>NC_066582.1:273754809-274082309 GCF_024323335.1 Lathyrus oleraceus
ACAACTTTCATGTTCATCAAAGTTTAATTTGAAACTTTGAAAGTCATCATTCATTTCAAAACATTATAGGTCATTTTGACTGAAACCTTAATTTTGGGTCAACTTCCCAAGGACCTAACTCCTTCATTTTTTATGGTTTTGAGGTGAGACAAAGTGCATGGGAAATTTTAATATGTCTAATTAAATTTTTATGTTGGACAAATTTTCATAATCCTAAAAGAAACACATGTGATAATACAAAACATTATAGGTCACTTTGGACCAAAGCCATTGAAATGTGAAAAAGTCCATCTTCAAGGGCCCATAACTTTATCATCAAAAATCCAAATGATACAAAATTTAAGTCCAAATTGATTGTCTTGAAAACATATACAACGTTTATGTCAGAATATATGTCATTTGAGGCTTGCATCATTGAAACAGAAGGGCTTAAAGTTGGTCCGTTTTGGCAAAATTTTCAAATAAATGTTTTGTACCTTGAACTTCATGGCCAGTTTTCAATAATTTCCAAACTCCAAATGGATTTTTGTTCAACATAAAATTTGTTCCTTATGTCAAGCCCTTTCCAACCATTACGCACATGCTTATGTTTGGATTTTCCAATTAGCATTTTCGAAGAGGTGAAGTTTTGTGATCATTAGCATAACATGTTAAATTTCCATGCACAAGCTAATGCATTTCCATATGCACGTCCAAACTTCATTCATTTGTGTTCAGCACTCAATTGCAAGTGGTTTTGGGCCTCACATGCGCCTGTACGGGCCCATGCATGGAGGACCCAAGTTCATGCACACGCGAGTTTGATCATGCCTTGCATCAGCTGTGGCTATAAATAGAAGGCATTACTCACTTCAAATCTCAACCTGAAGGCGCCTGAAGCTCTGCTCAATTGATTCCCCAACCCTCCATTAAAGGAATTCTAAATTTTCTCTTCACTTTTCAAGCTTGAATTTCAACTTCCCTGGTTGATTTTCAACTTCTAAATTCCTTAGCCTTGCTTCCTTGTCACTTCAAGATCAAGCTGCACTCGAGGATTGGATTGGATCAAGCTCTTAAAAGCTGTACTTCAAAGGTTTTCACTATAATTGTTTTCCTTCGAATCTCTCTTACTATTATGCATTGCTTGGCTTGGTTGGTCTTTCTGAAGTCCTCATGTGAGAGGCAATTGATTTGTGGTTTTAATTTTGAGAATTGGACAAGTTCAGATTGAACACCCCATTTTTCTAGCTCAGATTTCTTCCACTATAGGGATCTTGAGTGAAAACTAAGGTCACATGGGTGATGTACATCACCCCAGCTTTTGAATGGTATGTGGATCGTGTGATATGGTTCTGGTTTGAAAACCTGCAACTGGTGGCCGGAACTGGCATTCTCACCGAAGAAGACGGTGGTTTCCAGCACCGTCCCCACGCGTCCAACCTTGGCCATTGGATGGATGTTTCCAGATCTAATCCCAACCCTTTGTTGTTATGACTTATTTTAATTCATTTTGCCACGCTGTTGACCAAAGTGTACCATGCGTGCGTGTTTCCCAGCCACATGATCAGCCACGTCAATTAATGAAGTGAGATATGACGCCTGTGGATTTTTCAAATTTCTGAATTTCCATTTTATTTTATTTTATTCGAATTAATTTTAAAAATTCATAACTTCTTTATTTGGAATCACAAAAATATGGGACCAATTGCAAAAATTTTCTCTTAAATTCTAGTTTCTAAAAATGATTTTTAATTATTTTTGTGATTCCATTTAATATTTTTTGTGAATTATTTCTTTTCTGGTTGTTTTTAATTCATTTAAAATGCTTTTTGATATCCAAAAAATGCCAAAATATTTTCTTAACATCTTTGGACGATGATGAATCTATGAAAAATATTCTCATCCATTTCTTAATTGATTTGAGATTTATTTGAGATTTTAGTCCTATTATGTCATTTTTCTTCATTTTTTAATTGTTTAAAATTAGTTTCTGTTTTCAAAAAATGTTGAGAAAATTTGTCAAACCTTGTTTGACCATGTTAGACTTATGATGATCCAATTGGACTATCCAAGTTGATTTGAATTGGATTAGAAGCTTGACCTTTATTTGTTCATTTTATTTTATGCATTATTTTAATTCCAAAAAAATACCAAAAATATGTTTGACCTTTCTTGACTTCCAATCTTCATTTCACTTCTGTTTACCATTGATTGATGTTGATTCTATTGATGTTTGATCAATGTGTTTTGGTTATGTCTTTTGAATTTCAACTTTGTACATTCCATTTCCATCTTCATCTTCTTCTTTTTCTTTTGACCATTGAGTTAATGATTTGTGGTTAGCCTTGACATATGAGAGGCTTAACCTTCTTTGATCCAAATCAAATTCATCTTGATCAAAGATCAAGTGAATTTCTTTGTGTCAAAGATAGTTTGCTTCTTGGTCAAGCAAAAAACCTGAAATCCATGCAAGGTCATTCTTCTTTTCTTTTGGCATGGCAAGTTGTAGGAGCTTGGCTTACTAGTCATGATCTCTAACTTGTTTTTATTTTCCTATAGTTTTATTGACCGGCCTCAGATAGGAGTGACTACTACATTAGTCCACTTACGATTGCTTAACATAACGCTAAATTGCCTTATGGCACACTAACACTAACTACTAATTACTAACTTTTATTTCAAGCATTTAATTCTTGCAATTTACTTTAATGCAATTTAATTTCTAGCTCATTTATTCATATTGTCTTTTCCCTTTGCTCACTTGAGCTCACTTGAGCACATTATTGTGTATATACTATTGTCTTGTGTTTGTTTTGTTTTGTTTGCATGAACCAATACAAAAGGAGAAAGGACTTAGATTTAGGACCTTACCTATGCTAATTGGAGTTCAAGAGCAACTAGGCCTCAGGCCTTTAGAATGCTAAATATGTTGAAGAGCAACTAGGCCTCATGCCTTTAGAATGCTTAGTCTTGAAGTTGAATTGAAAGGACCCCTATTCTAAACCCTTTATTTGTCCTTTCTTTCTATTGCATTGTGGAACTTCTTGATTTGTTTTTTCTTGTGTGATAGAGATCCCAAACTTGAGCTAATTAGAAGGACCATTGTCATGAGCATCTAAGTTGAGAAAGACAAATCCAAATTGGAAGATCCTAGGAGCTTAATTGAATACTTGCTTGATTGCTTGACTTAATTGCTTATTGCTTGCTAAGTCCAAAGGAAAGGAGCAACTTGGATCATCTTTATGATCTCAAGAAGGGAACTCCAAGTGGTTTTATTTATCTTCTCTCATCTTTGCATGTTTAGGACCTAGCCCTTCTCTTCTTCTCTCCACTCTAACCCAAGCCAAACATGGTGTGCAAACATTGACATTGTTTTCAAAATTAGAAACCTAGGCACTATGCCTTTGATTTTTAAAGCTCTTTTCATAATACTTATTTTGAATTGAACCTTAAGTCATCTTTGACTTATTTTTGTGAATACTTCTAATTGGTAAATCCAACTCACTCAAATTGTTTTTTGTGGTTCCAATGGCCACCTTTGCCAAAGCTTTTCATAAACATTAGCTATTAGGTTTGAGTTATCATAGTGGTTGATGTAAACCTCACCTTATCCTTAGTGATTGGACTATAAGTCTTCAATACTTATTATAGGGGTGGATCCCTCACTAGTATGTTGAAGCTCTCCTCACATGGTGGATTATGGTTTAGGTTGAGTTTTCTCCCTCTGATAACAAAAGACCTTAAGGCTTTTTACCAATTAATTCACCAACTTATTTTGAGATTTTTACCCCGAACTACGAGGTTTTGATCCTACCTTTATGATGGTACGTATGCAATGGGTTTATCCATTCAAACAACAAAATTGTAAATAACTTGTATATTCTTTTCTCATATCCCCAATCATGTTTGCATAAATATTTTCACAAATACCAACCTACCATACAACATTTGCAAAAAGGGCTCCCTTAGAGTACTAAGGATGTTTTGGATGCTTAAAACCTTCCCATTGCATAACCAACCCCCTTACCCAGATCTCTGACATTTTTATTAGTTTTTGATTTGATAAAACTTCTCGGTTTTTGTTCGCTTTCTAACCTTTCCTTTGGATAAATAGAAGTGCGGTAGCAACTCGAATTGTATGATTTACTTTTGATTTAGTCAATAAATCTAAAGGTAACGAATACCCCACTACAGTGACTACTACATTAGTCCACTTACAATTGCTTAACATAGCGCTACATTGTCTTATGACAAGCTAACATAACCTCACTAACTACTAACTTTAATTTGAGCTTTTAACTTCTTGTCATTTACTTTTAATGTCGTTTATTTCTTGCTAATTATTCATATTGATTTTCATCTTTGCTCATTGTCGCAACCTGAAAAATGGAATACGAAAAAAAACAACCGGCGAAGAAAGACAGGAGAGTCGCCACCGTGCGTTATTTATCCCAAAGGAGGGAAAGGAAACGCTCGAAGTAAACCTGGAAAAAGGAAAGGAAAAGACAGGGTCTCGCAACCAAATCTTGGGTTCGGGAGTCGATTATGCGAAGGGAAGGTATTAGCACCCCTACGCATCCGTAGTACTCTACGGGATCCACTTTTATAGTTCTTGTCTAAAGGGTGTGGGTTTATCTAATGTGTTATTTACTAAAAAAAGGGGTTAAAAGAAAATGACTCGCATGGATGTCGCATCCACTACATACGTATCCCATCTGAATATGAGAATTAGAGTCTTCGTAGCTCGGCTACCTAGGGGTTAAGGGTAATTGTGCTCGCTAAGACATCGCGTCTTATGCCTACGTATCTCATCTGGAATGAGAATCAGAGCAAGTCGTAGTTCGGCTAACTACGGGGTTATGGATTGGGATTTGGACGAACGACGTTACTACGCAATCTACTGGATGCTCGACCTTTGGAGACTTACTCGCCTGTAGTAGAAGGAGTTAACGTGTTCTTAGGAGAAGAAAAATCAATGAGTTGGTAGGGTTAGGGATGCTCATGCAAAAAGGCAGTCCTTGACGAAGGAACCGCGCTACCTGTGGGGGTACGAACACATACAAAACAAACATGTACAAAGTAAACGTGCCAACAAGGCAATCAGAATAAATCTCCCAAATGGTATCCCACAAGCAGAGTGGAATATCCAGCGAGCTATCCCTGCAAAAGTCATGTGAGCCTTCACGAAAACTCAACAAAAGGGTTAGTGAAACACGATAAGGATTAGGAGAAAACATGTTATGACAAACGTAAGTCAGATTAGAGCAAAACAAAAAAAAGCGCCTACGGGTTTTGGATTTTTCATGGATAACAGTATGGTTTCAGAAACCTCAAACCCTGTGGCATACACTTCAGAAATTAAACGATTAAGCATTCAAGGCATTATTTATACATTCATACATAATTATGAACCCGTGGGCAAAAACCTAATGAAATTCATCCATCATACCTCAAACATTTAGAGTATTCAACTTCAAAGCACAAAAGTAATGGGAATAAGGGCAAACCTGATTAGAGAGATCGGTTGAAATCAAATGGCACGGCTGGATTTGCAAACCAATGTTAGTGTTTGCTTGAGTTGAAAGTGTGTGAGACAGAATGAACCTTTCAGAGTTGCCTGGAGGTTGCTGCAGATTAATTCTCACTCTCTCTGTCTAGGTTTCTCTCCAGGTTTTGTCCAGGGTTTTGTTCCAAGGAAACCTTAGAGTGTTTTGCTTCTCTTCCTTTTTCTGTCTGTTCTCCCTCTTTTATAACCTGATTTTCATGGCTTTGTGGACTCAACTGAGAGAGGTCCAAGTCCAAGATTTTTCTATTATATTTTATTTATTTATTTTTTATTTTTTATTTAATTAATTAATTATTTTTTTTTCATTTTTATTTTCGTTTTTTTTTCATTCTTTTTTTTCGTTTTTTTTTGTTGTTATTTGCATAACACGTGGGCTTTGTCTAGCGAGTATGACAACTCATGAACAAACCTTTGCTCCTTCAAGATTAACGTTTTGACTGACGAATAGACCCCTGTTGGAAGTAACTCAAGTCTTTCCCTTGTGTTGACTGATAATCTAAATAGAACCTACAAAGTGTCCTGGATGATGTTCAAGCTTCTTGAAGCTAATCCCGATTGACATGATGAAATGCAATGTATCTAATGTTAAATGACCTAAAAATGAATGCGTGAATAAGGAAGGCAAATTTTGGGGTGTTAAAGCTGCCCCTATTCAGTCATCAGCTAAACCGAGTAAGATGAAAGCGAACAACTTATCAAACAAACAGGGTGAGCTGTGATTGAATACCAAAGACAGACCGAAAATTTGCGCTCCGAGAACACCACAAAAATGCTGAAATACACCACGCTGTTTATTTCTCTTCCGATCCTCTGGCTGAATCTGAATCAGTCTTCTGACTTAATCTGGAGTTTCGATTCTCTGGCTGAATCTATACTCAATTTAGTCCTCTGGTTGGATGTTAATTTTGATCCTCGGGCTGGATACGGTTTCAATCTTCTGGCTAGATGATCGCTCGACTGTGTGAGTCGAGAATGGGATACAAACTGCAAGTGCACAGTTCTATCGCGTAGTTTTAAAAGATATCGATCCCACAGGGACTTATGAATCGATGTACCGTTATCTAAAGTTACTACGTAAATCTAAGGTGAAAATGTTTGATTATTTGGGGAAAAACTAAAAGCTAAACTAATATCTAGGTTGAATATCAATAAAACGGATATCGGTATGTAGTTCGTCAAAACTAGGGAATCAATTCCTCGTCGGTCTCTCGGTTTTAAAATAAATCGTTTCGATTAACTTTATTGGTTAAAGGTTTTATCTCAAACTCTCGCTCTGTTGAAGAAACCATGATCTTATATTAATGTAGCTGTCACTTATAATTAAGTCAAAAATCATATTTTGAAAACAATAAAGTTGCAGAAACTCTTTTTAAGAAAATACTGACCGTTTTAAACACCCTTATCTCAAACTTTCGCTCTGTTGACTTAGGTTATACAATTAAATCCAAATGCTTAACTCTCGTCCTCACATTCGATCTTTAAAAATACTTTTTGGAAAAAAGTCAGAATTTAATTAATTCTAAAACTTGCTCTCGCCCTGAGATAGACTTAATGACTAACTTACACTGTCCAGTTAAAACCTCAAACTCTCGCTCTGTTGGTTTCAACTTCTTTATGTCTTTTACTTTTGTAAAAAATCTTGTTATTAAACCTGTAAGTTAAGACCATAAAAAGATTGATTCTAATTTTAAGTTTGAATAGACCGACTTAGTCTTGACCCCTTATTCTGCTTACTTTACATACCGATACCTAGGCAAATTAGCCAGACATGCTAACTAAATAATAATTATTATCATGCATACACAGACTCATTTCAGGCAGGCAATGCAAATAAACAGTAGAATAAAACAGTAAATATTAAATAACAATTAGAGAACCTGAATGCGTAATACAATGGTCTTGAACACTCCTCCACAAGCCGGTAGGATTTGTTCTTCGATTCTTCAATTAAACAGTAAATTAAATCAAGGAAATAAAAAAAACTCGAATATAACGTAAGGTTAAATCCGGTATAAAATTGCACAGTAGTTTCCGGTGTAGAAACTACTACGCGAAAAATATCTAAAAGCTAAGAACGGGGGAAAATAAATTGCAAGGGAAAAAGAAAATAAAGCTTGCAAAATAAAATAAATAAAGTGAACGATGCTGGAAAGGAAGAAAAATAGGCAAAGGCGTGAAAGGAAAATTTGGCAGAGCTTTCGCAAAACTGAGCGTGCAAAAACTTCTCTTGGAAGTTCCCAATTAGCTGCTATTTATAAGCTGCTGGTGTAACCACTTTTCAAGGGTTTCCGCGTGCATGGTAGTAGGCTTCCGAGGGTTAAGCGTGCGTGGAAGTGGGCTTCAACGTGGTCAGTTGAGTTCCTTGCGCCAAAAATATAGGGGACTGGTGTGACGTTCGTCACACCATGTGTGACGTCCGTCACAAGGTTACTTCGCGTGACGCTCGTCACGCGTCCTGTGACGTCCGTCACAGGCACAGCGTTGGTGACTTGTGCGCTTTGGGCTGGGCTTTGGCCTTTGGTTCCTTTTCTCTCCTTTTTGTTGCTTTTTACACCTCCTTTTCTTCCCTTTTTCACTTTTGCTTCAAAATGGGTACCTGATATAAATAGAAGAGAAATACTGCATAATATCTGATAAAATGGAATAAATTAAAGTAAATGATAATATAATCTAATTAAATTAAGTCTTAAAATGTGATATAATTTCGTGTTATCAAACTCCCCCATACTTAAATCTTTGCTTGTCCTCAAGCAAAATTCAGTATAGTAAAAGTTTTAGCCAGATGAAATTTTAAAGCACACATCAATTCGTACTAGGCTGCCAATGGATTTTTGTTTAGGAGGACTTGAGTTTAATCTCGACATCAACAACTACCGTCACAACTTAGATAACCCTACCTTATGCCAATCAGTTCAAGTACCCTATGATAGCTATCCTGGTTCCTTTAGTCTTATTTTACCCGTTTTCATTCTAGCGAAATCACATTAAGCCCTTTATCTTTTCGCGCACATAGTGGAGTAACCGGTTAGTGATTATGATCCGCTTTTAGCTAGAAGTTCTGGTACATAAGTCGGATAACTTCATTATTCAGTCCATTGCAAATTGCGGGGGATCGAACCGTAGTCCGCCCTACCAAGTTCAGTACCAGATTCCTACTGAACCAATTCATAATGGATCTTTCGTATTGTGCTTTTGCATGATCTGCAACCTTTAGGTTAAATGATCTGGTAAGGATCACCTAATTTAATTATCTTAGGTTACTTTGGGGATCATTCACTTATATTCATCGGCTCTCCACGTAGTTTGCTATTAAGATGGTGCTGACTTCTGTATAAACTACTTGGGGTTACTATAGAACTAAAAGTTCAAGGAGTTCGGTATAATAGGTACTTATCCTGATCTAACATATTGAGGTTCTCAGAGCGTTGTTATGGTAGTGATTTTGTTTTGATTTCACTCAAATTTTATAGAGTAGGCGACCTTTATACTTATTGGGTGTGTTAAAATTTTTGTTATGGCTCAGGAAAGTTGAGGGAAATAGATAATAGCAAATTTTTCACATTCAGGACTTTAACTTAAAATAAATATATATTATAATAATATTTTTTTTTTTTTTTTTTTTTATAATGAGAAAGGGAAATAACAATGAAAGGGAAAATAGCATACTTGAAACAAAGATGAGAATGGAAAGAATAATGTTTCCCCCCTATACTTGAACTAAACATTGTCCTCAATGTTTGAAGGGAAAGAAATACAAAATGGAAAGGAAAAAGAAAAATACAACTAAGGCTGCCTTCCACCTCTGGTTCTTGGTCCTGGTGATCTTTGACGTATGTCTAAGCTGTCGAATCTGCTAAACAACTCAGTAAACCGCTGGTCGGTTATGGCATTCCGAGCATCCTGTTGCTGTTGCATTTGACGCATCATCTGCATCATCTCTGTATTCTGTGCCTGCATTCCATCGATAGCATCCATAATGTCGTCGTTGGTCGCAGGTCTTCTTCGTCGACGACGTTGGGAGGATGGGCCGGCTGCATTACTGGAAGGGTTGAGCGGGACTGATTGTTGTGTTGGCGGATGATCACCTTGTTCCATTTCTTCAAACTCATCTGTTTGCTGGTTTGTTTGTGAAGGCTCGGTGGTTTCAGGAGCGCTAAGATCGTAGAGGTGGCGGTTCGGGTTTGTGACATCGGTTAGGGTGGTATTGGGTAGCACAACACTTGGGACTGCTTGGTTGTTCACCATAAGATAATAGCCTCCGCCTACTCTGTTTTTAATCAGGCGGCTGGAGCGACAATAGCTGATATCCATAGACAGGGGTGGTAGGGATTCTAAAGTTTGGAGTTTATCCCCTAGGTTCAGGCCAAGTGCTATGGAGGTTATTAATCCACCAATTATGAATGGTTGCCGGCCTCTAGCACATAAGGTGCGGATATGATGAAAGAGAAAAGAGGCGGCGTTTACCTTAGTATCCGATTCGAAAACGCACTAGAGGAAAAAGAGTTCTTTTGAGTTGACCTTACTGTTGTTTGGTCTTCCAAAGAGTGTGTTTTGCAGGATACGGAGAAAATAACGGATGGTGGGGTTATGGATGTGGGAGAGAAGGAGTTCTTCCCAGTTGTAGGTATTTATACCGGAAATTTTCTTAAAAAGGTCGAAAACTAGAACTGTGTTCCAGTTTGAGGTTGGAGGGATTCTGGCATGGAGCAGACCTTCTGTGGGAAATTGTAGCATGGCACTCAATTGGCGTTGGGTTAGAGAGTACTCGGTGTTAAACATACGGAAGGTTGCTGTACCGGTTAGAAATTCACCTTCACCGGCGGGAGTGGTGTAGTCGTAAGAACTTAGGAATTCTAAGGTTAGGGAAGGATAGGTGGGTTGGTTATGGGTGCAAAGGAAGGTTAAATCGGCTCTACGGAGCATCCACTCGATACCTTGGAGTAAGCCCAATTGTTGTAAACAAGTTAAATCGGGGTACCTGGTGGAAGCGACGCCTCGCTGTTGGAAGCGCTCGAATTGCTCCTGCTGATAGTTGTCATCTTCGGATCGGAAGATGATATTTCCGAAAGTTTGATTTCCCGCCATTGTGATGAATTTTTGAATGAGTGATTTGGAAAGGAAAAGAAGTGTATATTTGATATGAGAGAATTGTTTGTGGTGAAAGAAGGAGGTTTGGAGGGTATTTATAGGAGAAAAATGTGGGAGGTGAAAAGAAAGAGTGGTTGAAAGGTAATTAAATGTGGTAAATGAAAAATGAATGGGGAATGTAAAAAGGTAAGGGGTGTAACGTTCGTCTCCAACGGCTCCCTAACGTTCACATGTCTGAGGGGCGTTACGCTCGTCACAAAGCTGTGACGCTCGTAACAGGCACTAAGTGTGCCGTCCGTTATGGGTGGTGTGACGCTCGTCACACTTCCTTTTTGGAAAGGCTTAGTAGCGCTTCACAGACTTAATTGGTAGCATGTTTTAATGTTTTATTTCTCTTACGATCGTTTTAGTCTGTAGTTTAATTTAGTATGCATGCTTAATTGCTTTGTATAATAATAATAATAAGTAATAGCAGTAGAGCATAATAGCCATTGCATAATCAAATTAACTAAACAGATTCAATAAAAATGATCATAATGTATTACAGGAAGGGAAAATAATAAAATGAAATAGAAATAAACATGAATTCAAATAACATTAATGAAAAAATCTAGCCTAAAACTAAATAACTTAGAAAGAAAATAACTAAATTCCATCTATCTTCGGATCTCTGGCCGGAGGAGTAAAAGAGTTAACATGATGCCGTAACATACGTAACTGACTTGCCGTGCTGCTCATGTGTTCTAGGACTGCAATTCTCAAGCTGTGGAAATCTTCCCTGAGGGCGTTTTGTTCTGACATCAAGGCTTCAATGATGGTTTTAATATCTGTTCCTGGCATATGATGTCGGAGATCAGGCATGGCTGATTCTTCGGTCAGGACAGGCTGAGGAGGAGGATCAATATCATGGTAGCCGGATGGAGTCTGAGGGTCAGATTCAGCAAGAGAGATATGGTCAACATAGTGCTCATAGTCATCACAAATCTCATAATCCTGGATGGATTCAGTGGATCCAGCAGGAGTTGGGGTTTCATTCAGGTTATAGAGCCAGTTCCTTTGGTTATGAACACTAGTCCTAGGATCGGGCAGGGTGAATAGGCAGAGAACCTGGTTATCAATAACAAGCTCAAACTCATCAGACCCTATGTTTGCTATAAACATAGTGTTGAAGAGGAAAGGTATACTCATAGTGGTAATGCCACAAAAAGGGTTCAGGTCGAGCATAGGCTGACGTAATCCAATAGCATTACCTATCATAGTTATCAGGCCACCTATTCTAATGGGTGCTCGCTCATCCTGGATAAGGTGGTCCAAATTAGCTAACATAAAAGTAGCACCGTTTACTGGACGGTTCTGGGAGGCACAAAATATGATGAAGAGTTCATCACGTGAAACTGAAGTACTATTTGGCTTCTTCCCAAATAAAGTGTGGGTCAGGATCTTATGGAAATAGCGAAAAGCCGGGTTATGTATGTTTCCAGAGAGAAACTCATGTTCTTCGGGCTCATCATTTCCAGTCAGCTTACCCCAAAAGTGTTCAAGCTCTCTATATTCAAAAAGTTCTTCCTGGCTTATAGTGAATGTATCAAAGGAGGTAGGAAAACCCAAAAGGTTGGTGAAGTCTCTAATATTAAATTGGTACTCCATATTGAACATTCTGAACTGGATAAAACCTCTGGTAATTCCTTTTCCATGGCTAGGTAGATAGATTAATGAACTAAGGAATTCTAGTGTGAGTCTCCGGTAGGTGGTGAAATGTCTCAGGATAGGGGAGGTCTCCCATCCTATCTGATTCAGCAAAAACAGGACACTCTGTCTCAGTCCAAGGGCAGTCATAGCCCAATCATCAGCATATAAACTAGGTAGCATCTCTCTAGCGGCTAGTTCTTCAAACCTTCGTTTCTGAGCCATTCCTCTGAACTTGATACCCATACGATCAAAATGTCCCATCTGGTTAGTGTTAACTAGAGAAAAGAAAACATGAGTTTAAGTCAGGATTTGGCCAAATGCCGAAAGAAGAAAAGAATTATTATTATTATATATAGATATATATTTTTTTTTCTTTCTGAATAAATCAATAATGAATACTAAATAGAAATTAAAAGAATAATTAAGAGAAAAATAGAGAAATGATAATAATAATAAAATAATAAAATAACAGATTAATTCGTGGGTTGTCTCCCACTAAGCGCTTTGTTTAAATGTCGCAAGCTCGACAAAGAAACTGTTAAATATTGTCTATGAGTCCTGGGGGCGTTTCGTCTAAGTGTAGAATTTGCGAATCCTCGTTGGTTTCCGCATAGTGATAGTGTTTCAGACGTTGCCCGTTTACGGTGAACGGTTCTGTAGATTGTCCTTTTATTTCTACCGCTCCACTGGGAAAGATTTTAGTGATATGAAAAGGTCCTGACCATCTGGATCGTAGTTTTCCCGGGAATAACTTTAGTCTGGAGTTAAATAAGAGTACTGCGTCGCCTTGCTTGAAGATTTTCCTTGATATACGCTTGTCATGCCATTGTTTTGTTCTTTCTTTATAGATTTTGGCATTTTCATAGGCGTCTCTTCTGAGTTCCTCTAATTCGTTTATGTCAAGGATTCTCTTTTCACCGGCGGCTTTATAATTCAAATTTAAATTTCTAATAGCCCAATAGGCTTTATGTTCTAATTCTACCGGGAGGTGACAGGATTTTCCATAAATGAGCTTAAATGGGGTCGTCCCTATGGGAGTTTTATAAGCAGTTCGGTATGCCCATAAAGCTTCTGGTAATTTCAATGACCAATCTTTCCTTGAAGTGGCGACCGTTTTTTCTAGTATTTGCTTGATTTCTCTGTTAGATACTTCCACTTGTCCACTGGTTTGAGGGTGGTAAGGTGTTGCTATCCTATGTCTCACTCCATATTTAAGTAGTAGTTTTTCGAGTACCTTGGATATAAAGTGCGATCCACCATCACTGACTACTATCCTTGGAATGCCAAATCTCGGAAATATTATATTTTTAAAGAGTCTAGTTACTACTCGGGTGTCATTAGTTGGGGAAGCTATAGCTTCGATCCACTTTGATACGTAGTCAACCGCCACGAGTATGTATTTGTTACCGAAAGAGGATGGAAATGGTCCCATGAAGTCTATTCCCCACACGTCAAAAATCTCTACTTCCAAAATACCATTTTGTGGCATCTCGTCACGTCTAGATATGTTTCCCGTGCGTTGACATCTGTCACACTCCTTAATAGCCGCATGTACGTCCTTCCATATAGTTGGCCAATAAAAGCCAGCTTGTAGGATTTTAGAGCAGGTCTTGGATGTACTTGTGTGTCCACCATAAGGCGCGGAGTGACAGTGTTGGATTATATTTTCTACCTCTTCTTCGGGTACACATCGACGGAAAATACCATCGGGACCTCTTTTGAAAAGTAAGGGATCATCCCAGTAATAGTGTTTTATGTCGTGGAAGAATCTTTTCTTCTGCTGGTAAGATAAAGTAGGTGGAACTATTCCGGCAGCTAAATAATTAACTAGATCAGCGTACCATGGTATGACAGATATAGCTAAGGTGGTTTCTACTTGCATGTCGGAGTTGTTCTCTTCCAAAGTAGCTATGAGTTTATCATACGAGAAATCATCATTAATGGATGTTCTTTCTGGTTCAAGGTTCTCAAGTCTAGAGAGGTGGTCTGCTACTACGTTCTCAGTTCCTTTCTTGTCCTTGATTTCTAAGTCGAATTCTTGTAGTAACAAGATCCATCTTAGGAGTCTAGGTTTAGCATCCTTTTTTGTTAGAAGGTACCTGATAGCAGCGTGATCGGTGTAAACTATTATTTTGGCTCCTACCAAGTAAGAACGAAATTTATCTAGCGCAAATACTACTGCTAGGAGTTCTTTCTCGGTTGTGGCATAATTCATCTGTGCTTCATCCAGGGTTCTGCTAGCGTAATATATAACATGAAGCTTTTTATCCTTTCTTTGTCCTAAAACAGCACCTACAGCATAATCACTGGCATCGCACATTATTTCGAATGGTTCATTCCAGTCTGGTGTCTGCATAATGGGTGCGGAGATCAATGCTTGTTTAAGAGTTTGAAATGCTCTTAAACAGTTATCGTCGAATATGAATTCAGCATCTTTCATTAATAGTCCGGTTAAGGGTTTAGTTATCTTAGAGAAGTCTTTGATGAATCGTCGGTAAAAACCGGCGTGTCCTAAAAAGCTTCGTACTTCTCTCACGGTTCTTGGGGGTTGAAGATTTTCGATTACCTCTATTTTGGCTTTGTCTACTTCAATTCCTCTGTTCGAGATGATGTGTCCTAAAACAATTCCTTCTTGTACCATAAAGTGGCACTTTTCCCAATTAAGTACTAAGTTTACTTTTACACATCGTTCAAGAACTCTTTCCAGGTTTTCAAGGCATTCTTCGAAACTTTGTCCGTATACAGAAAAGTCATCCATGAATACTTCCATGATGTTTTCGAGAAAGTCGGCGAAAATCGCCATCATGCATCTTTGAAAAGTTGCAGGGGCATTACACAGACCAAACGGCATTCGTCTATACGCGAAGGTACCAAAAGGGCATGTGAATGTTGTCTTTTCTTGGTCATCAGGGTGAATTGGTATTTGAAAGAAGCCTGAATAACCGTCTAAATAACAAAAATGCGAATGTTTTGCTAATCATTCTAACATTTGGTCAATGAATGGTAAAGGGAAATGATCTTTTCGGGTTGCTTTGTTTAGTTTCCTATAATCAATGCACATTCTCCATCCCGATTCGATTCGTTTAGTTATAGTTTCTCCTTTTTCGTTTTCAATAACGGTTATGCCTCCTTTCTTTGGTACAACGTGTACAGGACTAACCCATTTGCTATCAGATATAGGATATATAATACCTGCTTCCAATAACTTGGTTATTTCTTTCTTTACTACCTCACTTAGGATCGGATTTAGTCTTCTCTGGTGTTCCCTAGAGGTTTTACCGTCTTCTTCTAACATGATGCGATGCATACAGATAGAAGGGCTTATTCCTTTAAGATCGGTTATGTGGTATCCTAGTGCGGTTGGATATTTTCTTAAGATATGTAGGAGTTTTTCTGTTTCGAGTCTTCCTAGATCTGCATTGACTATCACAGGTCGTTCGAGTTCTAAGTCTAGGAATTCATATCTCAGATTTTTGGGAAGTGTTTTCAAATCAGGGGTTGGTTTGTTAAGACTCTGCGTAGGATCTGGTGTTATTGCTAAGCATTGTTTAGATTTGTCTTCTAAAAGATAGTCTGATGATTTGTCTTCTCCTGACTCTGCTTCTTTTATGCATTCATCGATGATATCCATGAAGTAACATGTATCTTCTATTGCAGGTGCTTTCAAGAATTGGGAAAGAATGAATTCAATTTTCTCTTCACCTACTTCGAAGGTGAGTCTTCCTCGTTTTACGTCTATGATTGCACCGGCAGTTGCTAAGAATGGTCTTCCTAGTATAATAGGTGTAGTATCATCTTCTCTAATGTCCATAATTGTGAAGTCAGTGGGGATGTAAAACTGACCTATGCGTACGGGAACGTTTTCAAGGATTCCTACAGGATATTTGATGGAACGATCCGCTAGTTGTACAGACATTTTGGTCGGTCTTAATTCTCCCATTTCCAGTCTCTTACATATGGATAAAGGCATAACGCTAATTCCGGCTCCTAAATCGCATAAGGCTTTGTCGATGACAAATTTTCCTATGTGACAGGGTATAGAGAAGCTACCCGGATCCTTGAGTTTAGGGGGCATGTTTTGGATTATAGCGCTACATTCGGCAGGGAGTGTAACGGTTTCGCTATCCTCAAGTTTCCTTTTATTAGAGAGAATTTCTTTTAAGAATTTAGCATATGAGGGCATCTGCGTAATAGCTTCGGTAAATGGAATTGTAACGTTTAATTGCTTAAGGAGATCGACAAATTTTCTAAATTGGCCTACATCTTTGGTTTTAACAAGCCTTTGAGGGTAAGGTATAGGTGGTTTGTAAGGTGGTGGAGGTACATAAGGTTCCTTCTTTTCTAGGGTATCCTTATTACTCTCTTCCTTTTCCTTAGGTTCACTTTCCTCAGTGGATTTCTTAGGGTTTTGGTTTTCTATCCTTGGATCAGACGGTCCTTCTACTTCCGTTCCACTTCTTAATATAATTGCATGAGCTTGGCTTCTCGGATTAGGTTGGGGCTGTCCAGGGAATGTACCAGTTGGTGCAGAAGTAGGTGCTTGTTGTTGAGCTACTTGAGATATTTGTGTTTCTAACATTTTGTTATGGGTAGCCAAGGCATCTACTTTGCTTGCGAGTTGTTTAAGTTGTTCGCCAGTGTGTATGTTCTGGTTTAAGAAATCTTTATTGGTTTGTTGTTGGGAAGCTATAAAGTTTTCCATCATGATTTCCAAGTTGGATTTTCTAGGGGTATTATTGTTAGGATTTGGTTTCTGATATCCCGGAGGTACAGATGGGGTTTGATTCGGAGACTGTCCAGGTGCGTATAAAGCATTATTACTCTTATATGAAAAGTTTGGATGGTTCTTCCAATTTGGGTTATAGGTATTCGAATAGGGGCTTCCTTGAGCATAGTTTACCTGCTCTGTTTGGATTCCAGTCAAGAGTTGACATTCCGCAGGAGAGTGGCCTTGGATTCCACAGACCTCGCAATTCTGAGTTATAGCAACCACGGCGGTTGGTGGTGATACGTTTAAACTTTCAATTTTCTGGACCAAAGCATCCACTTTTGCATTGACGTGATCAAGGTTACTTATCTCGTACATGCCAGTTTTCGGTTGAGGTTTTTCCACTGTTGTTCGTTCGGTTCCCCACTGATAGTGGTTTTGGGCCATGCTCTCGATAAGCTGGTAAGCATCAGCATAAGGTTTGTTCATTAGTGCACCACCTGCAGCGGCGTCTATTGTTAACCTTGTATTGTATAAGAGACCATTATAAAATGTGTGAATTACTAACCAGTCTTCCAAACCATGGTGTGGGCAAAGTCTCATCATGTCTTTGTATCTTTCCCATGCTTCGAAAAGAGACTCGTTGTCTTTCTGTTTAAATCCGTTTATCTGGGCCCTTAACATAGCTGTTTTGCTTGGCGGAAAATATCGGGCAAGAAAAACTTTCTTCAACTCGTTCCATGTGGTGACTGAGTTGGAAGGGAGAGATTGAAGCCATCTTCTAGCGCTATCTCTTAATGAGAAAGGAAAAAGACGAAGTCGAATTGCCTCTGAAGTGACACCATTAGCTTTAACAGTATCAGCATATTGAACAAATACGGATAAATGAAGGTTTGGATCTTCGGTAAGATTTCCAGAGAATTGGTTCTGTTGCACAGCCTGCAACAGTGAAGGTTTAAGTTCAAAGTTGTTTGCTTCGATTGCGGGCGGAGCAATACTTGAATGCGGTTCATCTTGCGATGGAGCGGCGTAATCTCTAAGAGCACGAGCTGGTTCTGCCATCTCGGTTAAAGAAGGAAAAATGTTTTTGATATCAGGAAGGTTTATAGGAGGGAGATTGTTTTCAGCATGATATTCCCGAATTCGTCGTAAGACTCGGAGATATAGTTCGATATCGTTGATTCGTAAATAGAGCGGTTCGCCTTGAGAGCGAGTGCGTGGCATACAAATCAACGAAAGAAAGAATAGAAGGAAAAAGAAACCTTAGTCTCTACAGCGTAACGGAAGAGTTACGATATCGATTGAATAAAAGTCCCCGGCAACGGCGCCAAAAACTTGATCGCTCGACTGTGTGAGTCGAGAATGGGATACAAACTGCAAGTGCACAGTTCTATCGCGTAGTTTTAAAAGATATCGATCCCACAGGGACTTATGAATCGATGTACCGTTATCTAAAGTTACTACGTAAATCTAAGGTGAAAATGTTTGATTATTTGGGGAAAAACTAAAAGCTAAACTAATATCTAGGTTGAATATCAATAAAACGGATATCGGTATGTAGTTCGTCAAAACTAGGGAATCAATTCCTCGTCGGTCTCTCGGTTTTAAAATAAATCGTTTCGATTAACTTTATTGGTTAAAGGTTTTATCTCAAACTCTCGCTCTGTTGAAGAAACCATGATCTTATATTAATGTAGCTGTCACTTATAATTAAGTCAAAAATCATATTTTGAAAACAATAAAGTTGCAGAAACTCTTTTTAAGAAAATACTGACCGTTTTAAACACCCTTATCTCAAACTTTCGCTCTGTTGACTTAGGTTATACAATTAAATCCAAATGCTTAACTCTCGTCCTCACATTCGATCTTTAAAAATACTTTTTGGAAAAAAGTCAGAATTTAATTAATTCTAAAACTTGCTCTCGCCCTGAGATAGACTTAATGACTAACTTACACTGTCCAGTTAAAACCTCAAACTCTCGCTCTGTTGGTTTCAACTTCTTTATGTCTTTTACTTTTGTAAAAAATCTTGTTATTAAACCTGTAAGTTAAGACCATAAAAAGATTGATTCTAATTTTAAGTTTGAATAGACCGACTTAGTCTTGACCCCTTATTCTGCTTACTTTACATACCGATACCTAGGCAAATTAGCCAGACATGCTAACTAAATAATAATTATTATCATGCATACACAGACTCATTTCAGGCAGGCAATGCAAATAAACAGTAGAATAAAACAGTAAATATTAAATAACAATTAGAGAACCTGAATGCGTAATACAATGGTCTTGAACACTCCTCCACAAGCCGGTAGGATTTGTTCTTCGATTCTTCAATTAAACAGTAAATTAAATCAAGGAAATAAAAAAAACTCGAATATAACGTAAGGTTAAATCCGGTATAAAATTGCACAGTAGTTTCCGGTGTAGAAACTACTACGCGAAAAATATCTAAAAGCTAAGAACGGGGGAAAATAAATTGCAAGGGAAAAAGAAAATAAAGCTTGCAAAATAAAATAAATAAAGTGAACGATGCTGGAAAGGAAGAAAAATAGGCAAAGGCGTGAAAGGAAAATTTGGCAGAGCTTTCGCAAAACTGAGCGTGCAAAAACTTCTCTTGGAAGTTCCCAATTAGCTGCTATTTATAAGTTGCTGGTGTAACCACTTTTCAAGGGTTTCCGCGTGCATGGTAGTAGGCTTCCGAGGGTTAAGCGTGCGTGGAAGTGGGCTTCAACGTGGTCAGTTGAGTTCCTTGCGCCAAAAATATAGGGGACTGGTGTGACGTTCGTCACACCATGTGTGACGTCCGTCACAAGGTTACTTCGCGTGACGCTCGTCACGCGTCCTGTGACGTCCGTCACAGGCACAGCGTTGGTGACTTGTGCGCTTTGGGCTGGGCTTTGGCCTTTGGTTCCTTTTCTCTCCTTTTTGTTGCTTTTTACACCTCCTTTTCTTCCCTTTTTCACTTTTGCTTCAAAATGGGTACCTGATATAAATAGAAGAGAAATACTGCATAATATCTGATAAAATGGAATAAATTAAAGTAAATGATAATATAATCTAATTAAATTAAGTCTTAAAATGTGATATAATTTCGTGTTATCACTAGATCTTCTTCGATCTTCTGGCTAGATCTTCTTCGATCTTCTGGCTAGATATCCTTTGTTTCGATTCTCTGGTTGAATCTATTTTCTTTGATTCTCTGGCTGAATCTAGTTCGATCTTCTGGCTAGATCTGAATTGTTTCGATTCTCTGGCTGAATCTATTTCCGGTCTTCGGGCTAGACCTGACTTCGATCTTCTGGCTAGATCTACTTCGATCTTCTGGCTAGATCTGAATTGTTTCGATTCTCTGGCTGAATCTATTTTCTTTGATTCTCTGGCTTAATCTACTTCGATCTTCTGGCTAGATCTGAATTGTTTCGATTCTCTGGCTGAATCTATTTTTGGTCTTCGAGCTAGACCTGACTGCGATCTTCTGGCTAGATCTACTTCGATCTTCTGGCTAGATCTGAATTGTTTCGATTCTCTGGCTGAATCTATTTCGATCTTCTGGATAAATTTGAATTGTTTCGATTCTCTGGCTGAATCTATTTTCTTTGATTCTCTGGCTGAATCTATCTATTTTTCGGTCTTCGGGCTAGACCTGACTTGTTTCGATTCTCTGGATGAATCTATTTCGATCTTCTGGCTAGATCTGAATTGTTTCGATTCTCTGGCTGAATCTATTTTCTTTGATTCTCTGGCTGAATCTATCTATTTTTCGATCTTCGGGCTAGACCTGATTGTGATCTTCTGGTTAGATCTGGATTGTTTTGATGATAAATTCCCATCATCAGGATCTCGCATCTGGGGCATGCGCTGGTTGACCCTCTTTCGAAATCTACAGTCTTCATGTTAGATATGCAGCTTCGAGAATATCCCACTTTTGGGCTTCGTACATATTCTTCAGGCTAGAACATGTTATAACGACTCATCGATTAGACTTTGTTTTTTTAATGCGATCCGCGGGTCGGATCCTCTTGTAGGTTGATTTTTTCTTGAGCTGTCAATCTATTCCTCCAGCTGGCTTGCTGAGGAAATAACGCTCGTAGTCGACTCTCTGGATGAATCTTCGAAATGACCCTCAGTCTGGATCTCTGGAAAACGATTCTCAGGCTGAATCTTCAAAATGACCCTCATGCTGGGTCACACACACACTTGATCCTCTGGCCGAATCTCATGACTTTGGTTGTAAAGTAATTCTTCAGCCTTGGGCATTACCAGCCTTAACTTGTGTTCTTTTATGATTGGCTCCACATATTTGCCCCAGCCTTGGGCATTACCAGCCTTAACCACTTCAACAACTTGCTTGTATGAAGAGATAGAAGTCCCGACCTCCTCGGACTTAGGTGAAAAGACAGCTTCGGGCGCGACCTCACTGATGTTTACGGCTTCGAAGCCCTGACACAGCATCTCATGCATCTCGCCATCCATCTCCACATACCTAAATGTAGACAGGTGGCTAACAAAAATATCCTCTTCACCACAGACGGTGACGATCTGACCTTCTAGTCCATATTTGAGCTTCTGGTGGAGAGTAGAAGTAACAGCACCGGCAGCATGAATCCAGGGTCGACCTAGCATACAGCTATAGGAAGGCTGGATATCCATCACATAAAAGGCGCTCTTGAACACCTGCGGTCCAATCTTAACTGGCAACTCAACTTCGCCACAAACAACTCGCTTAGAGCCATCAGAAGCCCTTACAACTAAATTACTCGGCCTCAGGGTGGCGTCATCGCAATCCAACTTCGTTAAGGCTTTCTTTGGGAGAACATTCAGAGAAGAACCTGTATCAACCAAAACATGGGAAAGCACCGTCCATTTGCATTCCATTGTGATATGCAAGGCTTTGTTGTGATTCCTGCCCTCAGATGTTAGGTCATAATCGGTGAAACCTAGCGCATGGCTAGTGTGTACATTCGAAACTACCGACTCCAGCTGGTTAACAGTTATCTTTGGTGGAACATAGGCCATATTCAGTACTTTCAACAAGGCTGCTTTGTGCGCCTCATAGACATCAATAGTGAGAGAATGGAGATCTTTGAGGGTGTCTGATTTAGCTGGTCGACTACCTTGTAGTCACTTTTCTTGATAATCCTCATAAACTCATCCACTTCCTTCTCGAATGCAATCTTAGGAGGAGCTTCCTCGGTAGTAGCCTCTTCGGTGGATACCTGTTTTCCTTTAGCCTTGGCAGTGCCTCAGCTTTAGCATTTGTGCGCAATGTTGGTGGTGCAAATAGGCGTCCACTGCGAGTGAAGCCACCAATTCCTCAAACATTGTCTACAGCGGAGCTACCAATGTCAATGTCTTCTTCGTTAACTTTCTGCCCCTGGCAGTAGATATCAACCCCATAAAGCCACAGGATAGCACTATCTTTCTCATACGGAACAGGTCCTGGTACCGTGATGGTGACCGGACCAATCAAAGTCGGTTGAGGGTTGTTAGAGTAAATTGGTGCTGAACTTTCTGGGAAATATATTGTTGTCGGAGCGGGTCTGTCGGGAACATATATTTCTTCAGGAGTGAAATAAAACATTACTGTCGACACATCATTCTTCACTGGACGAGTCTGATCGAACTGAAGACAACCTTCATCTATCAGTTGCTGAATACCCCTTCTCAAACTATCACATCCGTTCTCGGCGTTTTGACAATTTCTGCACTCTTCCCCACAGCCCGGGAAAATCCGTCCTTTCAAGAGTCGGTCTTTGACCACCGATAGCGATGTCTTCACTTTAGTCACATCAGAAACCAAATTCAAAGTTTCCCTACTATCAACAACATTAATCCTTTGCCCGCCGTGAGCTGGCATCGGGTTTTGGATAACATTAGGCACCGGAGAAAAATTGATGGTCTAGGCATCTCTCAAATCTTGTACCTTTAGCTGGAGAGCCTTGCAATTATCTGTAGTATGGCCACGTGCGTTGGAGTGAAAAGCACATCTGGCGTTGACATCATAACCTCTAGGCAGATTGTTGGGATCGACCGGTGGGGCCAGAGTTCTCAATGTAACCAGATTCATGTCAATTAGCTTGGAAAGTAATACAGAATAAGGCATTGGGATTGGCTCAATGACCCGGTCCACCTGCCTTGGACGTTGTTGATAGGGTCTCTGCTGACCCGGATTACCTCCTTGTTGTTGATTGTTGTACCTGGGTTGCTGTTGCGGATGATACTGCGGTTGAGGAACAGGTGTTGGAATAGTGACTGCGGCCACTTGATCTTGATAATAATTAGGGCGTCCTCTGCCCCTGCCTCTGTCGGCATATACAACGCTCGTCTCACCTTCTCTTCTTCGCTAACCTTTACCAACAAACGGTTTCTTGGGAACTGATGAGTTGGAAGCACTGTTGTCTTGAATTCGGCCCATCTTCAACAGACTCTCGATCCTTTCTCCAGCAATCACTATCTCTGCAAAGCTTATTGACGGGCAAGCAGCCAATCTCTCGATATAATTGCCTTGAAGAGTGTTCATGAACATGTCCGCCATCTCCCTTTCGGACATAGGGGGTTGGACGGATGCAGCAATCTGTCTCCAACGCTGAGCATATTCTCTAAAGGTTTCCTTGGCAGTCTGAGACATTCCTTGCAACAAGGTCCGATTTGGAGCCATGTCCAAGTTGTATTGATATTGCTTGACAAAAGCCTCTGCCAAGTCTTTCCAGCTCTTGATGGTAGTACGAGACAAATGAGAATACCATTCACGAGAAGCTCCAGTTAAACTGTCTTCATAATAGTACATCCACATCTTTTCATCTTCAGTGTGAGCTCCCAACCTTCCCAGATAAGATTGGAGATGAGTGCGTGGGCAAGAAGCTCCGTTGTATTTCTCAAAAGTAGGGGGTTTGAACTTGTGAGGGATCCTTACTCCCTGAATCAGACCAAGATTGGTGACATCAAAACCTAAGGAATTTTGAGACTCCAAAGATTTGAGCTTCTCAGCAAGCTCATCCATACGGCGAGTGGTCTCGAGGGCCTCGTCGTGCAAAGAAAATTGATCATACTGACAATCTTCAGTAACGGGGCGCCCGTTAATCCGAATCCCTTTATTCACATTGTACCTTCCGCCAATATCATTCCCAACATTTCCCGTCTTGCCAACATTACCCGGGTTTCCATCAACATTTGCGCTACCCGCGTTTCTAGTGTTCACAGGGTTATCAGCGTTCCCAGGGTTACTAGGGTTCCCCTCAGCACTTGGTATTTCCACCTCTGGATCGGGCCTCGGTTGCCCAACCAATTCCTTCAGCTTCGCCTGGCCTTCTGCCATACCAGTCATCAATGTTATGAACTGATCCATCCTTTCACGCATATCAGCCAGTTTTTTCTGTATCTGGTCCATTGCTAGTCGTGGACGGTTTTCCTTTGTCGGGTACCTATGAACTCGTTTGGGACCAATAACTGCCTGCAACAGGGAACAAACATTAGACACTGCGGTGACACCTACAAAACAAACAAGGGTTAGTATGTATGGTATGCGATGCACTGCTTATTCGATTTTAAGGCCCCCCCTTAAAAAGGGAATACCCTGCAAATGAATAAGCATGAGATGTTGGATGCAAATATGCAGATGATGTTATGCAATGCAATGGCATGTAAATCAGAATTGCTGGATCCGCTTGAACATCTGTCAGGTTGCATTGCCTGGAGAGAAATTAAGACGATCAAGCAAAGCACACCAAACAAAGGTCATGGGATGGATCATGTTATCCTTAATATCAACCATCCTTTTTTGGTGGATTATGGTTTACACCTTATCAACACCCAAGTTTCATTGATATTAAGGATACCTGAACGGATCAACCATGAATGAAGGGTTTGTTGCAAGTCACGAGCATGGGGTTTAGGTTAAGAACCACCCAAAGGGAGTGTACTAACGTTTAAACCTGCCAAACATGTTCTACAAAAGGTTCCCATAGTCATAATCCCATCTTTCGGATATTATAGGAGGAACGACTACTCGTATTCCAAAAATATTCTCAAGAGAGACTCTTATGAGTGTAGTATCGCGTAACAATCGTATCAAATCTTACACTTGAACGACTTTCGCACTACGTCCTACGAATAGGCCAAGATGGGTTTGGTAAACTAAGGTCCTTGGCTTCTAAGGTCTATATTGGAAAAAGTAATGTCTAACCACAACTTACTTGTGTGACATTATTGATCCCAACATGACCTCCACCAAGTGAATGGGCTTGCAAGTTAACTTGCTAAGGAATAACTCCACACAAGTCAACAAGACTATGCCATTCTCCTATCTTAATTGCACTCGAGTTCGGGTATAGAACTCATCTCACAAACAGAACCAGCAGATACGGCAGTCATATGTAAACATTGCAATAAAGCAGCTAAATGCTGTAAGATAAATAACTGTACAAAAGAATAAACACCCAATAAACAAACAACCTACAAAAGCTAGGAGGGACTCGCTTAGGGAAACCGGTTCCCCAGCAGAGTCGCTAGCTGTCGCAACCTGAAAAATGGAATGCGAAAAAAAACAACCGGCGAAGAAAGACAGGAGAGTCGCCACCGTGCGTTATTTATCCCAAAGGAGGGAAAGGAAACGCTCGAAGTAAACCTGGAAAAAGGAAAGGACAAGACAGGGTCTCGCAACCAAATCTTGGGTTCGGGAGTCGATTATGCGAAGGGAAGGTATTAGCACCCCTACGTATCCGTAGTACTCTACGGGATCCACTTTTGTAGTTCTTATCTAAAGGGTATGGGTTTATCTAATGTGTTATTTACTAAAAAAAGGGGTCAAAAGAAAATGACTCGCACGGATGTCCCATCCACTGCATACGTATCCCATCTGAATATGAGAATCATAGTCTTCGTAGCTCGGCTACCTAGGGGTTAAGGGTAATTGTGCTCGCTAAGACATCGCGTCTTATGCCTACGTATCTCATCTAGAATGAGAATCAGAGCAAGTCGTAGTTCGGCTAACTACGGGGTTATGGATTGGGATTTGGACGAACGACGTTACTACGCAATCTATTGGATGCTCGACCTTTGTAGACTTACTTGCATGTAGTAGAAGGAGTTAACGTGTTCTTAGGAGAAGAAAAATCAATGAGTTGGTAGGGTTAGGGATGCTCATGCAAAAAGGCAGTCCTTGACGAAGGAACCGCGCTACCTGTGGGGATACGAACACATACAAAACAAACATGTATAAAGTAAACGTGCCAACAAGGCAATCAGAATAAATCTCCCAAATGGTATCCCACAAGCAAAGTGGAATATCCAGCGAGCTATCCCTGCAAAAGTCATGTGAGCCTTCACAAAAACTCAACAAAAGGGTTAGTGAAACACGATAAGGATTAGGAGAAAACATGCTATGACAAACGTAAGTCAGATTAGAGCAAAACAAAAAAAAAAGCGCCTGCGGGTTTTGGATTTTTCATGGATAACAGTATGGTTTCAGAAACCTCAAACCCTGTGGCATACACTTCAGAAATTAAACGATTAAGCATTCAAGGCATTATTTATACATTCATACATAATTATGAACCCATGGGCAAAAACCTAATGAAATTCATCCATCATACCTCAAACATTCAGAGTATTCAACTTCAAAGCACAAAAGTAATGGGAATAAGGGCAAACCTGATTGGAGAGATCGGTTGAAATCAAATGGCACGGCTGGATTTGCAAACCAATGTTAGGGTTTACTTGAGCTGAAAGTGTGTGAGTCAGAATGAACCTTTCAGAGTTGCCTGGAGGTTGCTGCAGATTAATTCTCACTCTCTCTGTCTAGGTTTCTCTCCAGGTTTTGTCAAGTGTTTTGTTCCAAGGAAACCTCAGAGTGTTTTGCTTCTCCTCCTTTTTCTGTATGTTCTCCCTCTTTTATAACCTGATTTTCATGGCTTTGTGGGCTCAACTGAGAGAGGTCCAAGTCCAAGAATTTTCTATTATATTTTATTTTTATTATTTAATTAATTTTTTCTTTTTTTTCGTTTTTTTTTTTTTTTCGTTTTTTTTTGTTGTTGTTTGCATAACACGTGGGCTTCGCCTAGCGAGCATGACAGCTCATGAACAAACCTTTGCTCCTTCAAGATTAACGTTTTGACTGACGAATAGACCCCTGTTGGAAGTAACTCAATTCTTTCCCTTGTGTTGACTGATCATCTAAATAGAACCCACAAAGTGTCATGGATGATGTTCAAGCTTCTTGAAGCTAATCCCGATTGACATGATGAAATGCAATGTATCTAATGTTAAATGACCTAAAAATGAATGCGTGAATAAGGAGGGCAAATTTTGGGGTGTTACACTCATTTGAGCACATATTTTATGTTTATCTCTTTTTTCTTTTGCTCATTTAAGCCCATTATTGTATATAAATATATTGCTATTTTGTGTTGCTTTGTGTTTGTTTTGTGTGAACCAAATGCAAAAGGAGAAAGGACTTAAAATTAGGACTTACCCATGCTTAAAGGAGTTCAAGATCAACTAGGCCTCATGCCTTTAGAATGCAAAGTTTGTTGAAGAGCAACTAGGCCTCATGCCTTTAAAATGCTAAAACTAAAAGTTGACCTCAAAGGACTTCTCCTCAAACTTATTCTTTGTCCATTCCCTTTATTGTGTTGTGAACTTTTTTGATGTTTGCTTTTGTGTGATAGGGATCCCACCTTGAGATTGGGAAAAGAGGACCATTGTCATGACTAGCCAAGTTAAGAGTCAAGCCAAATGGAGATCCTAGGAGCTTGAATTTCAATTATTGATTTCTTGTTTGTGTCCTAAGTCCAAAGTAAAGGAGCATATTGAGTCATTTCTATGACTTCAAGAAAAGGAACTCCAAGTGTTTTTTCTTTCCCCTCTTATCTCTGTATGCTTTAGGAATAACCCTTCTCTTCTTCCCCCCACTCTAACCAAGCCGAAAAATCATTTTCAAAACTTTGACTTTATTTCAAATTAAAAACCTAGGTCTTAAGCCTTTGACTTTTTTCCAAATCATTTTCATCAATACTCATTGTGAATAAATGTTAATCCCACTTTGACTTCATTTTGTAAATAAACTTAACTTGTAAATATAACCCATTTCAAGTTTTTTTGTGGTTCCAATGGCCATTTGTTAAACTCTTTCTCAAAAACATTAGTCATAGGTTTGAGTTATCATAGTGGTTGATGTAAGTCTCACCTCATCCTTAGTGTTGGATTATAAGCCTTCCATGCTTATTATAGGGTTAACCCCTCACTAGCATGTTGAAGCCTTTCTCACATGGTGGATTGTTGGTTTAGGTTGAGTCTGATAACAAAAGACCTTAAGGCTTTTGATTAAAATCAATTCACCAATCTTTGAGATTTTTACCCCGAACTACGAGGTTTTGATCCTCCTTTGTGATGGTACGTAGGGAATGGGTTCATCCATTCAAACAACAAAATTTGTAAATATAACCTATTCTCATCTCATCCCTCCAATATTTTGCCCAAATCTTTTCACAAATACCAACCTACAACACATATTTGCAAAAAGAGTTCCCTTAGAGTACTAAGGATGTTTTTGGTGCGTAAAACCTTCCCATTTCATAACCAACCCCCTTACCTAGATCTCTGACATTTTTATTAGTTTTTGATTTGAAAAACTTCTTACTTGGCTTTTTTTTTCCGCTTTTTAGCCTTTCTTTTGGACAAATAAAAGTGCGGTGGCGACTCGAATTATATGTTGACTTTTGGTTTAGCCAATAAACCTAAAGGTAACGAAAACCCCGCTACAAAAAAGTGGCGACTCTGCTGGGGACACTTCTCTAGTGGGTTTAGCCTACTTTTTGCTTGTATGTGTTGTATGTTTATATTTATTTGTGGCATATTTTTATGCAAATTTGGGATGAATGTATTGTTTGTAATGTATGAATTGCTTGATATATTAATTGCTTGTGTGCTTGGTGGTTTCTTGTGAGATGAGTTCTATACCCGAACTCGAGTGCACTTATGATAGGACAATGGCATAGTCTTGTTGACTTGTGTGGAGTTATTCCTTAACAAGTTAACTTTCAAGTCCATTCACTTGGTGGAGGTTTCTATTGGGATCATTAATGTCACACGAGTAGTCATGGTTAGGCATTACTCTTTCCAATATAGACCCTAGAAGCTGAGGACCTTAGATACCTAGCCCATCTTGGCCCATTTTAGGACGTAGTGCGAAGGTCGTTCAAGTGTAAGACTTGAGGCAATTGTTATGCGATACTACACTCAGAAGAGTCTCTCTTGAGAATATTTTTGGAATACGAGTAGTCGTTTTATCCGATAATATCCGAAAGATGAGATGATGACTATGGGGACCTTTTTAGAACATGATTGTCAGGTTTAACCACAGTACACTCCCATTGGGTGGTTCTTAACCGAGACTCCATGCTCGTGACTTACAACAAACCCGTGATTCGCGGTCGAACCGTTATCATATATCCTCAATATCAATGGAACTTGGGTGTTGATAAGGTGTAAGCCATAATCCAGCAAAATGGATTATTGATATTGACGATGACTTGAGCCCTCCCGTGACCTTTGTATGGTGTGACTTGCTTGATCCTTGAGTGTGATTGTTCCATCCATGCATTCATGCATTCATCCGCATTCATGTCATCAACAGTAAGATTTTACAAGGAACTTAAGAGGTCTATTTGCAAATTTTCAGACATGGATAAGCAGAAAAGGAATACAAAGAAGTACAGTTTCAGACAACCCGACTTGAAAGGGTTAAGGCGTCTGACATCTTATGTATTAGAGCCCTTGGAGTTAAAAGCTCTCCATGGGAAGCTTCTATCTATTCTTTCTACCAAGGTGGACAAAGGTTTGATGAGTGTGTTGATATAGTTCTATGATCCTCTGTATCGGTGCCTCACTTTTCCAGATTTCCAGCTTTTACCTAAACTAGAAGAGTATGCTTATCATGTGGGTATACCTATTCTTGACCAGTTGTCGTTCATTGGTTTGGAGAAGATTCTGTCTTCTCAAGAGATTGCTGACATGCTTCATGTGGAGGTATATGACATTGTTGCCAATATGACTACCAAAGGTGGAATTCAGGGTCTCCCATCTGATTTTCTGATTGCCAAAGCTACTTTATTTGGGAAGGCCATGAGTAAGGAAGCTTTTGAAGCCGTATTTGTACTCCTCATCTATGGGCTAGTGTTATTTCCCAACATCGACAACTTCGTGGATGTGAACGCTATTAGGATTTTCTCTTCTCTTAATCCCGTTCCGACTCTATTGGGTGACACTTATTTCTCTTTGCATATGAGGAATGCAAAGGGTGGTGGTTCCATTGTATGATGTTTGCCTCTGTTGTACAAGTGGTTTATTTGACACTTTCCTCAGACGCTTTTCTTCAAGGAGAACAAGGGATGTCTACGGTGGTCCACGAGACTTATGTCTCTCACTAATGATGATATCTCTTAGTATAATCATGTTTATGATGGCGTTCAGATTATTGATTCTTGTGGTGAGCTCTCCAATGTACCTCTTCTTGGTAAATGTGGTGGAATTAACTACAACCCTGTTTTGACTCGCCGTCAGCTTGGGTTCCCCTTAAAGGATAAACCTAACAACATTTTGTTGGAAGGCTTATTCTTTCAAGAGGGTAAATATCCCCAAAACCTGAAGGATAAGATGGTTTGTGCCTGGCGCAAAGTTGATAGAAAAGGGAGGAATGAGCTCGGTCTGAAGAACTGTGTTGCTTTGGAACCTTACACCTCTTGGGTAAGGAAGAGAGCCCTCGATTACCGCATGCCGTATGAGTATATGAGACCTACCCCTATGGTTATGGTTGGGCATTCAACCCTCCCTAATCAAGGAGTAGAGGAGTTGAGAGACGAAGACTGTTCGCGTGCTTGGGTTCGTGAGCGTGAGGAGCTTCTTCAGCAGCTCAAAGATAAGGATGCAATGATAGAGTTTCTAGAGAATCAGGTTATTGATGAGCCCGATGATGTGGTTACTTCTCTCCTTCCTCACTCATCTAGATTTTGGAAGAAGAGATATGATCAGCTCGCCAAAGAGAAGGTCGACATCGAAGCAACTTATGAGAGAGAGGTGAAGAGACTTCGTGCGACATATCTTCCGATCTCGAAGGCTTTGGACGATTACTTCTAGGGCTCCATAGGATAATTATTCTCCTTTTCTCTTGTATTGTATTTGGTTACCGAGACTGTACTACTTCTTTGGTGTAAAAAGTTTCCAAATAAAATATTGCTACGAGTATTCCATATAAAAAGTTCAATATTTTCAAAACATTTGCAAATAGATCCTTATAAAGTTCCTCCAATTAAAAACAAATCATATGCACGAGCATTGCATGCATCATATGCATAAGCAGGTTTTGGTTCCGAGCCCTTGATACAGATGTCTAACTCTTTGCTCTTCATTTATTTTGAAGACAAGCTGACGCACCGGTACAACACCCAAGCAAATCATCAGAAGATCATGGAGCACCTTGAACAAGAGAACAGAGAACTGAAAGAGGAGATTGCCAGGCTGACTTCCATGATGGAGTCAATTCTTGCTGCATAGAGTCAATCTTCTCCAACTCCTGCAACTCTTCCCGCGAGGACAGTCATGTTTGAAGTGGTTACTTCAACAGTGCCTGCTGACACCGCCCACTTCGCTCCTAGTCTACCTGCTGGATTCCCTTGGGGAATTCCACCTAACTTTGTATTAGAGGGTTTCGATCCCACTTCTTCTTCTATGTCGGCATCTAGCCCGGTCCTGTCTGTGCCACTTCCCGTTGTGCACACTTTGCCGCGTGTTGAAGACACCATCTATCACTCCGAGCCATCTGAGGGCCTGGATGTTTATGAGAAGATGGATGAGATGAAGGACCAATTCCTTGAGTTACGCAAGGAACTGAAAACACTGAGAGGCAAAGATCTGTTTGGGAAGAGTGTTGTTGAACTGTGCTTAGTACCCAACGTAAAAATCCCAGTCAAATTCAAAGTGCCTGACTTTGAGAAGTATAAGGGAAACACGTGCCCACTCAGTCATCTTGTGATGTATGCCCACAAGATGTCGACCCAGACATATAATGATCAACTGCTGATTCACTATTTTCAGGATAGCCTGACAGGTGTTGTACTTCGTTGGTATATGAGGCTAAAGAGTGCAAGCATCCGCACTTTCAATGATCTAGGAGAGGCTTTTGTGAAACAGTATAAATACAACATGGACATGGATCCAGACAGAGATCATTTGAGGGCGATGTCCCAGAAAGACAAAGAAACCTTCAAGGAATACGCCCAGAGGTGGAGAGAATTGGCAGCTCAGATAGTGCAACCCTTGGAAGAGAAGGAGATGACAAAGATCTTTTTGAAGACTTTGAGCTCTTTCTACTATGAGCGCATGATTTCTAGTGCTCCCTCGGACTTTACCGAAATGGTAAATATGGGGATGAGGCTAGAAGACGGGGTCCACGAAGGACGGCTGTCCCGTGATGATAATTCGGCGAAGAAATATGGCGGATTTTCCAGGAAGAAAGAAGGGGAGACTCATGTTGTTTCTTCCTATATTAAGATAAGGCCCTCTGTGAGGAGGAAAGAAGTCTTACCAACTGTTAACCAACACCAGGTTGCTCATATAGCACCTGCTTTCAGAGAAGCTCAACAACCACAACAACAACATCGTCAACAACAACAGGCTTACCAGCCTCACAACAATAACAACAATAACACCAGCAACTATGAGAGGAAGAGGGTGACCTTTGATCCGATTCCGATGACCTATGCTGAATTGTATCCTTCCTTAATTGATAGGAAGTTGATAACTCCACGAGATCCTCCTGATGTGCCAGCCAATCCTCAATGGTGGTACAAGCCCTAACTTCACTATGTATATCATTCCGGTGCTCCCGGACATGATGTGGAGAACTGTTTTCCATTGAAGACTGTCGCAACCTGAAAAATACAGTGTGCGAAAAAACAATCGGCAAAAGAAAATGACAGAAGAGTCGCCACCGTGCGTTATTTATCCCAAAGGAGGGAAAGCAAACGCTCGAAGTAAACCTGAAAAGAGGAAAGGAAAAGACAAGGTCTCGCAACCAAATCTTGGGTTCGGGAGTCGGTTATGTGAAGGGAAGGTATTAGCACCCCTACGCATCCGTAGTACTCTACGGGATCCACTTTTGTAGTTCTTGTCTAAAGGGTGTGGGTTTATCTAATGTGTTATTTACTAAAAAAAAAGGGGTCAAAATAAAATGACTCGCACGGATGTCGCATCCACTGCATACGTATCTCATTTGAATATGAGAATCAGAGTCTTCGTAGCTCGGCTACCTAGGGGTTAAGGGTAATCGTGCTCGCTAAGACATCACGTCTTATGCCTACGTATCTCATCTGGAATGAGAATCAGAGCAGGCCGTAGTTCGGCTAATTACGGGGTTATGGATTGGGTTTTGGACGAACGACGTTACTACGCAATCTACCGGATGCTCAACCTTGGGAGACTTACTCGCCTGTAGTAGAAGGAGTACGTGTTCTTAGGAGAAGAAAAATCAATGAAATGTTTGCGTTTTAGGAACGCGCATGCAAAAGGAGTCCTGGACGAAGTAACCTGCATAAAGTAAACACACAAAACATTGCCTCCTATCGAGGTCTTCTAGCTAAGAAAGCGGTAAAAATACGGGAAAATGTAAAAGTACCACACGGATAAAGATCCGAAGTAACAGTAATTAACGGAACAAGGAAACCCTGAGATCCTCCCAAGCTAACACCATCAAAGAAAGTGAGTCAGTACAGGTAATCAGAATGAAACCTCCAGGCGGTATCCCATAAATAAAGTGGAACACCAGGCAAACCATCTCTGCAAGAGTCATATGAGCCCTCACAAAACAAAACTCAACAAACAGGTTAGAGAAATAAAATAGGGTAACCAAGAGTTTCCCCCAAATCAAAATGTAACCACATGAATCATGTCATTAAAGTTCACAAAAAGCTTACAAAAAGCAACCAAGGGTAGGAGGCCTAAACCTCTTTTCAAACACATGCATCAAAAGGGTATCAAATTCACCCATAATACCTCATACATTTAGAGCATTCAAATTAAAGGCATAAAGATGATGGATATAGGGAAAACCTGATTGGAGAGCTTGATTGAAATTGAGTTGCACCCGTGAGGTTTACAAAACAATCTTTAGGGTTTATGTGAGGCAGAGATGATTCTGTGCAGTTGAGTTCCCTTCAGGGTTTGGAGGTTGCTCTGAGTTCTCTGTCAGGTTTCTCTCCAGGTTTTGTCCCAAGGAAACCTCAGAGTGTTTTGCTTCTCTTCCTTTTTCTGTCTGTTCTCCCTCTTTTATAACCTGATTTTCATGGCTTTGTGGGATCAAATGAGAGAGGTCCAAGTCTGAGATTTTTTCTTTTATTTATTTATTTATTTAAAAAAAAAATCTTTTTTTTTCTTTTTTTTTTTCCATTTTCCGTTTTTTTTCGTTTTTCGTTTTTTTTTTTTTTTCGTTTTTTTTCCTTCTTTTTTTTTTTGCATAACACGTGGGCTTCGCCTAGCGAGCATGACAGCTCATGAACAAACATTTGCTCCTTCAAGATTAACGTTTTGACTGACGAATAGACCCCTGTTGGAAGTAACTCAAGTCTTTCCCTTTTGTTGACTGATCATCTAAATAGAACCCACAAAGTGTCCTGGATGATGTTCAAGCTTCTTGGAGCTAATCCCGATTGACATGATGAAATGCAATGTATCTAATGTTAAATGACCTAAAAATGAATGCGTGAATAAGGAGGGCAAATTTTGGGGTGTTACAAAGACCAAGGTGCAAGACCTTGTGAGGAGTGGGATACTATTCTTCGAGGATGTAGGCCCAAATGTGAAGAAGAACCCATTGCCCGAGCATGGGAAGGCAGCTGTCAACATGGTTCAGGGTTGCCCTAACAAGTATCAAGTCCTTTATGTGAATGACATAAGGCAATCCTTGGTAGAGATGCATAGGTTATTGTGTGGGCACAATCACTATGAGCACGATCATGATAGGTGCCATGTGTGCACTGTCAATGAAAGAGGATGCTGCAAGATAAGGATGAACATCCAAGAGATGCTAGACCAAGGGATGATTGAGATACTTCGAAATCGTAATGAGGATGAAGTGGATGTTATCACTCCCATATTCAATATTCCTGATCCTGTTGTCCTTAAATATGATGGAAGCAAGAAGAAAGTGATGCCAACTCTTGTGATTAAGCCAGCGGGCCCTGTCCCGTATGTGTCAGATAAGGCGGTCCCATACCGTTATAATGCTGTTATGCTAGAAGATGGGAAGGAGGTGTTGTTGCCCTCAACCTCCGTGGTAAGCATTTCCGACGTTAGTGGAGTGACCCGTAGTGGTCGTGTTTTCTCGGCTCAACCGAAATCCCATGGAGAAGTCGTGAAGAAAGATGTTGTTAATCCTGCCGGTCCTACAGGGACTCCTTCTTTAAATCATTCCATTCCTATTGTGAAGGGTGTTGACCCTGTTGTTATCAAATTTGTCAAAGCTCCTATCCTGGTTGGCCAGTCTGACTTGTTGAGAGAGGATGGTGATGAGATGCTGAGGCTCATCAAGAGGAGTGAGTACAATGTTGTGGAGCAGTTGCTTCAAACTCCATCAAAGATATATGTCCTATCTTTGTTGATGAATTCAGAGTCGCATCGTGAAGCGTTGCAAAGGGTGTTGGACGTGGCATACGTAGATCACGATGTCACAATTGAACAGTTTGATAGCATTGTTGCAAATATAACTGCCTGCAACAATTTGAGCTTCTGTGATGATGATCTTCCCGAGGAGGGAAAAGACCACAATTTGGCCTTACATATCTCCATGAACTGTAAAGACGATGCCCTGTCCAATGTGTTGGTGGACACAGGGTCATCACTCAATGTATTGCCAAAGTCCACTCTTGCCAAACTTTCATATCAGGGGCCTCCCATGAGGCAAAGTGGAGTGGTAGTAAAAGCTTTTGATGGATCGCGTAAGACCGTGATCGGTGAATTAGACCTCCCGATCAAGATTAGACCTAGTGATTTCCATATCACTTTCCAAGTTATGGACATACATCCGTCATACATTTGTTTACTCGATAGACCATGGATTCACGAGGCAGGTGCCGTGACATCCACCCTGCACCAAAAGTTGAAGTTCGTTAAGAACAAAAAGTTGATGGTGATAGGGGGAGAGAAGGCTCTCTTGGTCAGCCATTTATTTTCCTTTTCCTACATTGATGCTAAGGATGAGGTTGGAACTCCGTTCCAAGCCTTATCTATTGCTGAGCCTTATAGGAAAGGACTTTCTTCATTTGTCTCCTATAATGACGCGAAGTTGGCCATTGAGCATGGTGCAACTAATGGTTTGGGAAAAATGATAAAGATGGAAGATAATAAGTCCCGGGCTGGTATAGGGTATTCTTCCGGTGTTTCTAATGATCTTGGGCTGTTCTAGAGTGGAGGTTTCATCCACACCGTTGAAGATCAGGAAGTTGCTGCCATCGTTGAAGAAGATGAAGAGGAAGACCTCGACAACTTTGTCATACCTGGCGGAATCTGCAATAACTAGGTCGATGTTGATGTTCCAAAAGTTATCCATAAGTCAACGTAATGTGTTCATTTTGTTTAAAAACCCTTCTCTCATGCCAAAAGGAGAAGTGAAGACATTGTTGGCATAATTGATTAATACAATGATATTCATTCAATAATCGCATGTTAAATGTTTGTTTTCCAAATTATTTTTAATTTTTTGCTTTTCGCATGAAGTTGGTGATCACCATAAAACCCTAAAAAAGGAAAATAAAATCAATCTTTTCATCTGCATAATGATTTTCCTTGTTTGAATTCTGAAATCTCTTTTATACTCAAAATCATTATACAGGTTAATCAAACCCATTGAACATAACGATCCAACACCATCTCTCAACTTTGAGTTCCCTGTATTTGAGGCAGAAGAAGATAATGTTGAAGAGATTCCTGATGAGATTACTCGCCTGCTTAAGCACGAGGAGAGGATCATTCAGCCGCATCTTGAGAATCTGGAAACAGTCAACTTGGGGTCTGAAGGTTGCATTCGTGAAGTGAAGATTGGGGCACTCCTTGAAGAGTCTGTTAAGAAAGGTTTGATTGAGTTGCTACGAGAATATGTCGACGTCTTTGCATGGTCGTATGAAGACATGCCTGGTCTAGATACTGATATCATGCAACATTTCTTGCCGTTGAAGCCTGAGTGTGTGCCTGTGAAGCAAAAGCTCGGAAGAACTCATTCTGACATGGTAGTGAAGATTAAAGAAGAAGTTCAGAGGCAAATCGATGTGGGGTTTCTGGTGACTTCTACGTATCCTCAATGGGTGGCCAATATTGTGCCTGTACCTAAGAAAGATGGAAAAGTCAGAATATGTGTAGATTACCGTGACTTGAATAAAGCTAGTCTGAAAGATGATTTTCCTCTACCACACATTGATATGTTGGTAGACAATACGACTAAATTCAATGTCTTTTCATTTATGAACAAATTTTCCGGTTATAATCAGATTAAAATGGCACCCGAGGATATGGAGAAGACAACATTCATCACACCTTGGGGAACATTCTGTTATCGAGTGATGACCTTCGGTTTGAAGAACGTCGGAACCACGTTTCAACGTGCTATGACTACCTTGTTTCGTGACATGATGCACAAGGAGATCGAGGTGTATATCGATGATATGATTGCAAAGTCAAAAACAGAAGTTAAACATGTAGAACACTTGTTGAAGCTTTTCCAGCGTTTGAGGAAGTACAAACTCCGCTTGAATCCGAACAAGTGTACATTTCGAGTCTGTTCCGTCAAGTTATTGGGCTTTATTGTCAGCGAGAGAGGTATTGAAGTTGATCCTGCCAAGGTCAAAGCAATACAAGAGATGCCTGCGCCCAAAACTGAGAAGCAAATCTGAGGTTTTCTTGGCCGCTTAAATTACATTTTGAGATTTATATCCCACCTGACTGCCACATGTGCGCCTATATTCAAGCTCCTTCGGAAAGATTAGCGTCATGATTAGACCGAGCATTGCCAAAAGGCCTTTGACAGTATCAAAGAATATTTGTCTGAGCCTTTGATTCTGTCTCCGCCTGTTGAAGGGAGACCATTGATTATGTATTCGACTGTGCTTGATGATTCCATGGGTTGTGTCCTTGGTCAGCAAGATGAATCAGGAAAGAAAGAATATGCAATATACTACTTGAGTAAGAAGTTCACCGACTGTGAGTCTCGGTACTCAATGCTTGAGAAGACATGTTGTGCTCTGGCTTGGGCCGCTAAGCGCTTACGCCAGTATATGTTGAATCATACCACTTGGTTGATATCCAAAATGGATCCAATCAAGTATATCTTTGAGAAGCCTTCTTTAACTGGGAGGATTGCCCGTTGGCGGATGTTGTTATCTGAGTATGATATTGAGTATCAAGCTCAAAAAGCTATTAAAGGTAGTATCTTGGCTGACCATTTGGCGCATCAACCAATTGAAGATTATCAGTCTGTGCAATACGGCTTCCCTGATGAGGAGATTTTGTATTTGAAGATGAAAGATTGTGATGAGCCTACGCTCGATGAAGGGCCAGAGCCTGGTTCCCGATGGGGTATGGTGTTCGATGGTGTTGTCAATCAGTATGGAAATGGTATTGGGGCAGTGATTATTACTCCTCAAGGCACACATTTTCTTTTTGCAGCAAGGCTAACTTTCAAATGCACGAATAATATGGCAGAGTATGAGGCCTACATTTTGGGTTTGGAAGAATGTATTGATCTTAGGATCAAACATCTTGATGTTTATGGCGATTCGACCCTTGTTGTTAATCAGATTAAGGGCGAATGGGAGACGAATCAACCTAGCCTCATCCCATACAGAGATTATGCGAGGAGGATTTCAACTTTCTTTACTAAAGTTGACTTTCATCATATTCCTCGAGATGAGAAATGGATGGCGGAAGCTCTTGCTACGCTTGTTTCAATGATTGCTGTCAATTATTGGAATGAAGTCCCAAATATTACCGTGATGCGCTTGGATAGACCAGCTCACGTGTTTGTAGTTGAGGAGGTGAAAGATGATAAGCCATGGTATTATGATATCAAGTGTTTTCTTCAAAGTTAGACTTACCCGCCTGGGGCATCTGTTAAAGATAAGAAGACTTTGAGGAGATTATCTGGCAGTTTCTACCTTAATGGTGATGTGCTTTACAAGAGAAATTTTGACATGGTTCTGCTCAGATGCGTGGATAGACACGAAGCAGACCTGTTGATGACTGAAGTCCATGAGGGTTCATTTAGTACTCATTCTAACGGACATGCTATGGAGAAGAAGATGTAAAGAGCAGGCTACTATTGGTTGACAATGGAGTCTAACTGCTGCAAGTTTGTGAAGAAATGCCACAAGTGTCAGATTTATGCGGACAAGATTCATATTCCCCCGACACTTCTGAATGTTATTTCCTCACCATGGCCTTTCTCCATGTGGGGAAATGACATGATTGGCATGGTTGAGCCTAAGACATCAAATGGTCACTGTTTTATTCTCGAAGCCATTGATTACTTCACCAAGTGGGTTGAAGTGGCATCGTATGCATATGTGACTAGGCAGGTGGTTGTGAGGTTTATCAAGAACCAACTCATATGCCGATATGGTGTGCCAGACAAGATCATTATTGATAATGGATCTAACTTGAATAATAAGATGATGAAAGAGCTGTGTAGCAAGTTCAAGATTGTGCATCATAGTTCTTCTCCCTATAGACCCAAGATGAATGGGAATGTCGAAGCCGCTAACAAGAACATCAAGAAGATTATTCAGAAGATGGTTGTTACGTACAAAGATTGGCATAAGATGTTGTCATTTGCCTTGCATCGCTATCGTACATCCGTCCGCACTTCAACAGGGGCAACCCCGTTCTCCCTTGTATATGGCATGGAGGATGTACTCCCCGTAGAGGTTGAGATACCACCAATGAGGGTCTTGATGGAAGCCAAGTTGACTGAGGCTGAATGGGTTCAGAGTCGTTATGACCAACTGAATTTGGTTGAAGAGAATAGATTAACTGTCATGTGCCATGGTCAGATGTATCAATAAAGGATGAATAAAGCCTTTGATAACAAGGTCAAGCCTCGTGTGTTCCGAGAAGGTGACCTCGTGCTCAAGAAAGTCTTGTCTTTCGCGCCCGATTCCAGGGGCAAGTGGACTCCAAACTATGAATGTCCATACGTTGTTAAGAGTGCCTTTTCAGGCGGTGCTTTGTTGCTCACAACTATGGATGGGGAGGATTTCACTCGTCCTATGAATTCAGATGCAATCAAAAAATACTTCGCCTAAAAATAAAAACAGAATACCTCGCAAAGTTGAAAACCCGAAAGGGCGGCTTAGGCAAAAATGAGCATCTCGGTAGATTGAAAACCCGAAAGGGCGGTCGAGGCAAAAGTTAGAGATATGAAAAAAAAAAGAATATATATCCTGCTAGATTGATTACCTCACCCTAGGGAAATCTAGGCAAAAATTAGGGATTTGGCAAGTAACTGCATCCTGACAAGACTTTGTTCTACAACTGTCATCTGTCAAACATTCTCGCTCTGTCATCATCAACTGAAGTTGCGAATACAGTGGATTCAGAGTTGGTGGAGAAACGGTCATTATGTTCAATGTAACCCTTTTCCATGTATATCACCAATTTCAAACTTGTAAAGATCCATGGGGTCTCGCCATTTGCGGACTACCATTCTCTTAAATAAATTTGAACCTTTATCCAATTCTTTGCACTCTTATTTGTTTCTGTTTAACAAATGTTTGCATGTTTTAACTGATGAATATCATTAGTTTTAAACAAATAAGGTTTTCATAAATAAATTGTTTTAAACAAAGTGAACATTCACAATGACTGAAAGGATAAGTGGAATATCCTTAGTGCTTTCCCAAGGATAGTATGATCATCAAAGGGTAAGACATTTGTTCATATTCTGGAATTCTTATATCCTCTTCATTAGCTTTCAAATTGTCTCCCCAACGAGCACAGAAAGAATGATACATCATCGGCTTCCCAGAGAGTCTAGCGCTAGCATTTGTGTTTTATCATTTGTATGGTTGTCATCCCTTGAGTGGACTGACCTAAAATCCCTTATAGGTTGATAAAAGTTGATATGCTTTGAGTTAAGAATATTCCTTGTCTCACTATCTTGACTTTCTACTCACAAGGAAGATTGTCTTTCCCCAGCATGAGTAAGAATCTACAGCGGAGTAAGCATGTGTTCCCTGCAGAGCTATCTTTCCAAATATTTGTCTCCTCAGCAGGAAGTTGCCTAGTGCAGTTGTTAAAGGGCTTGTTTCCCTTTTCATCTATTTTGAAAAGAGGTATCCCCGGTATGTCGCTTGTTGGTGAAGGATCCATTTCCAATTTCCCCAACCAGGTTAGTTTCCTCAGGAACATCTGCAGCTTGTCCCCAGTAGGGTTTCCAGATCAGAGCTTGATGTTTTTATCGCCTCCGAGTCTGAAGATTTCTTCTAGCATTGAGAGCTGGTGGTGAAGATGTTTATTTCCTTCCCCGGTGGAGCAAAATGTTATTTTCCCCCTTTGCAGAGTTTCCTCTCCAGCAGTTAGAAGGGAGTGTTTTGATTGATGTACATCTGATTGGTGGTTGTTCCCCATGGAGTTCCACATCATTTCTTAATAAGCTTCCCTAGTAGAGTTTCTTCTCTGACGGATCTTATTGTGTTTTAACCACCTGTCCCCGAGAGAGTTTATGGAAACTCCCCGACAGATTTTCTGCATCTTCCTTTTGTCAGGATTGTTTGCTCCTGGAAGACTTCTCTGGTGCAAAGTGTTACCTCTTGCAGTTGGAAGCTTCGACTTTGTCTATTCCTAGTTGTGGCTAAAGTCTTCCCTTGTTCATCATTATTCCAGAGTTGATCCCCATCAGAGTTGGGTTCTCTGTCTAATTCTCTTCTTTCGTTGCTCCTGAATAAATCTTCTTTGTATCCTCATCTAGTGTAGCTTTGGGATAGGGTTTGATATCCTTGATGATTTATTTCCATCCTTCTCGGGTTGTTCCCAAGCTTGGGTTCTCCAGTGGGCTTCCCCGCCTTGTCGAGACATTTGCCGAGTGTCTGTTCGGGATTCTTGGACTTGTTTGTGTTAGATATGTCTGTTTGTCAGCATTAATCATACACAAATCATGCATGTACATGCATAATCATAGCATTCAGATATTCATGATTTGCATTCTTTGCCATATATCTATGCTTGTTATCTCCTGCTATTGGTGAAATATTCTTTCCCAAGCAGATGTTTGTGTCTGATCTCTCCATATAGAGTCATCCCCATAAGCAGAAAGTGTTTATCTTTCCTTCTTTCTTCCCCATTGAGATGTGTCCTCGTGGATGATAAATGTTTCAATTTCCTCCCTAGTTGTGTATTGGGATGGAATTACTCCCCTGAGTTATATCCTCATCGGATTGAGTCTTGTTTGACTGTGTCTTTCTAGTTTGTTCCTAGATTGATTTCTTTTCTTGTTATCCCCTGCAGTTCCCCGTGGATCAGTTGTTCAATTGCTCAGTAACCAGTAATTGTTCATTCGTTCCCCAGCGGATTGTTGTGGCCTTCTACCCAGTAACCGGTAGTTGTAAGTCCTATTTCTTTGGTTTTCTACCCAGTAACCGATAGACGTAATCCCCACTTTGATGGTAATCTTTACCCAGTAACCGGTATTGATAATCCTTCGTTTTTGAGTATACCACCCAGTAACCAGTGATATATCTCTTGGATGATTGCTTTTGTCATGTAATTAATCCCCGGCGAATCATCTTTCATTTACCCCTTGTTTGGTAATGATTATTTCTCCTCCTGATTGGTCATCATTTTATACCCAATAACCGGTATCCCGATGTCCTTTCTTTTCGGTCGATTTATCCTTCATTAACCCAGTAACCGGTTGTGGATAATCTTCCATGCAAGTATGTTATCTACGTTTTTACCCATATAACGGTAGTTGATAATATATCTCATGCGCTCTTCAGTCGAAGTCTTTTGCTTCCCCAGTCGAGTAGGATTTGTATTTCCTTGTGGAATCGAATGTCCACCTTGTAATTCGAGTTTTCTTTTTTCAGCCCTCCTTTCGGATGATGAGTGTCTTGGATATGTTCCCAATTCACACCTGGTTGGTCACCTATTATATACCCAGTAACCGGTATCCCTGGTGTTCCTTCCTTCTGCTCCCTATTATGACTTTTTGTCCCCTGTGGAGTCAGATTTCCCAGAGTTGAGATGTTCCTTTTGGGTCCTCCTCAGATGTTTCGGATGATTGATATCTTTCACCCTTATACCAGTCTTAGATATTCTTTCTTCCTGAGCGTGTTATTCTCTCACCCAGTAACCGGTGTTTTGATAACATGTCTCTCTTTGAGTTTATTACCCAGTAACCGGTAATATCTCGTCTTTTCTTCCATAGTTAAGTCCTTTGTGGACATCCCCATCTGAGTCCGGATTTTTATCCGGTGTTTCCGTTGTGGATAGTTTTGTTGTATTGGCGTATACCCCATATACATGCATCTTTGCGTCAGCTCGAGTCTTTCCATCGATTTATTTTCATGCAATCCCTTCGTGTCTCCCAGCAAGTTTTCAAGTCGTGACCTGCTCACGCATTTTTACCTTATTCCCCTAGTGAGTATGTTACTCCTATGGATCTTCGGTTTCTCCCGATTTCTTTTCCTTTGTGGCAATTATCCACCATGAAGATTTTATTTTGCATACATACATTTGCATCATGAGGACTCTTAGGGACCAAAATTTGTCTCTTTGTTATTATTTAAGCTCATTCTATCTCGTTGAAACGATGATTTTAACCTTTATATCTCCGGCTAGAACAACCTTAAATAGGGTCATTTGTAAGACCCTAATTTTGACCCTAATATCCCTCATGGCATGATGATATTACACAAGTGCATTGCCTCAAGGATCATAGCATGTTTGGCTCCTTGACCCTAGGGTTGGGACTTGTTTGAGTGTTTTGAGACCACCAAGCATACTTGTATTGTATATTATTGCTTTTCTTATTTGATTACTAACCAAAAGCACAAAAATATGTCACTAACTCTTTTTGTTTTGAAGCTCAAGTGATCATGTGCTCCACAATGCTCCTAGGACGCTCCTAAGCCCAATAGAATGGATAGATGAAGATGAGAAAAAGCATGACAATGGTCCACAAAGCTCCTAATCATCATATATGTCTCCCAATTATCTCAATTTTCCAATTTGATCAAGATAACCCAAAGGACTTGAAGATTGTTTCCCAAGGAAACCCTAATTTCACTGTGCTTTGACTATACATTGCCCATGATGCAATCTCAACCTATGATCAAATTTAATTAAGGGAAGTTATTTAATTTTTCATTTTATGCATATATGAGCCTATTTGAGGCCCCTCAATCATTTATTCATCAAGATTGGAAGTTTGGCCTTGAAAAGTTGACCAGTCAAAGTCATCTGACTAAGCTGAGGATCAATGAGATATACTTTTTGATGTGTTTGTCAAATGAAGATGACCCCAAAATAAAAATTGTTCCTAAGAACCATATAAATAACTTTCATGTTCATAAAAAAAATCCACTTTAAGCTTGTAAGGTCATCATTCATTTCAAAACATTATAGTTCATTTTGACTGAAACCCTAATTTTGGGTCAACTTACCAAGGGCATAACTTCCTTAGTTTTTATGATTTTGAGGTGAGACAAAATGAATTGGAAATCTTGAGATGTCTAATTAAAATGATATGTTGGAAAAAATTTCAAAATCCTAAAGTAAATACATGTGATAATGCAAAACATTATAGGTCATCTTGAACCTAATTCATTGAATTTGAAAAAGTACCCAACTCCAAATTCCCATAACTTTGTCATACAAAATCCAAATGATGAAAAATTTGAGTCTAGATTGAATGTATTGAAAGGACCTACCAGTTTGATGTTGGAGGTTTTTTCATTTGAAGCTTTTATCATGAGGACAAAGGGGTTTCATTAAGCTTGTTTTTGGTGAACTTTTTCAAAATGATTTGAACATGTTTTGTACTTGGATTTTCCCAGCCAGTTTTCATCAATTTGCACATGTCAAATGATTTTTTTCCCAACATGACTTTTGTTCCTTATTTCAAGAGCTTTCCAACCATTACTCACAATACTCATTTAGGTCTACCATTTGTGAGTTTCGAATTTGTTTCCATTTATGTGCATTTTGGTATTTTTATGATATAACTTGAATTGCAAGCACATTCCATCCAATGTACACGTCCAATAGCTTTTCACATGAACTCATCAAGTTGTTTCAGCCATCATTGGGCGTTCCACACGCCTACACAAACCCATGCAATGCAAATTCAAATTCTCATGCACATGAAAGAAGCGTGTAATCAACCACATTCAACTATAAATAACACCTTCATGAGCTTCATTTGCTAACCTTTTGGAGATCCCAAGTGCTGCATAAGTGAAACCATAGCCATCACTAAAGGAATTAATCACTTTTCTTCAATTTTTCGAGCTTGAAATTCAGCATCATTAGTTGAGTTTTAAAGCCAAATTCCTTAGCCTATCACTTCCATTACATTCACAATCAAAGAGGAGCAAGGATCTTGGAGAATTCGTAGCCAGAAGTTCATCAATTCAGAGGTATAATCTCAAACTTTTTGGATCTAGAACTCTTAATTCAATGTAGCATTCTTGTGTTTCTATGGTTTTCTGAAGTCCTCACACTTGAGGCAAGCTGTTGATGCTTTCAATTCTTCATTTCATGAGCAATCAGTATGAACACCATGATTTTCTCCTGCACATTTCTCTCAATATAGGAAGAGTGAGGGAGATCCATTGGTACAGTGATAATCTCCATCACACGAGCTTCATTTCCATGGCCTTGTTTTTAATTTTCATTAAGATTTATTTCTCTACAATTTTGGCCGACTTCTGTTGCTTCGCCGGAGAAGACGGTGGTTTCCACCACCACCACCACGTGTCTTGCTCCTTGGCCATTGGATCACCTTGCCACGATCTAATCTTGATCATCTGTTTCAATTACTTCATTTAATTTATGTTGTGGCGCACTTGACTTATGTACACCGTGTTCCCTCAGATTTGGACCATGCCAAATGCCACGTCAATTAATGAATGTCGATCAGATGGCTGTGGTTTTTTTCACTTATTTTCATTTTCCATTTATTTTCTGTTAATTCATTTCATTTTCAAAAATTCATTAAAAATTAATTTGAAGTCCTAAAAATATGAGACCAACTCCAAAAAATTCTTGAAAAATCTAGTTTCATATTATGATTTTTAATTATTTTTGTGACTTTATTTGATATTTTTCATGAATTATTTGATTTTTAATGGTTTTAATTCATTTTAAAATACTTTCTGACTTTTAAAAAATCCAAAAATATGTTCATAGCATCTATGGATCATGATAAGTCAATGAAAAATAGTCTCAACAATGTCTTGATTGTTTTGAGATTATTTGAGATTTTAATTCATATTATGCTATTTTTAATTTTTTAAAATTTTTTTAATTGTTTTTAATTACTTTCTGATTTCAAAAATTTGTGAAAAAGTCAAAGCATGTTTGAGTATGTTGAACCTATGAGAATTTGATTGGACTCATTGAAGTTGTTTTGAATTGAATTTGAGGTTCAACCTTATTTGTTTATTTTTTATTTGTATTTTATTTTAATTCAAAAAATGCAAAAAAAAATATCATTGACTTCTTGACTTGTTATCTTCATTTCTCTTCTGTTTGGTGTTGATCCATATTGATTTGATTAAACTTTGGTCAATTGGATTGGTGGTTGTCTTCTTACCCCCATCCCTTTCATCTTCATCCCTTTCTTTCCATCAATGGCCAATGAGTTAAAGTTTTTAGGTTGGTCTTGACAAATAGGAGTTTAATCTTCTTTGATCCAAACCAAATTCAACTTGATCCATGATCAAATGAGTTGTTTTACGTCAAAGATAGGTTGCTTCTTGGTCAAGCAAATCACCAAAAGTCAATACAAGCCCCTTCCCTTTTTGTTTGGCATGGCAAGTTTATGGAGCTTGGCTTACTAGTCATGACCTCTAACTTGTGTTCTTTGCCTATATTTTTATTGACCGGCCTCAGATAGGTGTGACTACTACATTAGTCCACTTACGATTGCTTAACATAGCGCTACATTGTCTTATGACAAGCTAACATAACCTCACTAACTACTAACTTTAATTTGAGCATTTAATTTCTTGTCATTTACTTTTAATGTCATTTATTTCTTGCTCATTATTCATATTGATTTTCATCTTTGTTCATTTGAGCACATATTTTATGTTTATGTCATTTTTCTTTTCATCATCTGAGCCCATTATTGTATATAAATATATTTCTATTTTGTGTTGCTTTGTGTTTGTTTTGTGTGAAACAAATGCAAAAGGAGAAAGGACTTAGAATTAGGACTTACCCATGCTTAAATGAGTTCAAGAGCAACTAGGCCTCATGCCTTTAGAATGCAAAATTTGTTGAAGAGCAACTAGGCCTCATGCCTTTAGAATGCTAAAACTCAAAGTTGACCTTAAAGGTTTTCTCCTCAAACTTATTCTTTGTTCATTCCCTTTATTGTGTTGTGAACTTTTTTGATGTTTGCTTTTGTGTGATAGGGATCCCACCTTGAGATTGGGAAAAGAGGATCATTGTCATGACTAGCCAAGTTAATAGCCAAGCCAAATGGAGTTCCTAGGAGCTTGAATTTCAATTATAGATTGCTTGTTTGTGTGCTAAGTCCAAAGGAAAGGAGCATCTTGAGTCATTTCTATGACTTCAAGAAAAGGAACTCCAAGGGTTTTTTCTTTCCCCTCTTATCTCTATATGCTTTAGGAATAGCCCTTCTCTTCTTCCCCCCGATCTAACCAAGCCAAAAAATTATTTTCAAAACTTTGAGTTTATTTCAAATTAGAAACTTGGGCCTTAAGCCTTTGAATTTTTTCCAAATCATTTTCATCAATACTCATTGTGAATAAATGTTAATCCCACTTTGACTTCATTTTGTAAATAAACTTAACTTGTAAATATAACCCATTTCAAGTTTTTTTGTGGTTCCAATGGCCATTTGTTAAACTCTTTCTCAAAAACATTAGTCATAGGTTTGAGTTATCATAGTGGTTGATGTAAGTCTCACCTCATCCTTAGTGTTGGATTATAAGCCTTCCATGCTTATTATAGGGTTAACCCCTCACTAGCATGTTGAAGCCTTCCTCACATGGTGGATTGTTGGTTTAGGTTGAGTTTTCTCCCTCTGATAACAAAAGACCTTAAGGCATTTGATTAAAATCAATTCACCAATCTTTGAGATTTTTACCCCGAATTACGAGGTTTTGATCCTCCTTTGTGATGGTACGTAGGGAATGGGTTCATCCATTCAAACAACAAAATTTGTAAATATAACCTATTCTCTTCTCATCCCTCCAATCTTTTGCACAAATCTTTTCACAAATACCAACCTACAACACATATTTGCAAAAAGGGTTCCCTTAGAGTACTAAGGATGTTTTGGGTGCGTAAAACCTTCCCATTTCATAACCAACCCCCTTACCTAGATCTCTGACATTTTTATTAGTTTTTGATTTGAAAAACTTCTTACTTGGATTTTGTTCGCTTTTTAGCCTTTCCTTTGGGCAAACAAAAGTGCGGTGGCGACTCGAATTGTATGTTAACTTTTGGTTTAGTCAATAAACCTAAAGGTAACGAAAACCCCGCTACACTACCAGGCCTGATCGCATGCATAAATATGCTCCCCATACTGGAACCCATGCACACACCACACATGCTTTTCCTGACTCCTTTGCAGGTACGTCATCTGGATATCAGACCCGCGAGAAGTATGACTACACTGCCATGAGGACAACTCTTGATGACATCTTAAGTGATCTTAAACATTAGAATTATGTCGATGCGGATCATGACGTGCTACTTAGGAGTATTCGGAGGCATCAGGAGGAGATAAGGGTCACTATTGATCAGATCAGAGAGAGTTAACTTGACTTTGTCAAGAGGTCCAAGCTCAACATGGGTGACCTCATCGAGCAGATGAATGGAGTGCGGATGGAAGTATTAGACATGCGGGAGTATATGCATCACGTACCTCATCCTGTGTATGATAGAGGCGGTGTTAGACATCACAGAGGTCACGACCGACATCACTGATCCGCCTACCAGGTTTTATCTACTCCTTTTTCCGCCTTGCACTAAAACATTGGGGATAATGTTTGGTTCAAGTGTGGGGGAGGAACTTTCCCGCTTTATTTTACTTTATTTTATATTTTTACTATTTTTCTAGTTAGTTTCTAAGTTTCTTTTAGTTTAAGTTGTTTTTTCTTTGTTGTTTATGTTTGATCGAGTCATACATCTGTTGTTGAGTCATATTACATGATATTCTTTTCTCCTGTTGATAAAATTCCCTTAGATTTGACCTCAATAAAAAAAATCGTTCTTATTCAATGGTATGAAATCTCGAGAGTACAAGTTGTTTCTCATTCTTAGGCTTTCTTAAATAGACTTGGGAAAGTTTTAATAATATCGGTACCGTCCTAACACCATGAACTCCCTAAGTATGCGACATCTATTTGAATAACCATTATGCCGAGACCTTAATTTCTAAGTTTTTGAAGTAGCCTCGTAAGAAGTTTATTTAAGTAGTCAGCACCATCTTAAGCACGTATTAAGTAAGGAAGCCGATGTAAATAAATGTATGGTCTCAGGATAAAAGCAAAAGGAAAAAAAATTGTGATAAGATATGTCCCTTCTAAGTAAGTGCGAAAAATAAAAAAAATACTAAGTAAATAGCCGAACGGTATAGACTCTTAAAAATTCAGTTGATGCTTAAGCAAATTTTCTAAGTAAGTGCGAAAAATAAAAAAATTATGAAAACGAGACAGGTTCTCCTACCATGAATATGTACGGATAACAGGCTTAATATGATTGCGCTAGAATAAAAGAGAGGTGAAAAAGAACAAACAGTATAGGTCGAGTTATAATGGCCTGATTCAGATTAGTTTGCATAGGGGGGAATTTTTGTCAGTGTGATGTGAGTATGTCTCATTATGATATCCTTATTGTCGATATCTAATACCTATATACTTAGAACTAGCGTAGCAGCCTCTTAATTTTTAGAGTTTTGTCCTGCCTATGTCTAAGATGATGTACTTGATTAATTTTTCGTTTGAGTTAGGTGATTGCTTGAGGACAAGCAACGGTCTAAGTGTGGGGGAGTTTGATAACGAGAAATTATATCATATTTTTACACTTATATCGTATGTTATTCGTATTTATTCCAATATTTTTTATCACCTTTTAGTTCATTTTTATTCGTTTTGCAGTTGTTAGCGAGTTTTGGTGCATATTCAAAAGCAAATCAGAAAAGGAGCAAAAGATCAGCAAAAGAGCAAGATTATGCCCATTCTACCAAATTGCATTCGCCATGTGTATATGGAGTTCGCCATTGGCCTTCCAGCCACGTCATTTATTGATCAAGGCAGTGGCATTCTCCATTTCCCTAATGGCTTTCGCCATTATCATGTAGAAGCAGTTATGCGCTAGTGGGCAATTTTGTGTAGTTTTCTCCAACCTATTTTCCCTCCACTTTGCTTGCACGATCAAGGGAGATTACAAGGATGCATAACCTCTATAAATAGGACTTTTAGAGGTGTTTTAGGGCATCCAAGTTATGTGGAAGCTCTATCGAAATTGGTTCATAGTCTTAGGCATAAATTCACCTGTAAAAGTGATAATAACTCACATCGAGGGATTGTCACACTTGGTTTCCTGTAATTTTTATTGCACTCTTAGATCAAGAACAAGCTTGTCGGCACTTTCGTTTCAATTCAAAGTGTTTGTTTATTTAATTTCAGGTTTTTACCGCTCTATTATTTTTATTTGTTATTTCCTTTACCACATTACATGCCATGCTGTTTTTAAGTTTAGTTGTGGTAATCATGTTATTTTTTATTAAAATCATGTCTTGCTAATTTTGTCTGAGTCTGACGTATGAGGATTTTCGTTACCGACGAGACTCGATAGAAACAATAGGCACGAAATTGTGATTAAATATTGTTTTGGTTTTATTTTCCAATTGTATGATTCATTGTTTTAACAAGAGACTGAGGAACAAACTAAGGTTCTAGCTGATAGCGCGAGAGTGTGAGGAAGGAATCGGATAGTGGAAACTAGGCATTGATCCTAAAAACAACGAGAGAGCTCTAGGCATCGCTTAGGATCTCATTAGTTTTCAAAATATTCTTTCTAATTGAGATGGGCGAGCAAGAGAAAAATCACGTGGTTAGGAGGTGTGGTTTTAGTCAATAGCTTGAGAGTATGAGACAGAGTCTTTAAATCAATATTTTCTATATAACGTAATAAAATCATAATTAGTACTCGAATTCTACCTAATCCCTTAGGAACGTGAAATCCATATTTCAGGCTCATTTTATTATCATTTTTCAAACCTCTAGCAATTAGCGTTTATATTTTCGTTCATATCCTTTTAACCTTTAGCCTTAGTTTTGCAATTGCAACGATGGATAAAATTAGTTTGATATCTAGTCTTTGTGGGTTCGAAAATCTTTTAAAACTATCCGATAAACTGTATACTTGCAATTATTATCCGACAGACACGTCTGCCACTATCATAATTGAGAATTAGTGAAGTTCAAATTCGGACCATGGTGATTTCTTCAGTTCTAAGTCACCATGTTCAGCTCAACGGGGCATCTTGCTCAGAAGGCTTTTTGATCCCATTATTTTTTCAATGTGTTAACATCATAGAAAATATTACAATGTGCCAAGAAAGGTTGCATTTGGATGCTTGAGTACAAAGTTATGTCATGTTGAAGTTGGTACGAAAAACTAGTCATGTAACTTAAAAAATTCTAAGTCTAAAATGGCTGAAAATGACCTATAATATCTCAATGAATTCCATGGACTTCCAAGCATAATCGGACTTCGATCCTTGATAAAAACTTATAGAATGCATCATAAATGATATTATGGAAAATGAATCAGCCTCAAATGTTAAAAATTGAAGAAGCTATAATCCTTGAAAGTTGAGAAAAGTCACTTAAAAATAGGTCAAATTTCACTAAGTCCACAAATGATCTATAATGTCTCCAAATGTTTGATGATCCTCCAAGCATAATTGGCTCTTTTCATGTAAAGGGAAGTTATAGAGCATAATGATAAGAGTCATATTCAAAAATAAGCCTTCAAAATTTTTGAGAATTTAAGGAGTTGTGATCTTTGGAACTTTGACTTCAAATGGTTGACTTTTTGGTCAAACCTCTTGGAATAAACTTATGCACTTGAACTTTTCTTGAATTTAAAGGTACATGGTGTCATACCCCAAAATTCACCCTACCCCGATACAACTTTCATCTGATCCATGGTCCTACTGAACATGCATGCTTTCATTATTTCATTGTCATAATTTCATTGAACTTTCATAACCAAATACATATTACACGAACTCAAGGCATGGTGTTTACACCCGGAAAAAACTGGGGTTATCCGATTAAAGTTCTGAAGAAAGAAAAATTGGATTGGGTAATCGATTACCCTAATCATGGTAATCGATTACCCAGACAAAAAATTGATTTTTTGGCCATTTTGGACTGTGTAATCGATTACCCTAATCATGGTAATCGATTATATAGACAAAAAATTTATTTTTTGACCATTTTGGACTATCTAATCGATTACCCTAATCATGGTAATCGATTACACATGCGCAGACAGCAGTAGTGGCTCTGTTTTTTACACAGAGGACCTTTTGGTTCACCCACTTCAACCCCTTTGCTTCCTCTATAAATAGATCCATATCCCCACTCATTTTCAAGCTTGAGAGCCACAAAACCTCTGTCCAAATCACATTCAAGCTCCCTCTTTTCAACCCAAACCCTAACTCACCCAAACCCTCTTTTCTTCTTTGAACCACCCAACCACCATGTAAAAAATCCACAATCTCCACACAACAAAAACAATAGAAAACTTGTGACCTTCACTTACATAATCATTCATCACCATCATATAAACATGCACCTTCCTTCTCTTCCATTTTTCTACCACAATAACCATAGCCACCCTCTTCCAAGCTTTTTGCTTCATTCTCAAACACAAACACAACAACAACTTAGTTTTGACACCACAATCTTGGTAATATTTTGGACTCAAACTCCTTGACATTTTTGGTTTTGCTTTGTGTTTGAAAATGGCTTTTTACTCTTGGGTTGTATTTTGATATAAATTTGAGTCAACTTTGAGACAAGTGGTTCTTGTTGGGTTTACACCCTTTTGGGGATTTTTTTTGCTCTTACTACTTTTTATCCACCTTTTTAATCAAACTTTATTTCTTGCTTCATTTGCTATTTATTGTTGACTTGTTTTCACATTTATTTGGTTGATGAGATCTATTAGATCATGGCTATGGTTGTTTAGAGTTGATAAAACCTTCAATGTTTCAAACCTATTAATGATTGATCAATAGATCCTTCATGATACTTTGAGGCATTGATAGGTTGCCTCTATTTCAACCATGTTTGGGTCGTTTGATACATAGATGAAACCATTTTCTTTACATTAACTTGTTATTCTATTTTCTTATTGTTATTCTACTAACCACTAACCATTAACCACTAACTACTAACTACTAACATTTATATTATTGCACTTTAATTCCTTGCAATTTATTTTATTGTCACTAACCATTATTATTGTGATATTGTCATTCTTTATCTTGTGATTTACTTTTATGTCATTACCTTGTAACTTACATTCAAGTACTCATTATCATCATCATTGTACAAACTCATCATGCATGTTTATTTACTTGTTATTTATTTTATTGTCACATACATTAAAAAATAACAAAAAAAACATGATAAAATTATAAGACCAAAAATATTCACTCCACTCTTAATCAACTTGGACTTAGAGGATTTCATCTTAGGACCTTTGCTTGGAGGCCTTCTTTCACTCTTTGTGATACTTTGTAAACACTTGGGTTTTCATATGTAACTTATATGCATGTTATAAGAATGACATCATGGCACCACCTTAGGGGGACATGTTTGTAAGACCATTATCCTTTGTTTAGATTAGGTCACTTTTGCACACAAAAGGCTTTCTCTTGGGCTACCTTACAATGAGACTCTTTAATTTCTTATTGGTTACTTTGCATTCATGTTGCATAAGCCAAATTTCATAATCAAAATAAAATAAACCCTTGATTCAACGTCAAGTGGCATTTTCTTAGCCAATTTCAAAAGTACTTAATAATTACGATTATTATTGTGCGCCACGAGCCTTAAGTGGTGGAGAATGAGTGAGAATGGAGCATTCCTACCCTTACTTTGATTATTTTGGACGCAAGACACTTGGCTTGTTATCTAGAATAATCACCTCCTCCCATAGACTTTAGTACAATATAATCACAAACACTCTTTCATAAAACCCTTATTCAAGGTAAAAAACCATACAACTCATCAAACTCATTTTTGTGCCTTAGGGCATCATCCTGAAAACCCTTTTCTCAAAGGTAAAATCAACCAACACACAAACATTTTCTACTCCAAACTACGGAGCTCTGATTCCTCATCCCTGAATGAGTGATACGTAGGCACAAGGGTCTCAATCCTTGGCGAACACTATAATAACAAAAACACCCCCTTCTTTTCACACATTATTTTGAAAATAAAACAATAATAGATACATCCTATGTATGTAAAACAACCCAAATGGTTCCCATGGAGTACCATGGACGTAAGGGGTGCTAATACCTCCCCCTTACGTAACCGACTTCCGAACCCAAATCTCGGTTTGGAGACCGATTCCTTATTCTCTTTTAGCGCTTCCCATGCGCGTCTCTTTTCCGAGGGTTTTATCGACTATTTCCCCTCTCCTCTCCAATAGAGGTAAACTAAATAAAATTTGGTGGTGACTCTTCTGACTTTGCCTCTCTTTGGCATCTCTTTAGTCCCGGTTTCGTTATCGTGAAATCCCGGTAGCGACACATGGATAATCATATGCACTCAAAATAAGGTGTCCTTGAATGTATCTTAATTAGATTACTTAAAGTTTGAGGTAGCTTGTTGAAGAAGGCATGGAAATAAACACATGAACCTTTGACTTTTCTTTAGAAGTAAGCCACAAGATTGAGATTCTATTGATCCAAATGAGATTGAAAGATTCTTGATAACCTTAGAGATTATGCTTGAGAGATAAGCCTCTTGAGAATCAATGGTTGAGAATACTTTGTTGAGGAATCAAAACAAACTCGAGCTGAGGAGCCATGTTTAATGCTCTTAATTGAAAAGCCCTACCTTGCATAATAAACTTAAAGAAAGCAAAATATAATTTTGCTATTTTGATTAGTGGTTACATAAGTAATGATCATATAAACACAAAGTAAAAACACCAACAAAGGGGTGTTTGATGATCTCGACAACAGGAAAACCCAGAGATGAGAGGGAGAGGGACCAAGAGGTGATCTTATTTATATGCAAGGATGCAAATGATATGTGGGATCTTAAGGTTAAAAGTTATGGTATGACAGCTACTTCCTCTACCAATGGGAATTATGTTTCCTTCTCATGGGGGATGCTAAATCATTTCTCTGCTTAAGGGGTTGAAACTTAAGAGACTCGTCATCCTGGTGTGAATGTTGACAATGTTGAGGACCAATAGCCCGAGTATAGGGGTCCTCCTATTAATTTCCAGATTCCTTCTCAACCAGCTCAGCCAAATCCTTATGTGTCTGTTGTTATGGTTCAACCACTTCTGAACAATGTTATTCTACAATATGCTTATTCTAGGTCACCATTTACTCCCAATGTGCAAATTCGGGGGAAGTTACTCAAGAAAGCACTCCACCAGCCAGACTCTGAATCCTGCTTTGTTGTATCAGATGTATCCACAGTTCATGTCATAACCACCACCTGCTCGGAATGTTGCTCAACCTCCTCCAAGGGTTGCTACTCAAAAGGTCCCCTCTTTCAATCAGCCCAAGCCTACTGATTATCAACTTTTAGAGGAAAGGATTTGTTCCATTGAAGGTTTCTCTGCTCATGGTTTGAATGTTATAGAACCGTGTTTAGTGTCGAATGTTGTACTAGGTACCTGACTTGCCCAAGTACAAAGGTTTGAGCTGTCCTTGCAGTTACATCACTATGTACTGCAGGAAGATGGCTTCTTAAATTGACAATGAAGAGCTACTGATCCATTGCTTCCAAGACATCCTGTCTGGGGCACCATTGGATTTCTATATGAAACTGGAACCTAGGAAGATAAGGACATGAAAAGATTTTCCTAATGCATTATTGTATTAGTACAAGTATATATATATATATATATATATATATATATATATATATATATATATATCATAGAATATTGCAGTTGGAGAATCAATCCCAAAGGTCTAATGAGACATTCAAAGACTACGCGCAAATGTGGCACGAGATGGCTTCAAGAGTCAGACCTTCTTTGTCAGATACTAAGTTAGTGGACATCTTTATGGGAACTCTCCAGGGTTTTTACTATGAAAAGATGAATGGTAGTTCATCTTCCAACTTTGTTGATATAGTCTGATTGGAGAAAGAATAGAAAGTGGGCTGAAATCAGGAAAGATCACTAGCAGTAATAGTGATCCATAGTCTACAACCATGAAGCCTCTGAGTGGTTATGCAAAGAAAAAGGAAGGAGAAACAAATGATGTGATGGAAAGTGTTCCTCAGTATCTAGTTCTTATGGCCCATACATTATACTTTCCTTATCCATATATGGTCGTTGCTCAGTTACAACAACCTTTCCAATATCAACCGCAATTCCAACAACCTCCTCAGGCTCCACAACAAGAACAACCTCCTCAGAGGCAGCCTCCAGAAAACAATATCAGGACAACAAAAATCAAAATCAAAATCGCTATAATTAGGGTAAGAATTAAAATCAAAATCAGAGGTATCCAAAATTTGCAAAGATTCTTGTGTCGTACACGCAATTATTTCCCTATTTGGTGCATGTAGGGGCCATTATTCCAAGAGAGATCCCTCTGGAAGTGTTTTCGTATAATCCAAAGCACAACCCCAATGTGTCATGTGCTTTCCATGCAGGCGATATTAGGCATTTATCCGAAGACTATTTGGTGTTCAAGATGAAAATGCAAGAACTTATTGATCCAAATATTATGTCTTTCACTGAGGAGAAGCCAAATGTGAACACCAATTCGTTGCCTAATCATGGTGGTCAGACAATTAACGCAATTATTGAAGAAGAAAAAATAGAAATGGTTAATCTAGTGGGTGATTTGAAGACTCTGTTATTAGTTATCTTAGTAAATTTGCAGAAGCATGGTGTTTTGGATGGTGTTCATGACGACTGTGATATATGCAAGACCGAGCCAGATAAATGTGAAGAACTCAAGGGTTGTGTCCAATAGTCGATGAATCATGGGGTCTTATAGTTTTCAAGAGTTAGATCAGTGGAAGAAGTTTTTGTTATTGAGCCAACCAATATTGTGTATCGAAAGAAGAACATTGAGGCTCCAATGAAGAAAATACAACTCATTAACATCCATGTTCAAGCTCCTTTCCCATACCAAGAAATTCAGTTTTCTGATGTGGAAATTGTCAACATAGCAAGTACAGGTGGGATGACCTAAAGTGATCATGTGTTTGCACCAAAGTAAAGTCCTAAAGTTGTTCAAGCACCAGTGGTGGTTCCTAATCCTTCTTATCAGAAAGGGGAAATATGTCTCTGTTCCCACTATTCTAGTTGGGACACCTAATTCTTCCATGTCAAAAGGTACTCCCACTAGCACAGCTGAAGCAATCACTTCTAAGGGCAAAGAAGTAATCCAGGAACAAGGGCAGGTTGAAAAGCTTATTGCTGAAGAAGAAGGACAAGAGTTCCTTAAGCTGATTAACATGAGTGATTTAAAGATTGTTGACCAGTTGGGTCAAACTCCTTACAAGATTTCAATCCTCATTTCTATTCAGTTCGGAGGCTCATCACAAGGCTTTGTTGAAATTTCTTAAAACTTCCCACGTGAATCAAGACATTACAGTTGATCAATTTGGTGACGTAGTGTCTAACATCACTGGAAGTTGGTGCTTGGGTTTTAACAAAGCGGAGTTTCCAGTTGAGGAGCACAATAAAAACAAAGTGTTTCACATTTCTGTTACTTATGGAGATACTTTGGTCTCTAGGGTCCTGGTTGATATAAGCTCTTCAGTCGATGTGTTTCCGAAGAGAAGATTGAGTCATTTCCAGAGTGAAGGGCTAGATATGTGAGCTAGTGCACCGATTGTACAAGATTTTGATGGATCAAGAAGGGAAGTCATTGGAGAGGTGGATTTTCCAATTTGTGTGGGCCCTTGCTAATTTATTATTGCTTTTCAAGTTATGGGCATTCATCCCGCTTATAGCTGCATATAGGGGAGGTCGTAGATTCACGCTACCGGTGCAATGACATCCACTTTGCATCAGAAATTAAAGTTCTTATTTGGAGACAAGTTGGTAGTCGTCTATGGTAACGAGGACTTTGTGATCATTGATTTGTCATCCTTTCGATATGTTAAGACATATGAAGGGATATCCGAGGTCCCTTTCCACTATTTGTATTTTGAGGAAGTCAGCTCTGCTTCTGTTAATTAAACCCAATCAACAGTTGTGGTGTTATCTTCAGCAAAGAGTACTAGGAAGACTCTTGAGGAAGGCCATTTCTTCACTTGGGGCCAGATTGTGCATGTAGCTGAAAAGAACGCCCGTTTTGGCCTTGGTTATCATCTTTCTTCTTGTCATTCAGGTGCTAGGGGCGTAAGAATTTCCATCCAGTTTGATTCAGCAACGCAGGCTATCAATATGATCTTTTCGTGGCAGTGGTGGATGTTGCAACTCCAGCAAGCCAATTGTCTTTGGCTTCGTCAGTAAGTGTCCTCATGGATTCAAGCTAGAAAACTGGACAACTATTGTAGTCACTGTGGTTTTTTCAGAAAAGATATAATGCATTTTGTTTTTCTCATCCCATGCCCTCGCCCAAGGCATGTGGATAGCTTGTAAGGGCTTTCCATTGTTTTAAACACATTATGAAAGAACTGAAAAACATTTTTTACATTCAAAATCAAGATCCCTTTTCTTTCTGTCTTTTTTTTCATTAAAATAAATGGCAAAAGATTATTTATTGCTTTACACTTTTTTCAAAAAACTCATTCTAAAATAAGCTCATACACATGCAGAGCAAATAATTCCACTGAAAACAACTTGGCAGCAATTCGCTGTAAATCTGGAATTCCGATTAACCAATCCAAAGAAGACGGTGAGGAAGATTGTGAAGTACCGACTGAACTTGCAAGGCTTCTTGAGCACGAAGAAAAAGATATTTAGCCACACAAAGAGCCAATAGAAGTGATCAATTTGGGTTTCAATGAGGTCATAAAAGAAGTCAAGATATGGGCAGCCTTTATAGAGCATGTATGTTGCACCCCAAAATTTGCCCTCTATTTTTAACTCTAACCAATTTTTTTGTTTCACATTCATTTGCATCATCTTCATAGCATAACATTTTTTTCTGTCTTAATATTAGCCGGAATAATTTCTCGGAATTTACAAACAGACTGGTCAAATTAAGTTTTTAACTGTGCCTAAAATTAGTCAACGAAAAAATGTCAAGTTTAAGTTTGCAAATGTCGGTAACATTAATCTGCGGTTCACGTGGTTTAATTTGACATGCTAAAAATATTTTTACGACTATTTTTGGTCATATGTTGATCAGTCTGAGCAGTTTAAACGGTCATAATTTTTATTTCAAAATCCGACCAAACGCTGTATTTTTCCGAGTCATTTATTTCGCGCTGATTATTTTGACGTGTTCATTTTATTTTTTCGAGCATTTTGGTGCCCGACTTTTTTTTTTTTTTAGTCTATTTATTTTTATATTGGGTCTAGAATAAATAAATAGGTTAATTAGTTTTTATTTTTATTTTAACTATTTTAATTATTTAACTTTATTTAGTTTTAATTTAATATTGGGTCTAGAATAAATAAATAGGTTAATTAGTTTTTATTTTAATTTTAACTATTTTAATTATTTAACTTTATTCAGTTTTTAATTTAATATTGGGTTACAAAATAAACTTAGGCCCATTATCATTAACCTAATTTGTTCCTATATATATTTACTAGCATGACTGATAGAGGGAGGCGGAAAGACAGAACAAAAAAGAGAAACTGAGAGTGGCTGATCTATACTATCGTACACACAGTTTGGTAATAGTTTATATATGATATATACTTTATCTATTTTGTTGATATATTTGATTATGTTTTCGGATCGGATCGTGTCAATACGCCGTTTTCACATATACGTGTATGAGGCGTGATATTTGTGTTATCCGATCCAGTTGCGATGATCGCAATTTTGCGCTAGCAACGCCGTTGTTTTTTTTAATTCATTTTTTATATATATATATATACATATATTTAGATCTGCACATTTTTTTTTCATAACTAACTACCCTGATTTTTCCTAAACCCTGACAATTTCGCCACAAACTCTAAATTTCAAACCTAAAACTTTAACCGTGTTGTTTCCTCTAAACCATAAACCTTTTCTTAAACCTTAACAAACCTTATTATTATTTCCTATTTTCGCTCATATTTATGTTATTCATACACTGTAACTGCTTCGCCCTTGTAATATTTTAAGTTTTAACTTGTAATATTTTCAGTTTTACTGGTTTTATTTTCTGCCATTGATTTTCTGCCATTTTATTTTTCTGCCATTTATTTTTCTGCCATTTAAATTCCTGCCATTGATCCTATATTAACTATGTGGTTTAGTAATGTAGGGCGTGAAAACCTACTAAATTAATTATTTAATATTTTTTCTATAACTTTTATTTTATTTTATTTTTGTAAATAAATAATAAATACTAACTATTTTAATAACTTTTTTTTTATTACTTACTTATAATAATAAATCCTTATATATTTTGTAAATAAAATCTAATTGACCATTTTTCTAATTGAATAATAATAATAAACCTATTAATCTAATAATTTGATATTTTCTATAACCTTTATTTATTTTGTAAATAACTAACTTAATATTTTTCATATAACTCTTTTATTTTATAATTTGTACATTAATGTATTTTAAATTCTTTTATTATTACTAATTTATTTTAAACTCATATTTTTCTAATAACTTCTAAAAAAATCTAACTTGTTTAACCTAAAATAATTTCTTTTAAAATTCTAACCTTTTTATTATCACTTTATTATTATTGTTATTTTATTATTGCTTTATTACCGTTGTTTATTTATTATTTTATTATTATTTGCTTTTATCTATTCTATTTTTGCTTCATTATTTTCCTTATTTTAAATTTGTTTTATTTATAATATTAGGAACAAATGTATAGGTTGTAAATTTATTCTTTCTCGCCTGATTATTATGTATCTGTCCCATAGCCATGTAATAGTTTAGGAATTTATTTTTCTTGCTTTTATTTTTGTAAATATTTATTGCGTGGTTAGTAATTTAGGAAGTGCAAAAAACTAACTGTAAATAATTGAACTTAGAAAATTAAATTCAAGACAAATATCTGAAAAATAACACTCACAATCGTAAGTCGATCTTTGATCGCCATCTGTACTTCCTAGGGTATTCCTCTTGGTTGCCTTCTTTAAATGGTCAAGTCCCTCGAAAATAGGGGTGTCTTAAGCAAAGTCCCTTCAAACAGAAAATCATCAAGTCCCTATAAACTTAAAAGATCAAGTCCCTACGAGGTTGCCTATGATATAATGATCTTGTCCCTTCGGTAAATATGATGATAGTCCCTACGAGTTGCTAAAGACACCCCTTATGTTGCCTTCATTGACCATACGATGACCCTACGCCCGTCCCTTAAACACATCCAAGGTAATGACTACCTATTCCTTAATAATAGGGACAGTCTTACCATTGAAAGAATATACGAGAACACGAAAGACTTAATCTAGGGTAGGTATCTCATAGTTACTTGCTCACACTTTTCAAAATTACTTTTACACCTCACAATTTCTAAGCTAGGCTTTGTATACACCCATACGAGGGTCATTACAAAGTACTTAAAGAAAATTTTCTAATCACACACTACACTCTTGCAAACAAACAAAGTGAGCTAAGTAACTAAGAGCCCATGGATAACCATGGATATAAAGGGTGCTAATACCTTCCCTTTGTATAACCTACCCCCCGAACTCAAAATCTTTTTAAGGTCTTTCCTGTTCTTTTATGTCATTTCCTTTTGGATAAAATAAAAGTCGGTGGCGACTCTTGCTATCCGCAACATTTAACTAAAGTCAGTTCTCCCACCGTGTTACAGAACTGGCGACTCTGCTGGGGAAATAATAAAAGAGGGGTACCCTTAGGAATTAGATCACTTTAAAATTGTTTGCCTTGTTTGCTTTATACTTATTTGTTGGGTGCTCTTATGTGTGAAAGACCCTAACCCGGATCTAGTGTACCTTAGGTAAATGGCAATAGACCAAGGAAACTGTACGGCGTATATCGATATGGTTGATCTGGTGGCCATAGTTAGTGTGACTTCTTGGTTGGTGCTTATGTTCCTTAAGCAAGTTGAGGATAATATGAGGCTGCCATATGTTGTCAATACACTAACTGACTTTTAGAACCCTAGTCATCCCATCTTCGCCTTTAGAAAGTAGTGAGATAACCGGCTTTGGTGAAGACTGAAGTTGTTTGATACTCAATACTACACTCATTGAGATCCTAAACTTGGAGGGTTTTGGTTGGCAAGTAAGTTGCCTACTGAACAACCACCCTTGTGAAGGATCAATGATTTTTAGATCCCTTAGAACCTGGTTACTTTTGTAGGACAGGATGAATCAACTAAACTTCAGGGGAGGGTACTTACCTTTAAACCTCATGCAAGCCTTCAAACCTAGGGCTATTGTGTGACTTGTTTGTGTGTGCCACATGTTTGTGATTGAGCATAACATCATAGCATCATCATGCATCATAAGCATAGCATTTTCACTAACCATTTCAAGGACCAAAGGATTTATCTTTGTTCTTTGTTGCAGGTCATGGCTTCTGCTCGTAGGAATACTATCCGGATCAACTTTGTAGGAATACCTCCTAAGCTTAAGGAATTGGTCTCTCAAGTTTCTGAAAACTCCCAGTTCATCAAGAGGCATGGTCACCTACTGGATCTAGTCACTTCAGGGTTCAATGAAGACATGATGAGTGTCCTGTTTCAGTTCTTTGACCCTAAACACCATTGCTTCACATTTCCCGACTATCAGCTGGTTCCTACCATGGAAGAGTTCTCCAAGCTTCTGGGTATACCTATTCTTGATCAGAAACCCTTCACAGGCTTGGAAAAAGAGCCTAAACCTGAAGTCATTACTGCAGCCTTACATTTAAAGAAATCAGACATTGTCCTAGAAACAAGGAGTGGAGTTAAGGGTATTCTTGCTAAGGTATTGATGGAGAAAGCTCAAGTATTTCTGAAGGCTATGAGTTATGATGCTTTTGAGGAGATCTTAGCCCTATCGATTTATGGCTTAGTACTGTTCCCCAATCCAGACCAGTTCATAGACGTACACGCCATCAACATATTTCTGACTCGCAATCCAGTGCCTACATTACTTGGAGACATCTTACACTCTCTTCACACCCGTACTACGAAGGCACGAGGAACTCTGATGTGTTGCATACCTCTATTATCTAGGTGGTTTATTTCTCACCTTCCTCGACCATTGATGAAGAATGAACAAGGGTTCAGGTGGTCCAAGAGGATTATGTCACTTTCTCATTCAGATATTCGTTGGTGCTCTAGATCTATGGAGAATGTTACCATCATTGACCGTTGTGAGTGTCGCACCTCGAAAAAATGGGGATACGACTTCAAAGCGAAGCGCGATCGCACGCTCGCAATGATTGACTGAACAGAGTCGCCACCGAACTTTATTTATTCCTAAAAAGGAAAGGGGAAATATCGATAAAACCCAAGACAAAAGAAAGGATAAGATATGGTCATCGCAACCAATATCAGGGTTCGAGAGTCGATTACGCAAGGGGAAGGTATTAGCACCCCTCACGTCCGTTGTACTCAACGGGAACCATTAGGTCAGTTGTGTGCGTTAATGTTAGTTTGGAATGTTTAGGCTTTTCAGTTTATTAGGTGGGAAAAGAAAGAATATAAGAGAGAAGAATATTTTTTGGATTTTTGACGAAGGACTAAACCTAAGTTTTTTATTAGTGGGCCTGACAAGATTTACAAATCCTGCTCCTACGTATCTCAAAAGAGAAATCAAGGCTTACGTAGTTCTGGGTAGAAAAATGTTTGTTTGTTGGTCGATTTTAGCGAAAGCTATATTGTATTAATCGACGAGAACATTGTTTTACCCAAAACAGATGAGGAGTGAACGCATACCACACATCGAACGGATTTATAAATCTACATTCGGAAAAGCGTCATTTATCTCTACTCAACAATCGTGGCCGAAACATTGTTTTGTATCACTTAAGACAATATATCTTTCATTTATGAAAAAGGTTCTTTGATTAGTCGCACGGCGGCGAGAAAAAAGTTTGATTGGTTTGAGGTATTTTGAGTGATGGCGAGAACTTGGATGAGCGAGATATACATCTCGAATCCTAGCCTCAGGAGTGCACGGTATACACCATGTTCCATTTCCATCTTTATTGAAAAAAGTTAAGATAGGAATTAAGTTTTTTTTGGAATTTGATTGAGAAAGGGTTTGAAGAAACCGCATTGACAATTTTAGACGATGGCGAGAGTTAAGATTGGCGAGGCATACGTCTCGAATCTTAACCTCAGGAGTGCATGGCATACACCATGTTCCATTTCCACCTTTAGTGAAAAAGTGTTAAATAAGATTTAGGTATCTTAGATTTGATTGAGAAAGGGTTTGACGAAACCACATTGACAATTTTAGACGATGGCGAGAGTTAAGATTGGCGAGGCATACGTCTCGAATCTTAACCTCAGGAGTGCATGGTATACACCATGTTCCATTTCCACCTTTATTGAGAAATTGTTTAAATAAGAATTAGGTATTTTGAGTTTTGTTGTGAAAATGACTTGACCTAGATCAAGTATTGATGGACGTTTAAGAGAAATTTGGATAAGTGTTCGATAGAGCAAAGTGGATAAATTTGGATGATGGCGAGAGCTAGGATTGGCGAGATATACATCTCGAATCCTAGTCTCAGGAGTGCGTGGTATACACCACGTTCCATTTCCATCTTTATTGAAAAAGTCTTGAATATGAATTATATATTTTTTGATTTTTTATTAGAAAAAAAATGGCTTGACGTTGAATCAAGCGTTTGATGAAAGTTTGAAAGAAATGGAATAGAATTGGAGGGAGAAATGAATTGACTTGTTTATTGAGAAAACACTCGACGTTGGATCGAGACATATTTTTGTAATTTTTTGAAATTGTTGATTTTATTCTTGTGTTAGTAGCTAACTACACAGTCAAGCAATAAAGAAATAAAACAATACAAGATTATTACACATCGGGGGAGTGGGGTACATTTTGTCAAATGGGGATTAAAAAATCATGAAATAATTAAATCGGGCCCAAACAACAAATAATGTAATGCATGAGTGTAAGTGCAAGAGAACCGGCTCATTGTAAGAAAGCCCAAGAGTAAGCTATGTGAGGTTGATGGCGATGCTCAAAAGCAATCGACTTACAAGGGTGTGAAAATGGGCTCGACATTGAATCGAGAAAAATATGATTTTTATAGTTTTAAAATGGTTTTGAATGAATGATGAAATTAAAAGAAAACAGATCAACCATGAGTATAATAAAACATAAACATAAAAAATGTTAAAGGAAAATAAAATGCTACATATGAGTATTGAACCCACTCCACTTAAGACTATGAAACTACCCTCTGTCCACTAAGCCATCTATGATTAGTTATAAACTAACTGACAACTTAGATATATAAACCAAAATAGGTTAAAGTATGAATTAAAATAAAAATAAAAATAAAAGTGGGGTGGTCTATTTATTGGACGGTTAATTAAAACAAAAAGGAGGAATCCCAAAAGGTGACCCTAGCCGCCTGGCTGTTGGGTTCAAAAGATTAGGGATTGGGTACACAAAAATAACAATTAATTATAACTAATACTAATAAACCAAATTTAATGACCAAATGAGAAGTAACGTTCACTTGGTGGAGATTCAATGGTCTGCCTAATAAAAAGCAAATAAATAATAATAAAATAAAATAAAATAAAAAGAAAAGGAAAAGGTAAGGACAACGAAACTCAGTTCTCAAAACCTCACGCACGAAATCTCTCTTCTCTCAATCGCTACCAGCAAGCTCTCTCCACCGCGCATATTGAAATCGCTCCCTCATCGCTCTCTCAATCTCCAATCTCACTCAATCGCTCACTTAATCTCGCGTTCAACCCTCTCTCTCGCGTTTCTCTCAATCGTTCAGAATCATGCAAAAAAAAATCATGGCTGAAGCAAACAAAGAGCTCACCTCCGGCGGTGAAGACGGCAACGATGAATCTCGAACCTCCCTCCTTCGCCTCTTCCAAATAGGTTTGTTTTTTATTTTAAGATTAAGGTTTTCTGCTTTGGAATTTTTCACTTCCGCCTCTTTCTAATTTCCGTCCTCTACTCACTGATTCGCTCTCCCCTATTTATGTTCTGTGAATTAGGGTTTTCGGATTTGGTACTCAAAAGTTCAAAGAAGAAAAATTCCAGAAGTGCTTTTTGGTGCTCAGAAATTGGATTGGCCTCTTTGATACTAGATTCGGAAAGGCATTCTGAACTCAAACTTTCTTCTCCATTTTTGTCTTAATTCTACTTTGGGTAATTTTTCTAAAATTTTAACTGACTTGCCAATTGCTTTATGTTACTGCAGTAAAAAAATATTGAAGATTCAAAAACAGTTTCGGTTTTGTTTACAGCTCTGGTTTTGTACTCGGTTTTGGGTGGTTTCAGGTTGTGGCTCGGCCATGATGCTGAAGTTTGCAAAAATAAAGGCTGCATCAACAAGACAGTTGCTTTCCACTTGCCAGCTCTTTTAACTTCTCATAAGGCTCAGGAACACTGTATCTTCGCATAACCGTTTGTATTGGTTCAGCAAGTATCTCCCAGCATTGGTTCAAGTCTTCGCTCAAGCGAGCTTCATTGCCCTGAAGCTTCCCAATTCCTTGAAGTGTGCTTTTATATGCAAGAAAGAATGATCAAAATTAACACCCATGGTCCTTAAGACAGTTGAATCAGTCAAATCCCTCTGCCAACGTGAAATCGACAGCTTCATGCTTTGGTAAGGACCTTGATCACTAACTAATTTTGACTGAGAATCTTCTTCAGTTAATGATCTCTTACTATCACAGGTTGAAGTGCATGGCCGGACTGACTTTGGATGTTATAACAGTGGAAGTTGCAACGAGACAAAACACTGTCGGCGAATCCCCTGTTGACAGCAACACAAAACCACCTGCTGCGGCTTTGCCACCACAACTGAATCACATGAATTCCCATGGATTCTATACTACAAACCGTTAACCTGTACAATCATCACAAACAACTAAACCAAACCTCATCCGGAACAGCCTTGCGGTACCCTCATCCGGAACAGCCTTGTGGTATCTGCTACAATCCTCTCAAATCAGCTATGCAAACGGCACGTGCTATTATCCAAGATTGCTCACATTGATTATCACAAAGAGGGGCCAGCCTTAACCGATCTTTATAATTCTGTTTAGGACCTTAAAGGAATTGTCTATGAAAAGGCTCCCCGCAGACCAACACAACTGTGCAGAGATATCATCCCAATTCTTTGACTATAGCTAGCGCCACTGGCAAAGTGAGGTGCAGACACTACTGCATGGTTTGTTTTCTCTTTCTCAAAACTATAATGCTGATGATCATCATTGCGAACTTCATCCTGTTCTCTTAAGTGCCATTCAATTATTTCTTCCATTTTATTCATCTTTTCAGAAGCAAAAATCTCCCGCAACAGAACCAAACACTGCAACGCAAGAGCCAACGAGAACAAACTAACAACATCCAGAACCGAAAAGAAACTTCCAGGACTTCAAGCAATTTCTCTAATTTTTTCAACCTCTTTCAGTACTTCCACAACCCTCTCCCACTGTCATGACGAAAACAGAACCATTGTGAACCACACCCTGCTTCAACATCATAACAGCCTTAACCGATCGTTAAGCAGGTGCATTTTAGAGAACCAAACAGCTCCGGGCAGATAAAGAAGGAAAAGCCTGTAGCCTCCGCGACGAAACTCCGAGTCGGTAAGTCTTCTTGATTTCGATCCACGATTTATTCGCATTACTCCTTGACTCTGATCTTCCTATGCGCGTGTAAAACACAATTTGGTCTGGAACTTTCAATTTGGGTTTCGTTTCAATTCGACGAAGTCGCTTCAGGAATCCAAATTCGAGGTTGCTTCAGGTTCTTGGAATTGAAGGAAGCAGGAGGATTTGTGTGTTTCTTTTGCAGGTTATCGTTGGTGTGATCGTTTATGGTCCAGGGCCACAATTGAAACGGGACGGATACACTTGCTGCAAGATGACCAAGACCGAACTAGCCACCGTATGATTTTGCACCATGTCCCACAAATCAATCAGAAGCAAATCATCCTATAACTATCAACCAATCACAATAACAGCATCCTCGTCGTCAACTGAAGTAAGCATCGAAATTACATCTCTTTTATCAATCTCAGCTCAAAATCAATCTTCTAGAAGATTTTCCAAATGCCGTATTGCTTGTCTTTGCTAACAAACAAGATTTTCCAAATGCAATGAATGCTGCTGAAATTACTGACAAGTTGGGTCTTCACTCTTTGAGACAGTGCTACTGGTACATCCAGAGCACTTGTGCAACCTCCGGGGAGGGTCTTTATGCAGGTTTGGACTGGCTTTCCAACAACATAGCCAATAAGGCTTCATGCTTATCGGGAGTATTGTGGATTGGTGATTCTGGATGCAGGGGTGAATATCATCTAGCTTTTATTTCTGTTGTGGAATTTTTCCATATTTCCTTTTAATTCCAACCAATTATTGTAATATGTATTAGTCATTAGGATGTAATAAGTTGTAATAGTATTTAGCTTATGTAAAATGATTCACACAATGCCAAATCTCATGTAATGCAATGCATATGGACGTGTTTATGGGATCATGCTTGGTTATTATTTTTTTTGACATGGTTATTTTAAAGTAATTGGATTGTTAATGAATGAAATGATTATTTGGACATTTGAATGGTGTAATGAATGTTTGAATTGGGTTTGAATGAAATGAATTTGTGGTTGTAGAAATGGATAGGGATTATTTTGAAATAGTCTAAAACTCATCTAAATGTCAATTTAAAAATCCAAAAAAACCAAATAAGACCAATTAAAATCAAATTAGTCTATAATTTGTTAAAATTATTTTGATATCAATTCTAACATTTATTCGAAAATAAAATCAATTAGAGTTTGAATCATTAGTAAAAAAAACAATTAAGATTAATTCGAAAATTGGAATTAGATTTACTTTGAAATTAAATAAAAATTGAAAAATTTAAACAAGTCAAGTAACTAAAATCCATTTTGTAATCACAAAGCACCATGATCAAAAAGTTAGATAATAACCAATGTTTATCACAAAATATGGATTTGGGAATGAATGTATGCAAATGAACTTTAGGCCAAGTGCCAAATAAAAATGAAAAAAATTCAGGACCAAAATCGGGGTATGACAGTTGCCCCTATTTAAGCATCTTCAACTAGAGAATATGAAGCAGGACACTCTTCATATGATCCTAGTGGGAGATGGTTAAATACTAAGAAGACCCGGATTTTGATCCTGAATCCCTATGACATGATGTGATATGATATGATATGATATGATATGACATGATATGACATGATATGATATGCATGGATGCATGATTTTTTGTAATTTTTATCTGCTAGGGATATGGTGGACCCTTGACAGGAGATGCCACTAGACAGACCAATCTGTGGGGAATGCTGGTGGTCCACAGGAATACAGACAAGTGGTAAGAAACAAACTCGCTGGGGAAAACAAAATCCGGCTGGAGAATCAGACACAACGGGGAGTACTCAAAGTGAAATTTGATAATCGATACTTGGAATACAAGAGGTTTCGGTAGTAAGTTCACACATGACTTATTAAACCCGAATAAGAAAAAAAAATTCTACAACAGGTTCATACATGACCTGATAACACTGAAACAATCATAGAGAAAGATTCTTCAAAACAGGTTCATACATGACCTGGTAATACTGGAATAAAAGCTCAACAACGGGTTCATACATGACCTGACAATGCTGGGGAATACCAAGAACGGTTCTGACAGCAAGTTTAAACATGACTTGTCAACAAACAGAAATATTCAAAAAGAGTGTATCGACAAGTTCATACATGACCTGACAACACTGGAATAAACATAGAGAAAGATTCTTCAAAACAGGTTCATACATGACCTGGTAATACTGGAATAAAAACTCAACAGCAACAGGTTCATACATGACCTGACAATGCTGGGTAATATCAAGAAGTTTTGACAGTAGGTTCAGACATGACCTAACAAACTCAGAAAAATCAAAAAGAGTATATCAACAGGTTCATACATGACCTGATGACAAACTAAATACTTTGAGAAAATTTCCAGAACAAATTCATACATGACTTGATGACACTGGAACAAAAGGTTCAGCAACAGGTTCATACATGACCTGACAATGCTGGAATAAAGGCTCAACAGCAACGGGTTCATACATGACCTCACAATGCTGAGGCAATCAAAGAATTTTCTGACAGCAGGTTCAGACATGACCTAACAAACTTAGAAAAATTCGAAAAGAGTATATCAACAGGTTCATACATGACCTGATGACAAACTTGAACCTTCTGAGAAAACTTCCACAACAAGTTCATACATGACTTGACAACATTGGAACAAAAGGTTCAGCAACAGGTTCATACATGACCTGGTAATACTGAAATAAAAGCTGAACAGCAGGTTCATACATGACCTGACAAAACAGGAACGTTCAAAGAATTTTCAACAACAGGTTCATACATGACCTGACAAACTTGACTATTCAAAGAATTTCAATTAACAGGTTCATACATGACCTGACAATACTGGAATGAAAGTTCAACAACAAGTTCATACATGACCTGACAATACTGGAATGAAAGTTCAACCATAGGTTCATACATGACCTGGATAGCACTGAACAAAAACCCAAAGACACTTTCAACAACAGATTCATACATGACCTGCTGATATTGGAAAACATACAAAACGACATCATTGGAGTTTTCTAACACGAAAAAACCTCCAAGCTTCTGGAAATTCCTCAAGATGATAAGTCATAAATGACTTTCACGGAACCATCAGGAAAGATAGGGTAATCAAACTCTATGTACGTGTCATCAACAATTGGACTTTTAACCGTAAGTAATGGACTACAACCAACTCTGCCAGCAACAACTGGACTTTGACCAAAAGCAATGGATTACAACCAACTCTGCCAGCAACAACTGGACTTTGACCAAAAGCAATGGATTACAACCAACTTTTAACGGAGTTTGCCAACAACAATTGGACTTGATGAAAGCCAATAGTAAACCATTACCGGCTACAACGGAGTTTGCCAGCAACAACTGGACTTGAAATGATGTTGGCGACAACCAAACTTCAGATATCAATCACAAATGTATTTATAAACAGACTGACAGTGATGCCAACGACAATTGGGTTTAAAATAAATGTATGGTTACAACCCGACCTTAAAGGATACCAGTTACAACTGGATTTGGTCTAAGACACTGGTGACAACCAGACTTAACAGACGATGCCAGTAACCACTGGTCTCAGAGGTCAAAGGATACAATCAACAACGAGACCTGAGATTATGCAAATGAGCGCGAAGCACTTCGGGCTATGCATGATTTGGATTTCGCTTATATGCATGATGTATGAATGATCATGAAATGCAAATGGTGACAATATACAGACTGGAAGTTAGGGAAATCTTTATGGAGGTACTGAATCCTCAACACCAATAACTCAACCGAAGGAGTGAGTAAATGCATCAAAGGAGGATCTATTAAGCTGAACAGCTACAACTGGCCCAATAATCCCTCCAGAGAATGATAAATTTGTGCTCTCTGGAGATAGATATTGATCATCCCAGGGGAGTCTTGCAACTTGAGACTTGCGGGGAAAGACGAAAGATTTCCTTTTAATATTTCCACATGTCAAAGCAAAAATTGTGTTTCTCAATATGTTGAAAAATTCTTTTCTGAGTTCAAAAATTTCATTATTAACAAATAAATGACGTTTTGCATAACAAAGAAAATCAGAGAAAAACAGCAAATGATAGAATTTGATGGGCAAACTTGTATTTATTCAAGAATGGTAGCACACAAATGGCGTAGCTCCATGGAATATTACAAATTTGAAAATGGCAATAGGGAAAGGTTTACATTGAATCGCAATGACTACTACTATCCCTAATAACAATGACTCCACGAGACCTCGCTTCTGAATGGAGTAACTAGATTGATCTTCCATTTTTAGCTCTTCTGTGTTGATCAGTGACAACCGATGCAGTCTATGCCTTTTGTCCCTAATTTTTGCCTGGATCGCCCTTTCGAGTTTTCAATCCACCGGGACACTCTTTTTTGCCTAAGTCGCCCTTTCAGGTTTTCGACTTAGCGAGCTACCATTTTTTTATCCCTAACTTTTGCCTGGACTGCCCTTTCGGGTTTTCAGTCCATCGGGATTTGTTAGGCATAGTATCTTTTGACTGCATCAGAAGTATTGACGAATCTTCTCAAAAGCATTTTGACAATCAGAATTCCATTCAACAGCTTGATCTTTTCGAAGCAATTTGAAGATAGGCTCACACGTGGCCGTCATGGGTGAGATAAACCTCGAGATGTAATTCAAACGTCCAAGGAAACCTCTGACCTCTCGCTCGGTGCGTGGAGCAGGCATTTCTTGTATAGCTCGGACCTTGTCAGGGTCTACCTCAATTCCTCGTTGACTAACGATGAAGCCAAGCAACTTCCCCGAACGGACACCAAATGTGCATTTTGCAGGGTTTAATCGTAATCTAAACTTTCTGAGGCGTTCAAACAGCTTCTTCAGATGGCTCATATGATCTTCTTCATTCTGAGATTTAGCGATCATGTCGTCAACATAGACCTCTATCTCCTTGTGCATCATATCATGGAAAAGAGTGACCATAGCTCTTTGGTAAGTTGCCCCGGCATTTTTGAGACCGAAAGGCATTACCTTATAGCAGAAAGTGCCCCAAGGGGTAATAAAAGTGGTCTTCTCCATGTCATCTGGAGCCATCTTGATTTGATTGTATCCCTAAAAACCGTCCATAAAGGAGAAGACAGCAAATCTTGCAGTGTTATCTACCAGAGTATCAATGTGTGGTAGAGGGAAATCGTCCTTTCGGCTAGCTCTGTTCAGATCCCTATAGTCAACACACATACTCACCTTGCCATCCTTTTTAGGCATAGGTACAATGTTAGCTACCCATAGTGGGTACTTCGCCACTGCGAGAAAACCAGCGTCAAATTGTCGTTTGACTTCTTCACGAATCTTTAGAGCCATATCTGGTCTTGTTCTTCGGAGTTTTTGTTTTACTGGCGGGCATTCTGGCTGAAGCGGGAGCTTGTGCTCAACGATGTCGGTGTCCAAACCTGGCATATCCTGGTATGACCATGCAAATACATCCACATATTCTTGTAGCAGCTTAACCAATCTCTCTTTGACGCCTGCTTCAAGTGTGGTGCCGATTTTGACTTCTTTCTTCTCTTCCTCTGTGCCAAGGTTGATTGTTTCCACCGGTTCTTCATGTGGCTGAAGGGCTTTGGACTCGTGCTCGAGCAGCTTTGCCAGTTCGTCGGGGATGTAACAATCTTCTTCACCCTCCTCTTCCGCTTGGTAGATAGGGGAGTCAAAGTTATGAGAGGTAGTAAAGTCATTGGATTCAATGGGGTTATCATTTATTCTGCATGTTTGAATGATTGATTTCTTTTAGAAAAAGTAAAAATAAAATATGCATAAATGAAAAGTTTTTTTTTTTTTAAAAAGATTGCCATTTTCTTAAGAGAAAGCAAAATAAATGAATAAGAAGAATTTAACAAAATGCCTTTCATTCATTGATAATGATTATTTGAAAAATGAAAAGGGGCCCTACAACATGATCCATTAGCCTTGGGCAGAGCTAAGGATTTGAAAGGAAAAAGACAACAATTATTACTTTGACAAAGGAAAAATTTCGGGGATCTCAACCGCCTCCCAGTTGTTCAAAGCTGTCTCACACCGGTAAACCAAACATGGCTCATCTTCATTTTCGGTGTTGTCTTCAATGGCATTGACCTGATCTCCATGGATGAATCCTGTGCTAAGGAATACTTCCTGGATGCTTCGGGTGTTGTCCTTTGCAGGGACTCGGGCTCCTTTCACAGCGGAAGGCACATATCCCAGACCAAAGCGATCATGCTTCTCACAAATATCAATAAGTTGACCCCAACCTTCAGGGTTTCCTCCTTCGATGCTAGACTTTACGCTTTTCAGAGAAGCGAAAGATGAACAAGCTTTCCCAACAGGGCCCTTCATTTCCACAAAAGTGGCATTGGCTATTTCAAGAGCTTGGAAAGAAGTTTCCAAAGCGTCCTCATCAGCCTCGATATATCTGAAGGATGAAAGGTGACTGACCACAAAGTCTTCTTCTCCAGAAATGATGATTAGTTGATTGTCCACCACAAACTTCATCTATTGGTGTAAGGTGGAGGTAACTGCCCCTGCAGCATGAATCCAGAGACGCCCCAATAAGCAGCTATATGCTGGATTAATATCCATGACTTGGAAATTAATCGGGAATACATGAGGGCCAATTAATATGGGCAGTTCCACCTCTCCAATCACGGTTCTCCTGGAACCATCAAAAGCTTTCACTACCAAGGCACTAGGCTTCATAGCTGGTCCTTGATAAGATAATTTGGCGAGTGTTCTTTTTGGCATCACATTCAGAGAAGATCCAGTATCAACCAACACTCTTGCCAAAGCATCATCTTTGCATTTTACCGAGATATGGAGGGCACGATTATGATTTTGTCCATCCTCAGGTAATTCCTCTCCACTGAAGCTCAAAGTATTGCAAGCTGTGATGTTTGCAACCACTCCATCAAATTGATCTACTGTTATGCTTTGTGTTACATGAGCTTGAGCAAGCACCTTCAACAAAGCTTCCCTATGGGCTTGGGAGTTCAATAGCAGAGATAGAATAGAGATTTTAGATGGTGTCTGATGCAACTGGTCCACAACCTTGTAGTCACTTTTCTTGATCAACTTCAAGAATTCAACAGCGTCTTCGGATTGAACCACTTCAGATTCTTTAGCGGGAGCTACAACTGTTGATTCCTTGGCCGGCCCTTGAGGAGTCACATTGAATTCAGGCGTATAGATTCGACCACTACGGGTCATTCTGCTCATTCCTGCAATATTTGTGACGTCTTCACTCACAGCTTCTGTCACCTCAGCGTCTGAACTTCCTTCAACAACCTTATCCACAACAGTAATCTCATATTTCCAAGGCACAGCCTTGGTGCTCTCGTAGGGAAAAGGCATGGGCATACATATCTCGACAGGCGATGGCTTACTGTACACCGGGACCACTCCACCACTATAATATGGGATTTCGACTGGTTCAAGTAAATTGAAACAAGGTTCAATCACCAACACATCTTCGTTCTTCACATCACTGGATATTTGAAGCACTCCTTTATCCATTAGATCTTGAATGTTGTCTCGTACCACCTGACATCCCTTCGGGTATATGGCACACTCTTCACAGTTGTCATGATCAACATTAACCAGGCCGGCTTCCACCAATCGGGCATGGAATGCTGCCAAATGGGTCTTAACATCCTCCACCTTCTCAACCATAACAACAGTAGATGCATCTTCAATGGCGTTCACCGCAGGATCTCCATGGGGAGGAAGAGGATTGTTCTTCACATTCGGTCCCATGTCCTTAAAAGACAAGATCTTGCTTTCAATTAGCTCACGAACCCTATGCTTTAGAGCGTAGCAACCCTCTAGGTCATGCCCGGGGGCACCTTCATGAAAAGGGCAGTGTGCATTAGGGTTGTACCATGGAGGAAGACGGTCAGGTGGAGGTCCCATAGGTCTAGGAACCACCAAACCCTTTTGCAACAAAGAGGGATACAACTCAGTGTACGACATTGGGATTGGATTGAAGGTCGCCTTCTCCCCTTGTCTCCTATTTTGGTTCTGAGTATTCTGCCTCGGCGCTTGAGCTCTCGGTTGTTGATAAACAGGAGTTGTTGGTGCTTGTTGATAAGCTGGCGGAGCCGCAGCACGTTGTTGAACTGGAGCTGGTCGATAAGCTGGAGGCGCTTGATAAGCCTGAGCAGGCTGTTGATTGAATGCGGGCGTCACGGCAGCTACATACGGTTGCGGAGCATACTGGACGGGATACATGGGTTGTTGATAGGGAATTGGTTGTTGAACATATTGCTGAGGTGGATATTGTTGTGGTCTTCTTCTTGGAGGAGCTCTTCCTTGACCAGCAGTCACGGCATTTGTTTCCCCTTCCTTCTTTCTAGGAAACCCTCAAGAGAACTTCTTTGGATTAGCATTTGAAATTCCAGCTACAGCCGCCAATTTGCCATTCCTTACACCATATTCAACACGAGCTCCTATAGCAACAAGCTCGGAGAATCCCAAGGAAGCACTTCCAACCATCTTCTCATAGAATTGAGGCTGGACAGTGTCGATAAACAGTTCGGCCAATTCTTTCTCAGCAAGAGGTGGTTCAACCTGAGACGCCAGTTCCCTCCATCTTTGAGCGTATTCTTTAAAGGACTCCTTATCATGTTGGAACATGCTCTGCAGCTATCTTCTGTCAGGCGCCATATCCATATTATATTTATAATGTTTTATGAACGCATCTGACAGGTCCTGGAAACACCTGATCCTATTATGATCCAGACTCAAATACCACTTGGAAGGAGCCCCACTTAAGCTGTCCTGAAAATAGTGAATCATCAGCTTGTCGTCCTCCACGTGGGCAGCCATTTTGCGGTAATACATGATGAGATGGCTCTTTGGACAAGTATGCCCCTTGTATTTGTCGAAGTCTAGAGTTTTGAATTTGGCCGGAATCACCAAACCGGACACAAGGCACATTTCTTTGGCAGCAGATCCAAAGACATGGTCTCCTTCTAAATCTCGAAATTTCTTCTCAAGGAGCTGCATGTTCTCCTTTACCTCCCTGAAGTCCTCAAACCTTACTTCGTCACCAGCAACGGTTGAGTCGATAGTCTGATACATGTGGTTTTGATCTTCATAATGAGGAACATGCCTAGCATAGGCGGCTGGTGGGACCACAGTATGGATGACTGGACGTGCGTCGGTGTAAACTGGTAATGGCACAGCTTGTTGGACAGATTGCCCCATTTCGTGCACCACCTCCGCTCGGGGGACAAAATCATAGGGTAGCCCATATGGAGGAAGGGTTGAGGGTAACGTCCTTTGAGGTGGGACTTCCACTGCTGGGCCCGTGGTCTCTGAAATCACGATCGTCTGCGGAACCTCAAACCTGAAGGTTAAAGCTTGAAGCATCTCTCGCATCTGGGACATGCCTCCTTTGATTTCGTCTAGTTCAGCTCTAACTCGGGCGCTCTCTTGTTCTTGTTCAGCCATTCTCTGTCTTGCTCTGGCGCGAGTATTATACTGGTGTTGAAAATTCAGCGTGAAACTGGAGGAAGAAAGGGCGGAATGAGACTCTATTTTTTTTGAAAATGTATGAATGCATGTATGGATGCATTTGTTTGCAAAACTCTTGGTTAGTTTCAATCATTCATTTCAGAAATACCACAATACTTGTTCGCAAATATTTAAAGTAATAAGGAAATGAAACACAATAAAAATGAATCTCAAAAGCGATTTTTCATTAATCTCAAATCCAAGTTCAAATACAAACAACGTGCTCATGGCTTATGGGCTTTCCGAACCGTAGCAAGGTCGGTAGTCAGCCCTTCTAGCATTGCCTTACAAAACTTAATGAAATTAAAGACTTGATGCGGGGTGTTCTCTGGACACATGCACCAATCATCTTCTTGCAGCTTCTCAGGTAGCTCTCGCATGATGGAACTCGCAAATCCAGACAACTTCAGAAATTTGCCCTTCCACTCAGTGTAAAGCCCTTGAAGATCCTGAATGATGCGCACGTCTTCAGCCTTGGTCACCTCTATGTCCCTATAGAGGTTTCTCCAATATCTGCATTCACCTAGCAACACCATATAGGCAGCATCCTGATCCCCACCTTCAAGTGCCTGGATTCTAGCATCGGCTCGATCCAAATGATGTTTCAACCGTGTGCAAACTCTTTCTGACTCTTCAGTCTTCAGCTTCTCGCGTTCCAGAGTATCCTTGTATTTCTGAATGGTATTCTCCAGCTCACGAGTACGAATCTCGGAAATTAGCCGTGCTTCCCTTTTCATTTCAAGGGTTAGCTCCAAAGTCTTGTTGAGTTTCTGAATCCGGAGTAGAGCTCTATCCAACTCCTCTACCTTTGATTTGAACACCAATTTAGTGCTATAGAGCGCTTGTCCAAACTTCTCCCTCCTTGCTTCAGACTCTCTAGCTCTTTTATTGGAGACTTCAAGCTCTTTGTCCTTCTTTTGTTGATCGTCTTTCAAGTTCCCATTCTCTATCAAGACTCGGCCAAGCTTGATTCTCAAATCAGCATTTTCCAATTCCAACTCCTTGATACGGGCATTGAGCTTCTCTACATCTTCAGGTAATATGGGCTCTGGCTCAGGAACCAATGGATAGATAGAAGGATCAAATGGATAAGGGAGTTTAATCATCTGAACCCTCTCTCTAACCCAACAAGTGTAAGGCTCTTGGGCAATGACATTTCTCTTACCCAACTCCTTACCCTTTCTGATGACTGCTTGCCAAGACCTTTTGATTTTTCTCACCATGGGATGATCTGCTTCAATACCATGTAAGATGAAAGGCTCTAGAGCTTCAGCTTTTGGAGGGCCATTCATAGGGTACCCATGCTGCCTTAGAGATAACATGGGGTTATAGTTGATGCAACCCTTGGTTCCTATCAACGGCACATTGGGGAAGTCTCCAATGCTGACAATCACATTCTCGGTTTCCCAATCCCTGATATACCACTTAATATGACTGGAGGTGAGGGAAGCTAACTTCTGGAAGGGCTTGAGTTCCTTTGAGACAAAAGGACCTTCTTCGGGCATATGGGATCTAAACCAAGCATGCAACAACTGTGCACAGCATAAGACTATTCCTCCCTTCTTTTCATGACGATCATGGAGAGTTTAGTAGAGATCTGCCAAGAGGAACGGTACAGGGTTACCATAGAGGAAAATTCTCACCGCCAGGTGGTCCACGAAATGGTCAATATTTGGGAAGAGGACTATCCCATATATCAACACGGTTAACACAGCATAGAAGGATTCCCAATCCCCTTCTTTTTCCATCTTCTTGGCCTGATCTTCCAAGAACTTCCTAGAAAAACCACTGAAAGGTCCTTTCACATCCCAATTATCCACGACTTCAGAAACTTTCAGACCCAAAGCTGAAGCTATTCTCTTGGGAGGAATATCTTCATCAAGCTTAGGAAAAGGATTATGATCCTTCAAATTCCGGCCTATGATCCTCTCAACCTCCTCCAAGGTAGGAGCGAACTGGAAGTCAGAAAACGTGAAACAACGTAGAGGTGGATCATAGAACTGAGCAATAGTCATTGCGGTCATCATGTCTATCTTCTCATTTAGGATGTCCAGAATTCTTCCATAGTTTTGTACGAAGCTGTTGAGTTTGAGTGATGTTATTTTGGAACTCAACTTCTGCAAGCTGGTAAGGTCCACGTTCTTGTATTTGAACTGAAAAGTGCCTCTTCTCTCAGGATTCATCTTGCTAACAAGTCTTGGATTCCTGAAATAATGCGAAACAACTAAGAGTTTTGCTTTTTATGCATATGCAATGAATGGATGGATGCAATGTTTTTTTTGTTTTTTTTTCTTTGGATAGGTTCAAAGGTCGGAGGTATGGATAAATTTGATTGCTTTCCAAAACAGGGGTTCTCATCGGGTATGATCTAGGGCTTTGTTACAAAGGATCCCCAGAGTCATTGATTCACAAGAATGTTTGACGCTTACGGGAAATACTTTTCGGTCGTCAACTCCATCAAGGGAATCTATTCTGGGTGAGGTTCTCGTACCGACCCTTACGAAGTATTCACCTCGGGAGTCCGTACTACGCAACCATCGACTGGGTTCTAGACAGGGTACTCAGAGTCATGGATTCAAAAGACTGTTTGACGCTTACGGAAAATACTTTCCGGTCATCAACTCTATCTAGAGAATCTATTCTGAGCGAGGTTCTCGTATCGATTCTTACGAAGTATTCACCTCGGGAATCCATACTACGCAACCATCATTTCTAGTTGGCCAAAGGTTTAATGTTCTAAAAGGTCCTTAGAGTCATGGACCCCTTTGAAACATCGAAGCTTACGAGGTATACACCTCGGGCGACAATATTCGCAAAAGGATCTACTCTAAGTGAGATTCTCGTACCGACTCTTACGAAGTATACACCTCGGAAGTCTGTACTACTCAACCATCGTCCTATCTTATGTTTTTTCACTTTAGACTCGGGTGTAGAGTCTTTCCCACATGGTTTGCAATTAAATACCCAAGTACCAACAATCGCAATAGAACCAATATACAACAGATATCAATATAACAATAAAGATATTAAAAGCAATAAATAAGGGAAAAGCCATAAACTTAAACAAACAAAGGCACACAAACGTCCTAACTAGGCTTGACTCGCTTAGGAACTGTCTTCCCCAGCAGAGTCGCCATCTGTCGCACCTCGAAAAAATGAGGATACGACTTCAAAGCGAAGCGCGATCGCACGCTCGCAATGATTGACTGAACAGAGTCGCCACCGAAATTTATTTATTCCTAAAAAGGAAAGGGGAAATATCGATAAAACCCAAGACAAAAGAAAGGATAAGATATGGTCATCGCAACCAATATCAGGGTTCGGGAGTCGATTACGCAAGGGGAAGGTATTAGCACCCCTCACGTCCGTTGTACTCAACGGGAACCATTAGGTCAGTTGTGTGCGTTAATGTTAGTTTGGAATGTTTAGGCTTTTCAGTTTATTAGGTGGGAAAAGAAAGAATATAAGAGAGAAGAATATTTTTTGGATTTTTGACGAAGGACTAAACCTAAGTTTTTTATTAGTGGGCCTGACAAGATTTACAAATCCTGCTCCTACGTATCTCAAAAGAGAAATCAAGGCTTACGTAGTTCTGGGTAGAAAAATGTTTGTTTGTTGGTCGATTTTAGCGAAAGCTATATTGTATTAATCGACGAGAACATTGTTTTACCCAAAACAGATGATGAGTGAACGCATACCACACATCGAACGGATTTATAAATTTACATTCGGAAAAGCGTCATTTATCTCTACTCAACAATCGTGGCCGAAACATTGTTTTGTATTACTTAAGACAATATATCTTTCATTTATGAAAAAGGTTCTTTGATTAGTCGCACGGCGGCGAGAAAAAAGTTTGATTGGTTTGAGGTATTTTGAGTGATGGCGAGAACTTGGATGAGCGAGATATACATCTCGAATCCTAGCCTCAGGAGTGCACGGTATACACCATGTTCCATTTCCATCTTTATTGAAAAAAGTTAAGATAGGAATTAAGTATTTTTTGGAATTTGATTGAGAAAGGGTTTGAAGAAACCGCATTGACAATTTTAGACGATGGCGAGAGTTAAGATTGGCGAGGCATACGTCTCGAATCTTAACCTCAGGAGTGCATGGTATACACCATGTTCCATTTCCACCTTTATTGAAAAAGTGTTAAATAAGATTTAGGTATCTTAGATTTGATTGAGAAAGGGTTTGACGAAACCACATTGACAATTTTAGACGATGGCGAGAGTTAAGATTGGCGAGGCATACGTCTCGAATCTTAACCTCAGGAGTGCATGGTATACACCATGTTCCATTTCCACCTTTATTGAGAAATTGTTTAAATAAGAATTAGGTATTTTGAGTTTTATTGTGAAAATGACTTGACCTAGATCAAGTATTGATGGACGTTTAAGAGAAATTTGGATAAGTGTTCGATAGAGCAAAGTGGATAAATTTGGATGATGGCGAGAGCTAGGATTGGCGAGATATACATCTCGAATCCTAGTCTCAGGAGTGCGTGGTATACACCACGTTCCATTTCCATCTTTATTGAAAAAGTCTTGAATATGAATTATATTTTTTTTTTATTAGAAAAAAATGACTTGACGTTGAATCAAGCGTTTGAGGAAAGTTTGAAAGAAATGGAATAGAATTGGAGGGAGAAATGAATTGACTTGTTTATTGAGAAAACACTCGACGTTGAATCGAGTCATATTTTTGTAATTTTTTGAAATTGTTGATTTTATTCTTGTGTAAGTAGCTAACTACACAGTCAAGCAATAAAGAAATAAAACAGTACAAGATTATTACACATCGGGGGAGTGGGGTACATTTTTTCAAATGGGGATTAAAAAATCATGAAATAATTAAATCGGGCCCAAACAACAAATAATGTAATGCATGAGTGTAAGTGCAAGAGAACCGACTCATTGTAAGAAAGCCCAAGAGTAAGCTATGTGAGGTTGATGGCGATGCTCAAAAGCAATCGACTTACAAGGGTGTGAAAATGGGCTCGACATTGAATCGAGAAAAATATGATTTTTATAGTTTTAAAATGGTTTTGAATGAATGATGAAATTAAAAGAAAACAGATCAACCATGAGTATAATAAAACATAAACATAAAAAATGTTAAAGGAAAATAAAATGCTAAAGGAAAATAAAATGCTAAAGGAAAATAAATGCTACATATGAGTATTGAACCCACTCCACTTAAGACTATGAAACTATCCTCTCTCCACTAAGCCATCTATGATTAGTTATAAACTAACTGACAACTTAGATATATAAACCAAAATAGGTTAAAGTATGAATTAAAATAAAAATAAAAATAAAAGTGGGGTGGTCTATTTATTGGACGGTTAATTAAAACAAAAAGGAGGAATCCCAAAAGGTGACCCTAGCCGCCTGGCTGTTGGGTTCAAAAGATTAGGGATTGGGTACACAAAAATAACAATTAATTACAACTAATACTAATAAACCAAATTTAATGACCAAATGAGAAGTAACGTTCACTTCGTGGAGATTCAATGGTCTGCCTAATAAAAAGCAAATAAATAATAATAAAATAAAATAAAATAAAAAGAAAGGGAAAAGGTAAGGACAACGAAACTCAGTTCTCAAAACCTCACGCACGAAATCTCTCTTCTCTCAATCGCTACCAGCAAGCTCTCTCCATCGCGCTCAATGAAATCGCTCCCTCATCGCTCTCTCAATCTCCAATCTCACTCAATCGCTCACTTAATCTCGCGTTCAACCCTCTCTCTCGCGTTTCTCTCAATCGTTCAGAATCATGCAAAAAAAAATCATGGCTGAAGCAAACAAAGAGCTCACCTCCGGCGGTGAAGACGGCAACGATGAATCTCGAACCTCCCTCCTTCGCCTCTTCCAAATAGGTTTGTTTTTTATTTTAAGATTAAGGTTTTCTGCTTTGGAATTTTTCACTTCCGCCTCTTTCTAATTTCCGTCCTCTACTCACTGATTCGCTCTCCCCTATTTATGTTCTGTGAATTAGGGTTTTCGGATTTGGTACTCAAAAGTTCAAAGAAGAAAAATTCCAGAAGTGCTTTTTGGTGCTCAGAAATTGGATTGGCCTCTTTGATACTAGATTTGGAAAGGCATTCTGAACTCAAACTTTCTTCTCCATTTTTGTCTTAATTCTGCTTTGGGTAATTTTTCTGAAATTTTAACTGACTTGCCAATTGCTTTATGTTACTACAGTAAAAAAATATTGAAGATTCAAAAACAGTTTCGGTTTTTATCACAGCTCTGGTTTTGTACTCGGTTTTGGGTGGTTTCAGGTCGTGGCTCGGCCATGATGCTGAAGTTTGCAAAAACAAAGGCTGCATCAACAAGACAGTTGCTTTCCACTTGCCAGCTCTTTTAACTTCTCATAAGGCTCAGGAACACTGTATCTTCGCATAACCGTTTGTATTGGTTCAGCAAGTATCTCCTAGCATTGGTTCAAGTCTTCGCTCAAGCGAGCTTCGTTGCCCTGAAGCTTCCCAATTCCTTGAAGTGTGTTTTTATATGCAAGAAAGAATGATCAAAATTAACACCCATGGTCCTTAAGACAGTTGAATCAGTCAAATCCCTCTGCCAACGTGAAATCGGCAGCTTCATGCTTTGGTAAGGACCTTGATCACTAACTAATTTTGACTGAGAATCTTCTTCAGTTAATGATCTCTTACTATCACAGGTTGAAGTGCATGGCCCGACTGACTTTGGATGTTATAACAGTGGAAGTTGCAACGAGACAAAACACTGTCGGCGAATCCCCTGTTGACAGCAACACAAAACCACCTGCTGCGGCTTCGCCACCACAACTGAATCACATGAATTCTCGTGGATTCTATACTACAAACCGTTAACCTATACAATCATCACGAACAACTAAACCAAACCTCATCCGGAACAGCCTTGCGGTACCCTCATCCGGAACAGCCTTGTGGTATCTGCTACAATCCTCTCAAATCAGCTATGCAAACGGCATGTGCTATTATCCAAGATTGCTCACATTGATTATCACAAAGAGGGGCCAGCCTTAACCGATCTTTATAATTCTGTTTAGGACCTTAAAGGAATTGTCTATGAAAAGGCTCCCCGCAGACCAACACAACTGTGCAGAGATATCGTCCCAATTCTTTGACTATAGCTAGCGCCACTAGCAAAGTGAGGTGCAGACACTACTGCATGGTTTGTTTGCTCTTTCTCAAAACTATAATGCTGATGATCATCATTGCGAACTTCATCCTATTCTCTTAAGTGCCATTCAATTATTTCTTCCATTTTATTCATCTTTTCAAAAGCAAAAATCTCCCGCAACAGAACCAAACACTGCAACGCAAGAGCCAGCGAGAACAAACTAACAACATCCAGAACCGAAAAGAAACTTCCAGGACTTCAAGCAATTTCTCTAATTTTTTCAACCTCTTTCAGTACTTCCACAACCCTCTCCCACTGTCATGACGAAAACAGAACCTTCGTGAACCACACCCTGCTTCAACATCATAACACCCTTAACCGATCGTTAAGTAGGTGCATTTTAGAGAACCAAACAGCTCCGGGCAGATAAAGAAGGAAAAGCCTGTAGCCTCCGCGACGAAACTCCGAGTCGGTAAGTCTTATTGATTTCGATCCACGATTTATTCGCATTACTCCTTGACTCTGATCTTCCTATGCGCGTGTAAAACACAATTTGGTCTGGAACTTTCAATTTGGGTTTCGTTTCAATTCGACGAAGTCGCTTCAGGAATCCAAATTCGAGGTTGCTTCAGGTTCTTGGAATTGAAGGAAGCAGGAGGATTTGTGTGTTTCTTTTGCAGGTTATGGTTGGTGTGATCGGTTATGGTCCAGGGCCACAATTGAAACGGGACGGATACACTTGCTGCAAGATGACCAAGACCGAACCAGCCACCGTCTGATTTTGCACCATGTCCCACAAATCAATCAGAAGCAAATCATCCTATAATTATCAACCAATCACAATAACAGCATCCTCGTCGTCAACTGAAGTAAGCATCGAAATTACATCTCTTTTATCAATCTCAGCTCAAAATCAATCTTCTAGAAGATTTTCCAAATGCCGTATTGCTTGTCTTTGCTAACAAACAAGATTTTCCAAATGCAATGAATGCTGCTGAAATTACTGACAAGTTGGGTCTTCACTCTTTGAGACAGTGCTACTGGTACATCCAGAGCACTTGTGCAACCTCCGGGGAGGGTCTTTATGCAGGTTTGGACTGGCTTTCCAACAACATAGCCAATAAGGCTTCATGCTTATCGGGAGTATTGTGGATTGGTGATTCTGGATGCAGGGGTGAATATCATCTAGCTTTTATTTCTGTTGTGGAATTTTTCCATATTTCCTTTTAATTCCAACCAATTATTGTAATATGTATTAGTCATTAGGATGTAATAAGTTGTAATAGTATTTAGCTTATGTAAAATGATTCACACAATGCCAAATCTCATGTAATGCAATGCATATGGACATGTTTATGGGATCATGCTTGGTTATTATTTTTTTTGACATGGTTATTTTAAAGTAATTGGATTTTTAATGAATGAAATGATTATTTGGACATTTGAATGGTGTTATGAATGTTTGAATTTGGTTTGAATGAAATGAATTTGTGGTTGTAGAAATGGATAGGGATTATTTTGAAATAGTCTAAAACTCATCTAAATGTCAATTTAAAAATCCAAAAAAACCAAATAAGACCAATTAAAATCAAATTAGTCTATAATTTGTTAAAATTACTTTGATATCAATTCTAACATTTATTCGAAAATAAAATCAATTAGAGTTTGAATCATTAGTAAAAAAAACAATTAAGATTAATTCGAAATTTGGAATTAGATTTACTTTGAAATTAAATAAAAATTGAAAATTTTAAACAAGTCAAGTAACTAAAATCCATTTTGTAATCACAAAGCACCATGATCAAAAAGTTAGATAATAACCAATGTTTATCACAAAATATGGATTTGGGAATGAATGTATGCAAATGAACTTTAGGCCAAGTGCCAAATAAAAATGAAAAAAATTCAGGACCAAAATCGGGGTATGACAGTGAGGAGTTCCCTAATGTGCCACTCCTTGGCATAAGAGGGGGCATTACCTATAACCCTTCTTTAGCTCTACGTCAGTTTGGTTACGCTCGGACTGATGGTCCTCATGACATGCTTATTCAGGGTATTGTGTTCGACTACGACAACGATCTTCAAGGTTACCGTCAAAGGTTCATACGAGCATGGGGTAAAGTGAACAAGGTTGACAGCAAGACTCTGGAACCCAAGTACACTATTCCTATGGAACCATATCTCAGATGGGTACGATCTCGTGCTCAGACTCTTATGATGCCATATCCTGCTATCCTGCCAGTTACCATGGAGCCTGTTGCTGAAGGAGATACTTCTTACATCATTCTTCATCCAGACATGCCCACTGACATGGAAGAGTTACAGAGGTCCTGGATCCAGTTGAAGGAGCAAAGAGATACTTTTGAGACTCATTACAAGGCAAGTCAGGAAAGAATCCTAGAGCTAACAAAACAACTTCACGAGGAGCGGAATCTCAACTCATACCTCAACACAAAGAGGAAACGTCCATGGGAGACTTAAAACCCCATTTTTTGTATTCATTTCATTTTTATTGTAAGCCCAAGGGGCAAACAAGTTTATTACTAATAAAAGTTTACTTTTTGGTGGCTTAAACAAATTTAAATCCTACGGTCCTTGAAAACATTGCATAAGCATCTACATACCATATTATTGCATCACAGGTTTCTTATGAACAGGTATCTTATCTTCTCGCTGTTTATTTCAGCAGAAATGGCTCTTCAACAGACTGTCAAAGATCTTCAGGCTCAGAATGCACAATTCCAAGAGTTGATTCTGAACTTGTCCAAGGGGCAAGATGAGTTGAAGACATTGCTGGCTAAGAAGAAGAAGAAGACTAGAAGATCAGGAGGCCTTATCAATCTGGGAAGAAGATTCAGAGGCCCTATCAAGACAAAGGAACAGGTTGATGATTATGAGTCTGAAAATTCTGAGAAAGAGGGAGGTAGTCCCCATGATACTGTGGGAGATTCTGATTCTGAAGCAAATTATTATCATGATCCTAATAAAGATAAGTACAAGATGTTGGTGGATAGAATGAATGCTATGGAGTTACAAAAATCTTCTGGGCTGGATTTTGAAGATCTGAGTTTAATATCTAGAGTGGTTATACCTATTGGTTTCAAGGTTCCTGCTTTTGTGGTGTATGATGGTATCTCATGTCCCAAGTTGCATTTAAGATCCTATGTCTGGAGGATTCAACCACATACTGCTGATAAGAAGTTATGGATTCATTTCTTCCAAGAGAGCTTGTCTGGAGCTCAATTGGAATGGTACTATCAATTGGAGAGTGTCAATATCCGTGATTGGAATGATCTTGCTGAGGCCTTCTACAGGCAATACCAATACAATGCTGATTTAGCACCTACTCGCATGCAGCTACAAAGCATGTCAATGGGTGCTAAGGAGAATTTCAAGGAGTATGCCCAGAAATGGAGAGACCTGGCTGGCAGAGTTCAACCTCCTATGACTGACAGGGAGCTAGTGGATATGTTTATGAGTACGCTGAATAGTCCTTTCTATAGTCACCTCATTGGAAGCTCATCATCTGGTTTCACTGATCTGATAATGACTGGAGAGCGTGTGGAAAGTGGCATAAGAAGTGGTAAGATACAGGTGGGTGCCTCTTCATCAAGCACTGCAAAGAAGCCCCCTAGTGGAAAGAAGGAGTCTAATGTTGTGTATGGTCAACCTGGCCGTAACAGAAGTCACCAATAAGTAGGAGCAGTTCATATTTCTAATCCTACTCCTGCAACACCAGAGCTACCACAGAGTAATCAACAGAAGCCTCGAAGACAATTCACCAAGATCAACATGTCACTGGCCCAAGCCTTGCAACACATGTTGAAAGGGGAACTCATTACTTTGAAGGACCCTCCCCAGAATCCTAATACTTCCTCTCCTCGGTACAATCCTAATGCACGATGTGCCTATCATTCTAATTGTCCGGGACATGACACCAACAATTGTTGGGTGCTGAAAAATAAGATTCAAGATATGATTGAAGCTGGGGAGATTGAATTTGACCCTCCTGGGACTCCAAATGTGATTACTGCTCCCATGCCCAATCATGAGAAGACTGTTAATGTTGTTGATGAAGTTTCATATGTTTCCTCAGTAGCAGATGTGACTACTCCCTTATCTATTATCAAGAAGAAGCTGGTGCAGGCTGGATTCTTTCCAGGTTGCAACGAAGACTGTTTTTATTGTGCCTACAAACCTGATAGCTGCTGGAAGTTGAAAGATGGTATTCAACGCCTCATGGACAATTACACTATATTGTTTGAGAGAACTTCTTCTGTGGAAAGTATGTGTGAACACCTAACTCGAGGTAAGAAGTTTGAAGATGTGGATATGGTTGATAAAGTGCTAGTGAAGATTACCTCCAAAGGCCCTGTCAAGATCACTTCCAAGGGTCCTATCAAAATTACTGTTGAAGGCCTGTTGAAGAATGTTGCTGAAGTTAGAGTGCCTCCCATGATTATTACCACTCCTGGCCCTATTCCTTATACTTCTGATAAAGCTATACCCTGGAATTACGGTTCTGATGTTTATATCCATGGTGTTAAGCAGGAACCTTTGACTGATACACTTGTTACTGATGATAACCTTGATGTTGATAATATTGCTGGATCTAGTAAGATCACCAGAAGTGGAAGAATTTTCTCTCCTCCAGCTACCTCAAAAAATACAGTTCTTCCAACTACTACCTCCACTTCTGAGCCAAGTACTGATGCTCGAGGCAAAGGTCCTGTGGTTGAACCTGTGCAAGCTGAGGCACCGACTGCTGAAAATCTCTCTAAACAGATGGAAGAAGTGTTGAAGATCATTCGTAAGAGTGATTATGATATTGTTGACCAGTTGGGGCATACTCCCTCCAAAATTTCCATGTTGTCTTTGTTGCTGTGTTCTGAGGCTCATGCTAAAGCCTTGATCAAATTCTTAAGGACTGCTCATGTACCAAATGAAATTTTTGTGGATCAATTTGAAAATTGTGTTGCACATCTGACTTATGATAATGGGTTAGGTTTTTCTGATGCTGACTTGACTCCTGCCAAAAGAAACCATAACAGAGCTTTACATATCTCCATTGAATGTAGGGGCACTACCTTGTCTCATGTGTTGATAGACAATAGCTCTTCATTGAATGTACTTCCCAAAGAGGTTCTGAACAAGCTCAGTCCTGAAGATGCTGTGTTAAGATCAAGTAATATAGTGGTGAGAGCCTTTGATGGTTCAAGAAGAGTGGTGCATGGAGAAATAGATCTCCCGATCAAAGTAGGCTCTCAAGTCTTCAATTCTACCTTCTATGTAATGGATATTCGTCCTTCGTACTCTTGTCTGCTTGGGCGCCCCTGGATCCACGGGGCAGGTGTTGTGACCTCCACTCTACATCAGAAGTTGAGATATCCAGTGAAGGGAAAGATCGTAACTGTTTATGGAGAGGAAGAATATATGGTCAGTCATGTGAATACATTTAAGTATGTTGAAGTGGAAGGTGAATATGTTGAGACTCCTTGCCAGACATTTGAAGTAGTTCCTTGGGTCGTTCCCGCTACTGAAGCTCCTCCTGTGGTTAAAAGAGTTCCTGTGGTTACCAGAGTACCTCCTACAATGGCTTCCCTCAAAGATGCTAGAGCTGTGGTTGAAGAAGGTGGTTGCACTATTTGGGGTCAGCTTCCCGGCATTCCTTACAAGTCTGACAAGTTTGGTTTGGGTTTCACTACAGAGTCCCAGAAGGTTGTTCGTCGTGCTCGTGCTGTTCGTATCACCAATCCAGGGAACATGAAAGATCAAATCAATGTTGTGGGTGACTATAATGAAGACTACAATCTAGATAACTGGATTTGTCCTACTATGGGTGATGGGCTCAACAATTGGAAGACTGAAGACGTTATTCCTATCTCCTTTATTCAGGAGTAAATACTATTACTGTGTTGTTATTTTTAAGTTTACAATTAAACTTTTAAGCCTTGTGCCTTACCCGGGGCACAATGGTATGCTTGTTTCGGGATGTCATTTCATTTGCATACTTCATTCAATAAAAATCAATGGACGTTTCGTTTTCGTAAATATTGGGCTCTTTGTTTTTCTTTTATTTTATTTTCATCAGCTATGTGTTCTTACACACACCCACATCACTAAAATGCAGATCCTCATCCACTCTGGATCCTGTTGATAACAGTTCTACTATTGCCAATTATAATTTCGAGAATCCGATCTATCAAGCTGAAGATGGAAAGGATGAAGATTGTGAAGTACCTGTAGAGCTTGCTAGGTTATTACAACAAGAAGAGAAAGTTACACAGCCGCATGAGGAATCAATTGAGGTTGTAAATCTGGGTACTGAAGTAGACAAGAAAGAAGTCAAAATAGGAGCAGGCTTGGAAAACAGTGTCAAAGAAAGATTGAGTCGGATGTTACGTAACTATGTAGAGGTTTTCGCTGGAAAAATCAAGAGATGATATGGAATGATGAATGTCAAGAAGCTTTTGACAAAATCAAGAAGTATCTCCAAGAACCTATAAATCTGATGCCACCAGTTGAAGGAAGACCTCTAATCATGTATTTGACCGTGTTAGAAAATTCAATAGGGTGTGTGTTGGGGCAACATGACGAGTCTGGTCGAAAAGATCATGCAATATACTACCTTAGCAAAAGGTACCGACTGTGAAACAAGATACTCCCAGCTCGAGAAAGCTTGCTATGCTTTGGCTTAGGCTGCTCGCCGACTAAGACAGTATATGTTGAATCATACCACTTTATTGATTTCTAAGATGGATCTTATCAAATATACATCTGAGAAACCTGCTCTCTCCGGAAGAACAACAAGATGATTGCTGAACTCTGCACGCAGTTCAATATAAAACACCATAACTCTTCTCCGTACCGGCCAAAGATGAATGGCGCCGTGGAGGCTGCTAATGAGAATATTAAGAAGATCATACAAAAGATGACAGTAACATACAAAGACTGGCATGAGATGTTACCCTTTGCTCTTCATGGTTATCGCACTTCAGTACGCACTTTGACAGGGGCAACTCCTTTCTCTTTGGTCTATGGAATGGAAGCCGTGTTACCAGTGGAAGTTCAGATTCCCTCTCTAAGAATCATGAAAGAGGCAGGTTTAGACGAGGATGAGTGGATTCAGACTCGACTCGACCAGATAAATTTGATTGATGAGAAGAGGTTGGCAGCTGTTTGTCATGGTCAGATGTACCAGAAACGGATGATCAAAGCTTTCAATAAGAAGGTTAAGCCAAAGGTATATCAGGCTGGTGACTTGGTAATCAAGCGTATCATACTACCACAGGGTGATCCTAGGGGCAAGTGGACTTCTACATATGAAGGACCATTTCTGGTCAAAAGATTATTCTCAGGAGGTGCCATGATGCTTACTACTATGGATGGTGAAGACTTTCCACAGCCTGTAAACGCAGACATAGTTAAAAAATACTACGCATAAAAAGAGACCCGCTAGGTTGACTGGCCTAGGCAAAAATAAGGGCATCCCGGCAAACCAAAAGGGTTCGGGAAAAAATTAGGGATATATATAAAAAAAATGTACACCCGGCAAGTCGAAAACCTTAAAAGGTGGCTTGGGCAAAAAAGGGTATCCCGGTGGATTGAAAACCTGAAAGGGCAATCCAGGCAAAAGTTAGGGATTAAAGCGTATGACTATGTCTCGTTTGGATCACTCATGTAACTTCAACTGATGGTGCTACCTAAATCAAGTTCAAACAGATAAAGATCAATCCAATCGTTTCTGTCTCAACAGCAGAAGATGAGATATTTGAAGATAATGGCAATAGTAGAATTGAAACTCAATAGGATCATTTTTCACATAGCTGTTTTCTTTGTTTTATAAAAAATTTACGACGAATTCCTCTTACTAGGATTTCTGTCTCCTTGTACAAACTTGCATATGTATAGGTCACTTTGTGATATAAATAAAATTTCATCTTTGAATCCAGATTTACTTTTACTCTATTTACATAAGCGAAAACGTCCATCGGTTGTGTTTGAATGTATGTATGCTTTTGAATACGATTGATGTTTACCAGAAATGCATAAAATGCAGTAATAGTATTTACTAAGGACGAACGAGGGTAGTAGTTCAACGAAGCTTCGCCGGTTCATCCCCACTACAAATCCCCAGTAGAGCAAATCTATCTTTATAGATGCTTCGAATTACGTCTCCCCTTGAATTTATGTCCATCTCTTTTATCCTCAGTTGGGATACTCAGGAACTTATTCCTTCAATAGAAGTACGACGAACGAATACGGGAAGTGACAAATACTATACCATCAAACAAGACGGGAATAAGTTCCTCATATTCTTTAGCAACGAATCGGGATTTATTTTCCCTAGCCAGTAGTTGTTATACAAAGATATTCGGACGCTTCAGGCCGCATGATTCATACATACATCATTTACATCATACCATGGCATATCCATAAGTGCATAATACATTTACTTAGATGCACCATGCCATGCATGCATACATATTGCATAAACTAACCTTTTCCTTGCAGGATGGTTATATACAGATAAAATACTATCAACAATTCACAACAGGTCAGAAACGATCTATACGAAGATCTAGTGCTGATACTTAATCATTACTCAAGGTGTCCTTGGATAGTAGGCAAACGGTCTATACGAAGATCTATTCCCTAGTCCAGGATGTTTTCAGGAGAGTTAATCCTGATACTCTTTTGTCCTCGGATAGTAGGCAAACGGTCTATACGAAGATCTATTCCCTAGTCCAGGATGTTTTCAGGAGAGTTAATCCTGATACTCTTTTGTCCTCGGATAGTAGGCAAACGGTCTATACGAAGATCTATTCCCTAGTCCAGGATATTTTCAGAAGATTTAATCCTGATATTCTTTTGTTCTTGGATAGTAGGCAAACGGACTATACGAAGATCTATTCCCTAATCCAGGATATTTCCAGAAGAGATAATCATCACGAAGATTTATTTCTACTGGTCTATTCAACAATTCAAAACAGTTCAGAGACGATCTATACGAAGGTCTAGTGCTGATACTTAATTCAGAAAGAAATCGCCACGAAGATTTGGTTCTGACACTTAAATTAAAAGTATGTTCTTAGATACGATTCAGAGACGGCCTATACGAAGACCTAGTACTGATATCCAGTATCAACATCAAGATATTATCACCTCCTGATATTATGGATGGCATCTATAAGCCCATCTCCAGTTCTTCCAAGTGGCATCTTCAAGCCCACTTAAGCATATACAACTAGTCATCAGTGTTACTTTACGCACCGGCGAGTGCAAATTTTTGGGCTTTTGTGTTCAATCCCCTTCAACCTTCCAAGTCACGAATGGCACACAGGCCAATCTAACTCCTCAGGTTTCTGAAAATTGAACAGGGGCAGCTGTTGCACCCCAAAATTTGCCCTCTATTTTTAACTCTAACCAGTTTTTTTGTTTCACATTCATTTGCATCATCTTCATAGCATAACATTTTTTTCTGTCTTAATATTAGCCGGAATAATTTCTCGGAATTTACAAACAGACTGGTCAAATTAACTATTTAACTGTGCCTAAAATTAGTCAACGAAAAAATGTCAAGTTTAAGTTTGCAAATGTCGGTAACATTAATCTGCGGTTCACGTGGTTTAATTTGACATGCTAAAAATATTTTTACGACTATTTTTGGTCATATGTTGATCAGTCTGAGCAGTTTAAACGGTCATAATTTTTATTTCAAAATCCGACCAAACGCTGTATTTTTCCGAGTCATTTATTTCGCGCTGATTATTTTGACGTGTTCATTTTATTTTTTCGAGCCTTTTGGTGCCCGACTTTTATTTTATTTTTAGTCTATTTATTTTTATATTGGGTCTAGAATAAATAAATAGGTTAATTAGTTTTTATTTTAATTTTAACTATTTTAATTATTTAACTTTATTCAGTTTTAATTTAATAATGGGTCTAGAATAAATAAATAGGTTAATTAGTTTTTATTTTAATTTTAACTATTTTAATTATTTAACTTTATTCAGTTTTTAATTTAATATTGGGTTTCAAAATAAACTTAGGCCCATTATCATTAACCTAATTTGTTCCTATATATATTTACTAGCATGACTGATAGAGGGAGGCGGAAAGACAAAACAAAAAAGAGAAACTGAGAGTGGCTGATCTATACTATCGTACACACAGTTTGGTAATAGTTTATATATGATATATACTTTATCTATTTTGTTGATATATTTGATTATGTTTTCGGATCGGATCGTGTCAATACGCCGTTTTCACATATACGTGTATGAGGCGTGACATTTGTGTTATCCGATCCAGTTGCGATGATCGCAATTTTGTGCTAGCAACGCCGTTGTTTTTTTTAATTCATTATATATATATATATATATATATATATATATATATATATATATATATATATATATTATATATATATATATATATATATATATATATATATATATATATATATATATATATTTAGATCTGCACATTTTTTTTTCATAACTAACTATCCTGATTTTTCCTAAACCCTGACAATTTCGCCACAAACTCTAAATTTCAAACCTAAAACTTTAACCGTGTTGTTTCCTCTAAACCATAAACCTTTTCTTAAACCTTAACAAACCTTATTATTATTTCCTATTTTCGCTCATATTTATGTTATTCATACACTGTAACTGCTTCGCCCTTGTAATATTTTAAGTTTTAACTTGTAATATTTTCAGTTTTACTTTTCGCCATCTTTATTATGTAACTGCACCAAAGCGTTGTAATAATTAGGGTTTTATTTTCTGCCATTGATTTTCTGCCATTTTATTTTTCTGCCATTTATTTTTCTGCCATTTAAATTCCTGCCATTGATCCTATATTAACTGCGTGGTTTAGTAATGTAGGGCGTGAAAACCTACTAAATTAATTCTTTAATATTTTTTCTATAACCTTTATTTTTATTTTTTTTGTAAATAAATAATAAATACTAACTATTTTAATAACTTTTTTTATTACTTACTTATAATAATAAATCCTTATATATTTTGTAAATAAAATCTAATTGACCATTTTTCTAATTGAATAATAATAATAAACCTATTAATCTAATAATTTGATATTTTCTATAACCTTTATTTATTTTGTAAATAACTAACTTAATATTTTTCATATGACTCTTTTATTTTATAATTTGTACATTAATGTATTTTAAATTCTTTTATTATTACTAATTTATTTTAAACTCATATTTTTCTAATAACTTCTAAAAAAATCTAACTTGTTTAACCTAAAATAATTTCTTTTAAAATTCTAACCTTTTTATTATCACTTTATTATTATTGTTATTTTATTATTGCTTTATTACCGTTGTTTATTTATTATTTTATTATTATTTGTTTTTATCTATTCTATTTTTGCTTCATTATTTTCCTTATTTTAATTTTGTTTTATTTATAATATTAGGAACAAATGTATAGGTTGTAAATTTATTCTTTCTCGCCTGATTATTATGTATCTGTCCCATAGCCATGTAATAGTTTAGGAATTTATTTTTCTTGCTTTTATTTTTGTAAATATTTATTGCGTGGTTAGTAATTTAGGAAGTGCAAAAAACTAACTGTAAATAATTGAACTTAGAAAATTAAATTCAAGACAAATATCTGAAAAATAACACTCACACACGTAAGTCGATCTTTGATCGCCATCTGTACTTCCTAGGGTATTCCTCTTGGTTGCCTTCTTTAAATGGTCAAGTCCCTCGAAAATAGGGGTGTCTTAAGCAAAGTCCCTTCAAACAGAAAAATCATCAAGTCCCTATAAACTTAAAAGATCAAGTCCCTACGAGGTTGCCTACGATATAATGATCTTGTCCCTTCGGTAAATATGATGATAGTCCCTACGAGTTGCTAAAGACACCCCTTATGTTGCCTTCATTGACCATACGATGACCCTACGCCCGTCCCTTAAACACATCCAAGGTAATGACTACCTATTCCTTAATAATAGGGACAGTTTTACCATTGAAAGAATATACGAGAACACGAAAGACTTAATCTAGGGTAGGTATCTCATAGTTACTTGCTCACACTTTTCAAAATTACTTTTACACCTCACAATTTCTAAACTAGGCTTTGTATACACCCATACGAGGGTCATTACAAAGTACTTAAAGAAATTTTTCTAATCACACACTACACTCTTGTAAACAAACAAAGTGAGCTAAGTAACTAAGAGCCCATGGATAACCATGGATATAAAGGGTGCTAATACCTTCCCTTTGTATAACCTACCCCCCGAACTCAAAATCTTTTTAAGGTCTTTCCTGTTCTTTTATGTCCTTTCCTTTTGGATAAAATAAAAGTCGATGGCGACTCTTGCTATCCGCAACATTTAACTAAAGTCAGTTCTCCCACCGTGTTACAATGTACACAATGAGTTGGTCAAGCTACTTCATGAATATGTTGATGTATTCTCCTAGTCTTATCAAGATATGCATAAGTTAGATACCAATATTATTGAACATCGGTTACCACTCAATCCCGAAACCTCCGGTCAAATAGAAGCTTCGCAGAACCAGACCCAACATGGCACTGAATGTTAGAGAAGAGGTTAAAAAATAGTTTGATGTTGGCTTCTTATCCATTTTTGAATATCCTTAGTGGGTTGCTAACATTGTTTGATTCTGAAGAAGGATGGGAAGGTTCAAATGTCTGTGGATTACCGAGATCTTAACAAAGCGAGTCTGAAGGATGACTTTCTTTGCCTCATATTGATGTTCTGGTAGACAACACTACTTAACAGTTAGTATTTTCCTTCATGGATGGATTTTCAGGGTACAATCAAGTAAAAGTGGCTCCATATGATATGGAGAAAACAACTTTCATTACACCTTGGGGAACCTACTACTATAAAGTCATGCCATTTGGGTTGAAGAATGCAGGGGCAACATATCAATGTGATATGATGAGTCTCTTTCATGATATGATTCATAAAGAGATTGAATTTATGTAGATGATATGATTTCCAAATCCAATATTGAAGCCGATAACATTGACTATTTTAGAAAGCTATTTTCCAGACTCCGGAAATTCAAGCTAAGGTTGAATCCTACAAAGTGCACCTTTGGGGTCTGATCTGGAGAGTTGTTGGGGCTCATTGTGAATCAGAAGGGCATTGAGGTTGATCTTGATAAAGTTAAAGCAATTCAAGACATGTCAGCTCCCAAAATAGAAAAAGAAGTCAGAGGTTTCCTTGGACGACTTAACTACATTTCAAGGTTCATCTCCCATTTGACGACTACCTGTGAACCAAATTTCAAATTGTTAAGAAAGAATCAAGTGATCATGTGGGATAATGTTTTTCAAGACGCGTTTGACAAAATAAAAAAGTACTTGCAAGAACCACCGATCTTGAAACCATGTGTTCCAGGTAGGCCACTAATCATGTATCTCGCCGTGTTAGATGAATCAATGGGATGCGTATTAGGTCAACATGATGACACGAGCCAAAAAGAGCATGCAATCTACTACTTGAGGAAGAAATTCACCGATTGTGAGACCAGATACTCATTCTTGGAGAAAACTTATTGTGCTTTAGCTTGGGCAGCTCGATGCCTAAGACAATATATCATTTTCCATAAAACTTTATTGATATCCAAAATGGATCCAGTAAAGTACATTTTCAAAAAGCCCACTGACAGTGGAAGAATTTCCCGTTGGCAAATGTTGTTACCCAAGTATGACATCTAATATGTAACTCAAAAAGCTATCTAGGGGAGCGTCCTATCTGACTACCTTTCCCATTAACCCATGGAGGGTTATCAACCGATGAAATTTGACTTTCCTACTAAGGACATCATGTTCATTCGGGATTGCAATATTTCAGGCTCTAACGAAGGACCCGAACCAGGAGTTCTCATGGATGCTTGTGTTCGACGATGCCTCTAATGCAAAAGGTCATGGGATATGTGCAAGAATATCAAGAAGATTATCCAGATGATGGTCAAGACATATAAGTATTGGCATGAGATGATTCATTTTGCTCTGCATGGCTATAGAACTTCAATGTGCACTTCTACTAGGGCAACTCCTTATTCGCTTGTATATGGAATGGAGGTTATTTTGCCTATTGAAGTTTAAATTTCCTCTCTAAGAGTCATCATGGAAGCAGACCTTGATGAAGCAAAATGGGTGCAACCCATATATGATTAACTGAATCTCATTGAAGAGAAGAGTTTGACAGTCGTCTGCCATGGTCAACTGTACCAAAGTCGACTCAAAAGAGCTTTTGATAAGAAGGTTCTCCCTCGGGTGTTTCAAGAAGGTGAACTCGTGCTCAAGAGATACTCTCCTATATACTCGGATCCTTGAGGCAAGTCGACTCCCCACTATGAATGATCCTTCATTGTCAAAAAGTCCTTCTCGGGAGGGGCTCTCATTCTCACCACAATGGATGGGGATGACTTGTCGATGTCGGTGAATTAAGATACAGTCAAAAAACATTATGCCTAGAAAAAAAGAATACAAAGCCTGCTAGATTGGCATTTGCAAGAACCAATCTAGGATAAAATGGCTATCCCGGTAGACCTAAAAAAAGAAATGTCCATGAAAAAGTTAGGGATAAAACAAACAAAAAAATATACAAGCCCACTAAGTTGAAAACCCAAAAGGGCGACTTAGGCAAAATGGGTATCTCGGTGGAAAAAAAATGAAAATTCCATGAAAAAATTAGGGATAAAGGTGTTTGATTGTATCTCTTGAGCCTATTTCATTATCAGTTTGACCTCAAATAGTATCGGGTCAATTCAGTCGTCATTAACCGAAGCAAAGTGTTAGAGCCCAGTGCTACAGTGAATAACAGTTAATGTTGTAATTAATGGAAAACAATCAAATTTCCCATTGCCATTTACTTTGTTTTTCAATTTTTGCAATCTCCTCTTTAAGGATTGTTTCATCCTTGTACACATCTCATATGTATAAATTTTTCACAATCAATAAAATTTGGTCGTTATTCTGTTACTTCTCATCTTTTTATTTTTCTGCATTTTGTTTGCAAAATAACTGCCAATCTTGATTGTATAATGCTATAAAATTTTGAGAATAAGAAAAACCTAAATCAAGAGAAATAATATATGCATTGCTTTGATTATTGAAAATTCCCCAGTGGATGATTAGTAGTCTACAATAAACATTTGCTGTATGAATGCATCTCAACAACTGCTCGTTTAGATCATGCATCTTTCTTCCCCAGCGGAGCCAGATGGAAGTCCCCATCCAGTTAGAGTTTTCCCCAGCAGCAGTCATAACAAGAAGCTCTTCATTGTAGGTTCTCTGGTGTGGATACCGATGTGTCGAAGTCTACCTTTCACCATAAAAACCTCGCCTTGCTATCCAATAATTCATCTTGCATACGCATCATGGACAAATAATCATACATTGCATATATCATGCATATCAAACATTTCTCTTTGCAGTTGATCTATCTCCCCAGCGGAATATTTCAGTCAATCCCCAGAGGATCAAACCAACAAGTTTATCTGATACTCCTTACACTTACCTTTTATCATTACTCCTTTTCAATGGGTAAACTTTTGGATACTTCAGTATTTAATCCTCTTCTACCTTCAACGCCCGAAAAGCTAACGCAATTCGCACCTTTAGGGTTAAGATGATTAAATAGGGGTAGTTGTCATACCCCAAAATTTACCCTCCCATTTCTTAATTTTTTCTTTGTTTCATTTGCATACAAGGAATCATATCATGCATCACCATAACATTAGCATGACCATTGCATTTGGTCATTGGCTCACAAGCATGACTACATTCTTGGTTTGATCTTAACAATTAGGGTTTTTCACTTTGTTTTACTTTTCAACTAACCAAAGCATCATAAGATATAGTAATTTTTTGTTCCCGTGTTCATGTAGGTGATCATGCCTCAATTCAAGACAAAACAAATGTTATTTTGGTGAAGAAAAATGCAAGTGTTGGTTCATTTATTCAAGATTGATTTATGTGTTTATTTTTATGCCACGTCACTCATTTTTCAAGCCATCCTCAAGATCATTCAATCCTTAATCATGTTATCTTCAAGGGATGCTCATTCCATCATTGTTTTGACTTGGGATGCAAGAAAACTTCAAGTTGGCACAAGTTTGGTTGACCTAATTTACAAGTATGGCCTGCTTTTGGTCCAAACCTTATACCTTCTTAAATTTTCAACCAATTTACAAGGTTCTTTAAGCCAACTGTACCTTATGAATTCCTCTATAAATTTGCTTCAAGGCTCAAGCATCAATTCAACCCTTAAGGACCTCAATTTTGGAAAGGGATAAGTTTCCAAAATAGGCCAAAACCTTGTCATGATCCCCACTTGGCATGCATGCCTTTTTCAATTCAGAGTATTCAAGTTAGTGTATTGTCAAGTCTGCAGCTAGCCCTGTGGCTCCCCTTTCAAATCCTCTTAGTTTAAACACCATCTTGTCTTTCTCTTTTGGGTCAATCACCTTTATGTCTAATACCTTGTTCCTTAGTTAATAATTGTTTCTTAGTTATGACCATTTGATTTTCGGTTGATACCTTCATGGTTATATACTTTTATCTTTATTTTTTGGGTTAATCACCTTTATGGTTAATACCCCTTTCCTTGCTTCATAATTGTTTCTCAATTAAGACCAGTTTCTTTTAGGTTAACACCTTCATGGTTATATACCTTTGACTTTCTTTTTTGGGTTGACACCTTCTGTGGTTATACACCCCTTTCTTGGTTATCACATAACAATTTAGATTGACACCTTCATGGTTATATACCTTTATCTTTACTTTTTGGGTTGACACCTTCAGTGGTTATACACCTCTTTCTTGGTTATCACACCACAATTTGGGTTGACACCTTCATAGTTATATACATTTGTCTTTCTTTTTTGGGTTGACACCTTCATTGGTTATACACCCCTTTCTTGGTTATCACGACATAATTTGGGTTGACTCCTTCATGGTTATAAACCTTTGTCTTTCTTTATTGGGTTAACACTTACGTTGGTTATACACCCCTAACTTGGTTATCACACCATAATTTGGGTTGACACCTTCATGGTTATATACCATTGTCTTTCTTTTTTGGGTTTACACCTTCAGTGATTATACACCCATTTCTTGGTTATCACACTAAAATTTAGGTTGACACCTCCATGATTATATACATTTATCTTTATTTTTTTGGTTGACACCTTTAATGGTTATACACATCTTTCATGTTTTTCCTTTACCATGTTAGTCATAGTGCTTTAGTAAGATTCTTATCATGTTAGCTCTAGTGCTTTGACATGTTCCTGTTTTTTTTTTCCTTACCATGTTAGTCTCAGTACTTTGGTAAGATCCTTGTCATGTTAGTCCCAGTGATTTAACAAGTTCTTGTTTTCTTTCTCTTTCCTTGTTAGTCTCAGTTGTTTAGGCAAGCCCTCCTTTTGTTAAACCACTCCCAATCATCTCTTTCTTCCAATCTTAGTCCTCTGACTACAAAGCTCTGACTTCCTTATTGCTCTGACTTCCTTTTCCCCCCTTTCTTTCTCTGGTTCCACGAACTACGAGGATTTGAATTTCTCATTGCACTATGAGAATGTGTAGGCATGAGGGCGTCAATCCTCCTCGAGCACTCTTTTTCTAACCCATTTTTTATTTTGCAGGTACATGAAGATAGTAACACCCATCCAAGCAAGATCAATCAAAATGATTCTTATGGAGTACCATGGATGTGAGGGGTGATAATACCTTACTAACTTCCTTACCCGTTTCTTCTTTCCCTCGGGTTTTATATATATTTTCCCTTCCCTCTTTTGATATGAATAAATTTCGGTGGTGACTATGTTGTATGTTCGATCGTGCGATGCATTCGAGTATATTTCGGCTAGCTTTCAGCGACGACCATTTTTTTCATTGGTTTTATCTATATTTTCTCTTTCCCTTTTCAAGAATAAATAAAGTCTGACGACGACTCTATTTTGTTTATATTTCAAGTGTTCCTTACGCTCAGGTATTTTCCATGCCGCGACACTGCCATTAGAGGATGAGTACTTTTAGAGGCTTTTTGGGCCTAGGGTTTTGGAATCCCTAAGAGACAGTAACCCCTTCCCTTGACTAGGGGAGACTGATGACTACCTACTTTTCATATAATCATGGTATGACTCCTTCTCATATGACTAATGCAAATAACAGTACTATATAAGTCACCTCCCCCCAATGGAGAGCCCCCACGCTCTATGAAGATGTTTCCTAGGTGTAGCGGTAAATTCATGACCATTAAGCTATGGATAATCTTAACGTTAATAAAACCAGAGCCGCCACCACGCTTTTATTGTTCCCAAAGGAAAAGGGAAAAGTACTAACAAAACCCAAAGATAAGAAGTTTTCAAATCAAAACTAATAAAAGTCCAAAGATTACAGGTAAGGGGGTTGGTTACACAGAGGAAGGTGTTAGCATCCAAAGTGTCCTATGTACTCCTAGGGAGCCCTTTTTTATGTGTGTATGTGTTTTTGGTATAAAAGATGTTTGAGAAAAAATAGAGTGTATGGATGAGAAAAGAATTCATTGATTATTGTTCTGTGTTTGACAAGACCTTCAGACTTGTGCCTAAGTACCAACATAAAAATGAGGGATCAAAACCTTGTAGTTCATGGTATCAATTTCAAAATAAGTGGATTGGTTTTAATCAAAATTTAAGTTAAAAGAGGCGCAAAGGGCCCAAGAGTTTGAATGGGTGTTAGCTTTTTTGTCTTTTGAAATTTTAAGTTAATATGATTAGATTTATTTACAAGTTTGATTTAAGAAAGGAGCTTGAAAAATACAATGGCATAAGGCCAAAGTTTCTATTTGAAATAGGTCTAAGTTTGAAATCACAAGCTAAGAATGAAAAGGGGGAGAAATTTTGAAATTTAAGAAGTGGGAGGAGATGAAGAGACTAATCCTAAGCATAAAATTAAAAGTTAAGAGTTGAAAAGATCTGACCAATGGGATGCAATCCAACAGACAAGAATGTAATATAGAAAACCCACCATCCCTTTGGACCTTGAATCAAGCAATTATCAACAAACAATCAGCAATATCATACATCATGAAGATCAAGGCATCAAATAAAGATGGCCACATCCAAGCTAGGAAATCCCATAGCTAACAGTCTTCTTTGTCTTCTCTTGTATCAGATGGAATACTCCTTGATTAACTCAGAATAATGCATCAGAAACAAAATAACAATTGGCATCAAGACAATGTAGTAGTTGAATTCGAGTGGATCCCAATACTTGCATCAGATGAAAACTTAAATCACAACACTTGGTCTCAGAAATGTTGGCATTGTCCATGTCCTTTTGCATATGGAGTGTTGCCTAATCCTAAGTCCAAAATTTCAGATCAAACTCAACAATCCACACAAACATTTTTTAGGGTTTTTGTTATTTATTAAGTATTTTAAAGTCCTAAGACCATAAGCACAATAAAGATATACAAGCAAATATATATAATCCTAATATATGGCTCAAATTAGCAAAGTGAAAATGGCATAAACATAAATAAGTTAAATGATATGTAAATGACAATGAATGGTCAATGACTTGAAATTAAATTGCATAAAAGTAAATGACTTGAAAGTAAAGCAATATTAATAAGAATTAGTCAAATGTTAGTCAAGGTTAATTATATGTTAGTGTTATTTTTGCTTTTCAACTGATTAAGTCATTTTTTGAAGAACATTGAACCATCTATTCACAAGCATGGATCCTTGAACCAAGACATCTTCCAAAGGAAGGAAAAAAAGGCCAAGTTTCCACACAATACCATGAAATATGGGAGACTTACAATCTCAATTACTAGAATGTTATGCCTTTAGGGTCAAATTTAGCTCTATGTTAAACAATTGTAATTGGACGTATGTAGAAGTCACAACTATCTGACGTCGGGCAATAAAGATTTAGGTGCTAATGCATGTTAGAGATTTAGTATAATGAACCAAACTCCTAAAACATACCACACACTAAAATAAAAGATCAAAAGGATGGCCCTATCTCATTCATACTTGTGTTGGTTCATCTATAACAAGGTTATTGATGAACCAATTAGCCTTAGGGTATTGAGATTTCATTGGTCAATGAAAGGGATGGGAAAGAATGGGAATGAAGATGAACAGGGAGTGGAGATGAGAGAAACACAAATTAGTCATGGGAGGAAGTTTATCAAATTAAAATCATTCATTCATTTTGGGAGACGAAATGTACATTTCATCAATCCCCTAAATCCAATGATTTTAATCCAACAAAAGTCAAATCAACCTTGACCAAGGCCCAAACAAATAGTCAAACATCACAAGACCATAAAAATGGCTCAACATAATTTTTACACAATTAATCAATTAAAAATCAAATTAAAAAATGAATTAAAATTCAATTTAAATTGGCCAAAACCTAAAATCTCTTCAAAACACAAAATAAATGGTCAAGAGATTTATCCTAGGTCAAACAAGTTCAAAGGACCTTAGACAAAAAAAATTATAATTTTTGAAAAGTCATAAGTATTTTTAAACAATTAAAAAATACACAAAAACATTTAATTAATGGAAAATATCAAAATTAATTCAAAAAATAATTTTAATTCAGAAAATGAAGGAGAAAAAAATTTAAATTTTTTTGGTGAAAGTCCCATATTTTTGGATTAAAAATGAAATTAATATGAATTAAACAAAATAAATGGATTAAGCATAAAATCAGAAAATACAAAAAAATAAGGCCCATCAGATCTCCCTCATTAATTGAGGTGGCATGTCTGATGGCCACATGTGTGCGTTCCACCATGCTTCTTGGTCAATGTGTTGTACGCATGGTAATCACAATGAACGCTTAAGATTAAAACAAATGAATCAGATCGGATGGCCTAGGCTTCGCCAATGCACCACCGGAGCCCTAGCTCCAGTCATCTTCTCCGGTGATCACCACTGGTGTGGTTCAAGCTCAACTTCATGAAAAATGGAAAATGAATACACTAAATTGAAGAAAAAAATGCTCAGGAGCACAAATCTGACCTCCATTTCTTCCAACTCCAAGTATATTGAAAGATACATGTTTTTGAAATTTGAGGTTCATGATCGGAGTTGCTTCGATTTGACCTCAAAGCACTCAATCTTGTTGCCTACATTGGTAGGACTTCAGCAAACTAAAAATCCAAAAGAATGGTGAAGAATTAAGAGAGAATCAAAGAGATGAATTTTCTGAAATTTTACCTTTGAGTTGCTTCAAATTCACTTGATCTTGATCTGGATTTACTTGATTCCTCTTCCTCTTGCTTGCAGTAATCAATTGAGATGAAAAGGGCAATGAATTCTTCGAGTTTTAACTTCCAAACAGGAGGTGAAGTTCAAGCTCGATTTCAATTTAAATCTTCAAGAATTATATGGAATGGAGGGTTTGTATTGTTCTGGAAAAGCTTAGGCAAGGTGTTGATGAAGTTTTGATATTATTGCTCTTGTATTTATAGCCAATCCATGTGCTTTTCATACACTTCCATTTGAAAATCCAAAAATAGTAATTTCCTTCATGAGCTAGCATGGGCGTGTACAAAGCCCAAAGAATGATTGGAAAAGGTCCAAAATCGTGCATAGGTCATGCTGAAAGCAATGCATTAAGCCATGCAATGTTGAAATTATTTGATCATGAGAATCTTCCAAATGGTACCATGCATTACACTCATGCGTAAGTCCTTCAATATTGATCCAAATGAGACGATTTTGGAATTTTTGGAAAGGTGAGATCAAGGGGAACAAATTTCATGTTGAACACTTTTCTATTTGAAGCTTGGACAATGATGAATTTTGAGGTGGACGTTTGGAAAATCAAACATAAATGAAAATTTTCTAAGTACCAAGTCAAATGTTCACTTCTTCCACCTTGAATAACTTTTTCTATGGACTTCAAATGGAAAACATTTCTTCATCAAAGTTGTATTTATTTAAAACTTCTTCAATATGGTCAATAATTTTACCTAATTTGGATTTGGCATGAAGGAGTTATGCATTTTAGAAGTTGAGGAAAATCACATGTTCAATGGTAATGGCGCAAAGTGACCTATAATGGTTCCTCTTGGAACATGTATTTGCAAGTTGAATTTGAAATTCCCCTAAACATAAAAGTTGAATTATAAATCTTTAATTTGATCATAGAACTTGAAAGGATTTCATCTCATACAAAATGAGCAAGTTATGGTCTTGGGAAGTTGACCTCCTTACTAGGATTCAGACAAAATGACCTATAATCTTTCATCATAAAAAATGACTTTCCAAGCAAAACTAGCTCTAGACTTAAACATGAAAGTTGTTTGGAATGTCAGTTTGAGTAACTTTTCTCTTGGAATCATTTTCATATGACAAAAAATTGTAGGATATAGGGTCTAGGGAACCCCGGTTTTGACCAGTTGACTTTCTCTGGTCAACCACCATGAACCATCTTGTTAGCTTGACATTATCTTGACTTTTGGGACTTATGGAGAATCATATATGCGTAATATGATGTAATATAAAGTATACCTTGAAATATTTTATCAAATGTTGAAGAAACTTGTTGAAGAAGTCACACAAGATACCCAGATGAATTAGGGTTTCCAAGGTAAACAAGCTTCAAACTCTTGATGATTTCTTGATCAAAATGATATGTGAAGACCATGGGGATCCATATATGATGTCTAAAGTCAACGTGAACCATCTCTTGATTAGTATCCTTGTATTGAGGGTCTCAAACCCTAGATATGAGCTTGATGGAGCATAGGTGAGCACATACACTACCTACAAAAAAATTAAACTATACATTGACATATTTTTGGTATTTTGGTTAGTAAACAATGAAAAACAAAGTATGATACAATCAAATGTGCTTGGTGATCTCTCCCATTGCAAACCCAATGAATGAGGGGTAAGGAGGATGCCAAGGTGTGATCCCAATGCTAATGCATATAATGACATCACATGAGGGATCTTACGGTTAAAATTGGGGTCTTACAGCTTCCCCTAGTTAAGGACATTCTACTGAGGATGTGAAGGTTAAAATCTTCGTATCGACTCAGTAGAATTGACTTAAATAACAATATATAGAAAAAAAATGGTCCCTAAGAGACCTCATGATGCATATGATATGAAATGCTAAAAAATAATCTCTGTGGGGAACATATTGCCACAAAGGAAAAGAATACGGAGAGACTAAAAATCCACAGGAGCATAATGCATTCCATAAGGAAAAACTCACTGGGGAGACAGAGACTCTGGGGGATAAACTGTTATGCGTAGGCCAGGCTATGACTTAAAAACTGTTGGGGACACGAGGGGAATTTCCATGAAAATAAATCAATGGAAAGGACTCGGTTGGGGAACCAGAAAAAAAAACTGCGGGGAAACGAGTAAATCAAAACAAACCTGAAATACCTGAACCAAAAAAAAGGGATTGGCGACTTCACTGAGTAAATATGTATCCAAACTCAACTAGGGAACAATAAACTTAGACACAGGAGTACCAGAAGTTCATTATCTAATACCGATTACTGGGCAGGAAGATAATATACTCTGATAGAGAGGCATCCGTTACCGATTAGGGTAAACATATCAAGGATGACTTGCTGAGAAAAAGGAGGTGTATTCGTTACCGGTTACTGGATCAGAATAACCTACTAGGGAAAATATCAAATATGATTTATGACTACCGATTACTGGGTAGAAGACCAAAGAGAGAATATTCATCACCGGTTAAAGTGAACATATCAAGGATAGACTCAGAGGAAGAATATCCGCCATCGGTTAGGATGAACATATCAAGGATAGACCACCTAGGCAAGTAGGAATTATATCTATCAGTTACTAGATAGAATACCAAAAAGAGAATATCCGTTACCAGTTAGGATGAACATATCAAGGACAGACTCAGCAGGGGAAAGCAAGATTTACAACTACTTGTTACTGGGTAGAAGACCGCAAGGGGGAGGAATAGGATTTATATCTACCGGTTACTGGATAGAATACCAAAAGGGAGAAAAACCTATCATCGGTTAGGATGAACATATCAAGGATTAACTCTCTGGGGAATTGAAATAGGGATTACAACTACCTTTTTACTGGGTAGAAAACCACAAAGGAAGAATATCCGTCATCAATTAAGATGAACATATCAAGGATAGACTCTCTAGGGAAACGTGAAAACGAATCCGCTGGGGAAAATAAAGGAAGTTACTTCTACCGAATAAATGGGAAAAAGTAAAGTACTCAAAATTGAGAAGAATATTACCAGTTACTGGGCAATAGACTCTCGGGAGACCAAAAGAATCTATCTAGGTAAGAGCTAGAAAGAAACAGTCAAACAAAGACTCAACCCCATGAGGATATAACTCTAGGGGAGTGGTTCCATCCAGGTAATTAACTGGGGAAGAGACTGAAATAATAATCATCCACGAGGAAATAACTCAGCGGGGAATGAGAAAATTTAAACTCATTCTGCCTAAGGGGTCGACACTCTATAATTGAAGGAAGACGGACGCACGAAATCTGCATAAGCAGATAATATCACTGTAGCAGGGGATCAAATGCAATAAGTTCGTAATGAAATATCTGATGTTGTATTTTATGCATGAATATGTATGTATATGATTGATGATTATGCTGATAAAACTATCGCAAAGGATACAAATTCCACCGATCTGAATCATCGCTACAACACTCGACTGATCTCGACTAGATGGAAACACCAACTTGGAGAAACATGTTAGAGATGCATGTCAATCACCTGGCTCTGAATATATAAACCTTGGCTGGGGAAGGAGAGAATATCCGCGGTGGGTCTAAATTCTACGGGGATTTTTAGATCAACACCATGTTAAATGGGAGACAACCTCGCAGGGGGCCAAATCAAATACTGCTCGAGATCAATACTGTCGGGAATCATAAATGAATTTTATCGAGGACTACAGGAGATAAAACTCTGTACGGGGCCTGAGCAAATTGCTCAGGATGTGAGCCTACAACTCAGCTGGGGAGGTGATTACAAACTCAACTGGGTAAATCTGACTTGTTTTTGGGGACAAAAAAGTTACCAAATCCACCGCTTGGGGAAGACCAACAATGCTTCGCACTTTAGGACTCACCTGTTCTCAGATTGTTGTTGATATTTTTACTGAAATTGATCGCTTAAAAGTAATTGCTTTCATTATTATTTAAGAAAAATGATTTTAATTTATTAATTTAATTTCAAAATTATCATCATAAAATTCAATTCTATTTAGCTGAAAAATAAATAAGAGTAGAAACAATTGGATAAAAAGCTCAATTTTATTTAATAGAGTGGTAGTCTGCAAATGACAAAACTCCATAGATCTTTTACAAAAGTTGAAAAAAATGGTAATTTACATGGAAAAGGGCTACATTAAACACAATGATCACTAATCCTTCTACCAACTTTAATATCCGTTGCGCTCTTGGCTTCGGTTGAGAATGATGAATCAGAACAGACTGACTTGCTCAAAATTGCCCCCATGACTGGGGAATCAACCAACTGCAGTTACTTTCCATAATCCCTAATTTTTGCATAGATTTCCCCAAGGTGGGGTACTCAATCTATCGAGATGAATTTTCTGTTTTTTATGTCTCTAAGTTTTGCCTGGATCGCCCTTTCGGGTTTTCAATCCACTGAGACGCTCATTTTTGCCTAAGCCGCCCTTTCGGGTTTTCAACTTAGTGAGATGTTCTTTTCTTTTTTTAGGTGAAGTATTTCTTGACTGCATCGGCATTCACAGGAAGAGTGAACTCTTCACCATCCATAGTTGTAAGAATCAAAGCACCACCATAAAAGGATCTCTTAACAACGTATATACCTTCATAATCAGGAGTCTATTTTCCCCTAGCATCAGGTTTAAAAGATAGAATCTTCTTGAGAACAAGGTCACCTTCTCGGAATACGTGAGGCATGACCTTCTTATCAAAAGCTTTCTTCATTCTCTGATGATATAACTAATCATTACATATGGCAGTCAAACTATTTTCCTCCACCAAATTCAACTGGTCATATCTGGTCTGGCACCATTCAACTTCTGTCAACTTGGCTTCCATCAAGACATGCAATGATGGGATCTCAACCTCTACTGGGAGCACAACATCCATACCATAAACCAGTGAGAAACGGGTTGCCCCTGTTGAAGTGCGGATAGATGTACGGTACCCATGTAAAGCAAATTGGAGACTTTCATGCCAATCTTTGTATGTTACCACCATCTTCTGAATGATCTTCTCGATGTTCTTGTTTGCAGCTTCAACAACCCCATTCATCTTTGGTTTGTAGGGAGAAGAATTATGATGTGCAATCTTGAAGTCTTTTCCAAGAGCTTCCACCATATTATTGTTCAAGTTTGATCCATTATCAGTAATTGTCTTACCTAGCACACTATAACAACATATAATCTAATTCTTGATAAACCTTACAACAACTTGCTTGGTTACATTTGCATACGATGCCGCTTCAACCCACTTTGTGAAGTAATCAATAGCCACCAAAATAAAACGATGTCCGTTTGAAACTTTAGGCTCAATCATGCCAAACATATCAATTCCCCACATGGAGAAGGGCCATAGAGAGGAAATGACCTTCAAACAGTGTCGGAGGAACATGAATCTTATCTGCATAAATTTGATACTTGTGGCATTTCTTCACAAACTTGCAACAGTCAAATTCCATTGTCAGCCAATAATAACATGCTCTCAACATCTTCTTTTTCATAGCATGTCCATTGGAATGAGTACCCAAGGAACCTTCATGGACTTCAGTCATCAATAAGTCTGCTTTGTGTCTATCCACGTATCTGAGCAAAACCATATCAAAGTGTCTCTTGTGAAGTATATCACCATTCAAGTAGAAGTTACCAGCTAATCTCCTTAAAGTCTTCTTATCTTTCAAAGATGCCCCATGCGGGTAAATCTGACTTTGGAGGAAACATTTGATATCAAAATACCACGGATTTTCATCTTTGACCTCTTCAACAGCAAACACATGAGTTGGCCTATCAAGACGCATCATAGTCAAATTATGAACTTCATTCCAGAATTTTACTATGATCATTGAAGCTAACGTTGCTAGAGCATCTACCATCCAGTTTTCATCTCGAGGGATATGATGAAACTCAACCTTTGTAATCAAAGTTGAAATCCTCCTCGCATAGTCTCTATATGGTATTAAACCGGGTTGATTCGTATCCTATTAACCTTTGATTTGATTCACAACCAAAGTTGAATCTCCATAGACGTCGAGATATTTGATTCTGAGATCAATGGCCTCTTCAAGCCCCATAATCCAAGCTCTATACTCAGCCTTGTTATTTGTACACTTGAAAGTTAATCTAGCTTAAAACGGAAAATGAGTGCCTTGAGGAGTAATAATTACTGCCCCAATGCCATTACCATAATAATTAACAGCTCCATCAAATACCATGCCCCAACGAGAACCAGGTTCTGGCCCTTCTTCAAGCAATGGTTCAACACAATCTTTCATCTTCAAGTACAAAATCTCTTCATCAGGAAAATCATACTGTATTGACTGGTAATCTTTAATCGGTTGGTAAGGCAAATGGTCAGCCAAGACGCTACCTTTAATTGCTTTTTGAGATCGGTATTCAATATCATACTCGGATAGCAACATCTGCCAACGGGCAATCCTCCCAGTTAAAGCAGGCTTCTCAAAAATGTACTTGATTGGATCCATTTTAGATATCAACCAAGTAGTATGATTTAATTTATACTAGCGCAGACGCCTAGCATCCAGAGCCAATGCGCAATAAGTCTTTTCAAGCACAAAATACCGAGTCTCACAATCGGTGAACTTCTTACTAACGTAGTAGATTGCATATTCTTTCTTTCCATATTCATCTTACTGACCAAGAACACAACCCATACCTTCATCAAGCACAGTCAAATACATGATTAACGGTCTGCCTTCAACAAACAGAGATAGAATCGGAGGCTCAAGAAGATACTATTTGATACTATCAAAAGCTTTCTAGAAATCTTCGGTCCAATCACATGATTCATCTTTTCGAAGAAGCTTGAAAATAGGTGCACATGTGGCAGTCATATGTGATATGAATCTTGAGATAGAAATTAAGCGACCGAGAAAACCTCTGACTTGCTTTTCAGTTTTGGGTGCAGGCATTTCTTGTATTGCTTTGACCTTGGCAGGATCAACTTCAATACCCTTCTCGCTGACAATGAAGCCCAACAACTTACCAGAAAGAATACCAAAAGTACACGTATTGGGATTCAAGCGGAGTTTGTACTTCCTCAAACGCTGGAATAAACTCAACAAATTCTCAACATGTTCTTCTTCATCACTTGAGTAAGCAATCATGTCATCAACATAGACTTCAATCTCTTTATGCATCATATCATGAAAAACAGTGGTCATAGCTCTCTAGTATGTTCCACCAGCATTCTTTAAACCAAAAGGCATCACTCTATAACAGAATATTCCCCAGGGTGTAATGAATGTGGTCTTCTCCATATCTTCAGGTGCCATTTTGATTTGATTATAACCGGAAAATCCGTCCATAAATGAAAAGACCTTGAATTTAGTGGTATTGTATACCAACATATCAATGTGTGGCAGAGGAAAATCATCTTTCGGACTAGCTTTGTCCAAATCTCTGTAATCATCACAAATGCAAACTTTTCCATCTTTCTTAGAGGCACAATTTTGGCCACCCACTACGGATACTCGGATGTAACAAGAAAACCAGTATCAATCTACTTTTGCACTTCCTTTTTTATCTTCACTTCCATATCAGGATGAGTTCTCCTCAACTTTTGCTTGACTGGCGGGCATTCTGGCTTCAACGGCAATCTATGCTCCATAATTTCATAATCCAAACCTGACATGTCTTGATAGGACCAAGCAAACACATCTGAATATTCTGAAAGAACATCAATCAACCCCTTCTTAGCCTCTGGACACAGTTGAGACCCAATCTTGACTTCCTTCACATCATCTTCGGAACCCCAGTTTACTAGTTCAATATGTTCTTCAAATGGCTGAATGGCTTTTTCCTCATGCTCTAGTAAATGAGATAACTCATCAGATACTTCTTCATCATCAGTTTCTTCCTCAGCCTCAAACACAGGGAAATCAAAGTTTGGAGATGGAGTAGGATCATTATATTCAATGGGTTTGGGAGCCACCCTGCATAATGATTTGATATTTTGATTTTAGAGAAGTGAATTGTGACCAAATATTATGCAGATGGACAATTATGATTTATTTATTTATGTTTTTTGTGATTACCATTTTCAGAAAAGCAAAAACTAACAATAAAACACCATAGATATGGATGAATAAAATTGTATTTCACTGATGATAATTGAAATGCCTAACAATATTCACTTCTCCCTTAGGCATAGGAGAAGGATTTTTCTTTAAAAAATGAAAACAAATTACTTAGAGCGGTGTATAATAACAGGAACATCAACAGCAACCCAATTGTTGCAAGTCTGGCCATACGTCACAAAGTTGGCGCAAGCTTCTTCTTCATCATCACCATCCTCAATCACAGCAGCTGAGTGTTGATCATTACCATGAATGAACCCTCCACTGCAGAAACTCGGTTGCACATCTTTAGCTTTAACGTTGAACAACCCTAGTTGAAATCTCAATTCGGCCCTATTCTTGTTCTCATCAATTTCTATCATACGACCCCACTGATCAGTGTTGCCAGTCTTAATAGCTTTCAAAGCATCCTTCAAAGAAGACATGGGTTCCCCAGTTTTATTCACTTCATCAGCAATAGACAAGGCTTGGAATGACGTTCCAACCTCCTCTTTAGCTTCAACATACGAAAAGGATGACAGATGGCTCACTAAAAGCGCCTTCTCTCCACCAACAACGACAAGTTTGTCGTTCTTCACAAATATAAGCTTTTGGTGTATAGTGGATGTCATATCTCCTGCTTCATGAACCCATGGCCTTCCCAATAAACAGCTATAGGCCGGGTGGATATCCATTACTTGAAAAGTAATTTGGAAATCACTCGGACCTATCTTCACTGAAAGGTCCACTACACCAATGACAGTTTTACGAGAACCGTCAAACGCTTTGACAATCACGCCATTGTACCTACTCGGGGCACCTTGATAAGAAAGTCTGGATAGAGTTGACTTTGGAAGTACATTTAGAGACAAACTAGTGTCGACCAACACACTGGACAGTGCGTCCTCCTTGCAATTCATCGAAATATGGTGTGCCAAATTGTGATTTCTTCCTTCCTCGGGAAGTTCTTCATCACGAAAACTTAAATTATTGCAAGATGTGATGTTAGGAACAATGTGGTCAAGTTGGTCCACAATAACATCATGCTTAACATAGGCCTTCTCTAGTACCTTCTGCAACGCCTCTCTATGCGCCTCAGAACTCATCAACAGAGACAACACAGAAATCTTTGACAGGGTTTGGAGCAACTGCTCCACCACATTAAACTCGCTTCTCTTTATCAACCTCAAAACTTCATCATCATCATTAGTCTTCAGCTTTCTGGATTCACCAGACTGACATACTAGAGCACTAAATGGATTCACCACTGGCATATCCACCTTCTTAATGATCGAAACATCCTCCACCTCGTTTGGAAAGATCGGACCGAAGACACGACCACTATGGGTCACCTTTGTGATATCATCTATATTCACCATAGAATCTTCTATGGGTAACGAACTTTCTTGGCCATTCTCCATCATGGTGGTATTATACTGATAAGGCATAACTTTATCGGACGCATAAGAGACGGGGCCCGCTAACCGTATTACCAAAGGCGATACCGATCTATTAACGTTGTTATTGTTGCTGCTATCAAACTGGATTACTACCTGCTCTGGGGTCTTGAACACTGGCACGATCACATTGACATCATCTATATCCCTAGATGTTGAATTTGGATTACATTCTCATCCATCACCTTCTGGATATCTCTCTTGACAAACATACACCCACGGGGGTTCACACTACAGATTGCATAACCATCATGGTCGTGCTCACAATCACTGATCAAATACAAGGTTCTATGCATCTCCATCAGAGACCTACAGATACCTCGTACATCAAATACTCAAAAATTCCCCGGACAGCCGTCCACCATGTTGACCGTAGCATTATCATGAGCGGGTAATGGATTGGATTTCACATTAGGCGCACATTCTTCAAAGGACACCATCATACTCTTCACAAGATTTTGTACTTCGTACTTCAACGGGTGGCAATTCTCAATGTCATGGCAAGGGGCTCCCTGGTGAAAGGCACAACGGAGTTCGGGTTTGAACCATCATGCAAGTGGTTCAGGAATTTGTGGAGGATTTCTGGGTTGAATAAGGTTCTTGAGAACCAAAGATGAATATAATTCTGCGTAGGACATAAGTATAGAGTCAAAGGAGACCTTCTTCCTCTACGAACTTTGTTGTTGATTTTTGTTGTTGTTGTAGTTGGTTCTTTGTTGCGGTGGTTGTTGACGTTGTTTTTGTTGAATGGGAACAAATTGATTGTTGGAATTATTGGAAAACACAGGAATCACTGAAGAAACTTGATGTTTATGTTGACGCGGTTGAGGACTCCTTTTAACATGAGGCCTTATCTGCCTCCCCACACATACTGAATTGGTTTCCCCCTCCTTTATCTTGGAGAAACCACTCCCATACTTTTTACTGGATAATGTTTCTCCCTTAGACAAACGTTCTTCACGGACTCCCTCTTCTAACCTCATCCCCATATTTACCATTTCAATAAATTCACTAGGGGCACTGGAAATCATACGTTCATAACAAAATGAACTCGGGGTCTTCAGAAAAATCTTAGTCATATCTTTCTCTTCCAAAGGAGGATTAATTTGGGCAGCAAGTTCCCTCCACCTCTGGGCATACTCTTTAAACGTCTCCTTCTCTTTCTGAGACATAAATTGAAAGAACAATGTTGGTTCTACAATGTATCTCTAAGATTTTGATGATAACAAAGGATGAAACAAAAATGGTACCCTAACGAAATTTTTCTTAAGTGTGAAGGACTCTGATCAAACAATCAGATAGATAAATCATCAGATACAAAATCCAGCGTTAGATGCTACTTAGAGGATACGTAACCAGAAGGTTCTGAATCTAACACAAGCGCTAGAAAAACGAAAGAAGTCAGAAACTCTGAAAAAGAAGAATTAATCCATACGCATGATCTGAAGAAGTCCAGATTAAAGAGAAACTATGATACAGTCAGATACAAGTACCCTCTGAAGACGAACATTGAAAATAAGACTCTGAATACAGGATTTGCTGACTCAGAATGCGTAACCATGAAGAAATCTGCATTTAGAATGAAACTATTTCTAGAAGGAAATTATTACGCACCCAAAACTGTTTTGGAAAGAAACAAGGAGAGTAATGACATTAATCATTCTTCAATGACCAAGATTCCGTCATCAACCAACGGTCCTCTCAAACTCCTATATAAAGGATGGAATGCCTCACAAGAAAACACACCGGAGACACACAAGAATACAAATCTCTCAATCATCCTCTTTCACTATTTCACGAGTTGCTGCTCTTACGTGACAAATTGTTGTTCTTATATTTCTGTAATATTTGCTTATTGTTAGAAGCATTGTGTATTACCAATCATCTCATTACTAAGATACTTCCTCAAGTGACTATGTACAGTCTGAATACTTGAGAGGGCTAAGGGATTATTCTCTTAGACGGTTGTTTGTGTAATCTTTCAAGATTAGTGGATTAAGTCCTTTTTGAAGGCGAAATCACCTTGGCCGGGTGGACTGGAGTAGCTTTGAATTTCAAACGAACCAGTATAAAATTCTGTTTCAAATTCTTTCTATTCTAAGTGTGTCTATATTCTTAAAAAGATTTATTTTCCAAAATAATTCAAACCCCCCTTTCTTGTTTTTCTCTACCTTCAATTGGTATCAGAGCTTCGGCTCTGTTATTAATTTTCTAATCAAACACTTAACAATGTAGAGAGATCCAGCGTGAGAAAAACACTATGGCCAACACCAATGAAAGAGATAGTTACAATGCTAAACCTCCAATCTTTGATGGAGAAAATTTTGATTATTGGAAAGATAGAATTGAAAGTTTCTTTTTAGGCTATGATGCTGATCTATGGGACATAGTCACAATCGGCTACACACCTCCTGTGTCTGACGCTAGAGTTTCCATTGTGAGAAGCAAAATGACAGATGATCAGAAGCGTGACTTCAAAAACCATCACAAAGCCAGAACGATATTGCTGAATGCCATTTCCTACAATGAATATTGTAGCGAGAAATTCATGATCATCAAGCTATGGATAAGCTAGAGATCAAATAACAAGAATCGCCACCGCGCTTTTATTATTTCCAAGGGAAAAGGGAAAAAGTAAGAACAAAACCCAAAAGTAAGAAGTTTTCAAATCAAAACTAATAAATATGTCAGAGATTACAGGTAAGGGGGTTGGTTACACAGAGGGAAGGTGCACATGACTGATCTTTTCGAAGAAGCTTGAATATAGGTGCACATGTGGCAGTCATGTGAGAAATGAATCTGGAGATATAATTCAAGCGACCAAGAAAACCTCTTATTTGCTTCTTAGTTTTGGGCGCAGACATCTCTTGTATTGCTTTGACCTTGGCAGGATCAACTTCAATACCATTCTCGCTGACAATAAAGCACAACAACTTACCAGAACGAACACCAAAAGTACACTTATTGGGATTCAAGCGGATTTTATACTTCCTCAAACGCTGGAATAGCTTCAACAAATGCTTAACATGTCCCTCTTCGTCAATTAATTTAGCAATCATGTCATAGGCATATACTTCAATCTTTTTATGCATCATATCATGAAAAAGAGTAGTCATTGCTCTCTGGTAAGTTGCACCAGCGTTCTTTAGACCGAAAGGCATCACTCTATAACAGAATGTTCCCCAGGGTGTAATGAATATGGTCTTCTCCATATCTTCGGGTGCCATCTGGATCTGATTATATTCGGAAAATCCATCCATAAACAAAAAGACTTTGAATTTAACAGTATTGTCTACCAACATATCAATGTGTGGCAGGGGGAAATCATCTTTTGGGCTGGCTTTATTCAAATCTCTATAGTCGACACACATGCGGACTTTTCCATCTTTCTTCGGCACAGGCACAATATTAGCCACCCATTACGGATACTTAGCTGTTACAAGGAAACCGGCATCAATTTGCTTCTGCACTTCCTCTTTGATCTTCATGGCCATATCAGGATGTGTTCTTCTCAACTTCTGCTTGACTGGCGGGCATTCTGGCTTCAACGACAATCTATGCTCCACAACCTTAGAATCCAAACCAGACATGTCTTGATAGGACCAAGCAAACACATCTGAATATTCTCGAAGAAGATCAATCAACCCCTTCTTAGCACCTGGACACAGTCGAGACCCAATCTTGACTTCCTTCACATCATCTTCGGAACCCAAGTTGACTAGCTCAATCTGCTCTTCAAACGGATGAATAGTCTTTTCATCTTGCTCAAGAAGACGAGATAATTCATCAGTCACGTCTACATCACTTTCCTCTTCGGCCTTAAACACAGGGAATTCAAAATTTAGAGGAGGAGGAGGATCATTGTATTCAACCGGGTTAGAAACCAACCTGCATAACGATTTGATATTTTGATTTAGAGAAGTGAATTTTGACCAAATATTATGCAGATGGACAATTATATTGTTTATTTATGTTTTTTTGTGATTACCATTTTCAGAATAAAGCAAAAAGTAAAAATAAACATCAAAGATATGGATGAATATAATTAATTTTATTAAGGATCAATTTAAAATACCCAAACAATGTTCACTTCTCCCTTAGGCATAGGAGAAGGATTTTAAAATATAAAAGCAATTACTTAGATCGATGCAAAATAACAGGAATATCAACAGCAGTCCAATTGTTGCATGTCTTTCCATGCGTTACAAAGTTGGTGCAGTTTTCCTCTTCACTATCCTCTAGCACAGCAGCTAAGTGTTGTTCATTGCCATGAATGAACCCGCCGCTACGGAAGCTGAGTTGCATATCTTCAGATCATGCAATTGATAAGCCTTTCTGGAACCCCAAACCGGTTCTGCCTTTGTTGTTGGAGACCTCTACCATGCGCCCCCACTGATCAACAATACCTTCTTCAACAATCTTCTGAGCATCTTTCAACGAGGACATAGGTTCCCCAACTCTCTTCTCAGCAGCAATAGATAAGGCTTGGAATGGAGTTCCAACCTCATCCTCAACTTCAACATACGAGAAAGATGACAGGTGGCTAACCAACAACGCCTTCTCCCCACCAACAATCACTAGCTTGCCATTCTTGACAAATTTCAATTTCTGATGCAGAGTGGAGGTAACAGCTCCTGCCTCATGAATCCATGGCCTTCCCAATAAGCAGCTGTAGGCCGGGCGGATATCCATTACTTGAAAAGTAATATGAAAATCACTCGGACCTATCTTGACTGGAAGGTCCACTTCACCAATTACTGTCTTGCGCGAACCATCAAAGGCTTTGGTGATTACACTACTATACCTCATAGGCACTCCTTGGTAAGATAGCTATGACAAAGTTGACTTCGGAAGCACATTGAGTGATGAACCGGTGTCAACAAGCACATTTGACAAAGCATCTTCCTTACAGTTCATTGAAATATACAACACCAGATTATGATTTCTTCCCTCCTCAGGGAGTTCTTCATCGCAGAAGCTCAAATCATTGCATGGAGTGATGTTAGCCACAATGTGATCAAACTGATCCACAATAACATCATGCTCTACGTATGCTTGTTCAAGAACTCTCTATAGTGCTTCTCTGTGCGCTTCGGAATTCATTAGCAGAGACAACACTGAGATTTTTTAGGGGGTTTAGAGCAGCTGCTCAACCACATTAAACTCGCTCCTCTTGATTAATTGGAGTACCTCATCACCATCATTGGATTTTAATTTGCTGGATTCACCAGACTTATCTTTTGAACAACCAACCGGATCTACATTAGGCACCTCCATCTTCTTACCAACAATCGTTTCCTATTTGTTTTCTGGGAACACCGACCCAAACACTCGACCACTGCGGGTCACCTTCGTTACATCAGCAATGCTCACTACTGAACTAGTCGTAGGTAACGGGACCTCTTGACCATTCTTTATCATTGCAGCATTGTACTGGCATGGTACAACCTTATGATATGAATATGGGACTGGGCCCGCTAACCGTACTACCAACGGCGATACTGATCTTTGACTGACATTACTATTGTTACCGATGTCATATTGAATTACCAACCGCTCTTGTTGTTTGAAAACATGCACTATGACATTGACGTCGTCATCTGCATGACGAGATTGAAGAATTTGAATCATGCCTTCATCCATCAGACGTTGGATGTCCCTTTTCACTACATCACATCTTCTTGGGTTCACACTACAAACAACACAACCATCATGGTCGTGTTCACGGTCACTTACCATACAGATATCCTTATGCATCTGCACCAAGGATTTTTGGACAAACCGGACGTCAAAAACCTTGAATTCTCCAGGACAACCGTCCACCATATTCACTGAAGAGTTCCCATGAGCGGGCAAAAGGTTCGCTTTCACATTTGGCGCGCGGTCCTCAAAGGACACCATACCACTCTTCATAAGCTTTTGAACCTCATACTTCAATGGATACCAGTTTTCAATATCGTGTCTGGGTCCTCCTTGATGAAAAGCACAACGGAGCTCAGGTTTATACCACCAGGGAAGTGGTTCTGGGATCTGCGGTTGGTTCCTCGGTTGAATTAAGTTCTTGAGAACTAACGAGGGATACAGCTCTGCATATGACATAGGAATCGGGTCAAAAGAGACCTTCTTCCTCTCAAAGTTCTACTGATGATGATTGTTATTGGTATTGTTGTTGTTGTAGGTGTTCGTTCTTTGTTGCGGTTGTTGTTGTTGACGTTGATGTTGTTGTTGTTGAATTGGTGTTGCTTGTTGATTAGAAAATACTGGAATTACTGATGACACTTGATGATGATGATGATGTTGACGGGGTGGTGGATTTCTTCTGATCTGAGGCCTCCTCTGCCTCCCACTGATTACTGCATTGGTCTCACTATCCTTCTTCTTACCAAAGTTGCTACCATATCTTTTGCTTGTTGACGCCTCATCTCTTGACAATCGTCCCTCACGGATTCCTTCCTCAAGTCTCATCCTCATGTTTACCATTTCGGTAAAGTCACTTGGGGCACTAGCGATCATGCGTTCATAATAAAATGAACTCAGAGTTTTCAAGAAGATTTTCGTCATTTCTTTCTCCTCCAAAGGAGGAGTGATCTGGGCATCCAACTCCCTCCATCTTTGTGCGTATTCTTTAAATGTCTCTTTGTCCTTCTGAGACATAGACCTCAACTGGTCTCTATCCGGCGCCATGGCCATATTATACTTGTATTGCTTCACAAAAGCCTCTCTCAAATGTTCCATGATCTTGGGTTGATTGGCAAGAGTGTTGTATCAGTGAGTCAGCTTGGCTTAAGAACAGAAGAATAACCGATAAGACATCTGACAAAAGAAAACCTGTTATGCAAATGATGCATGAAATGCAATGTTTTGGTTTGTTTTTAATTCCAAGGAACACATGTAGTTCTATTTGCAAATATATTCAAATAATAATGACAATTTGATTGACCATAAAATCTCTTTTTATTCATAAAATTTGGAAGGATTAAACAGAGTACAATTTCAGAAACCAAAAATACAAATACAAGAGAAAAGGAAACTAATCATCCTAAGGATCCCCTGGTAACAGTGTCAGATGATCTGGCTGCGGGCGCGTACTTTCTTTGGATGCGTCGAATCTCATACTCAAAAGATGTCTTCATCTGAGCCTTCTCAAGAACAAGCTTATCAATAATCTTCTTCTAAGCACCGGAAGGCTGAGGCATACTAGAGGAAGATGGACCCTCTGGCTCTCTCTGTATTTTCACTGCCAGGTCTTCAAGAAGTTAATTAAGCATGTCTTTGTCTTTCGACTCAAGATGCAACTCCTCATGCTTTCGGCTCAAAGCATGCTACCGCTTTTCCCATATGTCCTTCTCTTGCTTCATCTTGACGGGTGCATCTTCCAACTCCTCTATATGTTGGTTAGGGAGAGTTAATGGCTTGACAACAACCAAAGACATGGGTCTTTCACAAGCATACGGCATCTTCAACTCCAAAGCTCTTTTCTTCACCTAAGTAGTGTAAGCTTTCAAAGCTACACAGTTGCACGGACCAAGCTCAGATCTTCCTTTCCTATGCACATTATACCAAGCATGTACCATCTTCTGCCTCAAATGTTAGGGATCTTTAACCTCTTGATAGAAAAGACCTTCTAACTGAGTGTTATTAGGTTTGTCTCTCAAGGGGAACCCAAGTTGACGACGAGCCAAAGTAGGGTTGTAGTTGATTCTTCTTTGTGTACCAATGAGAGGCACATTAGACAATTCACCACAACTATCAATAATATCCAACCTACTCAAAGTAGAATCATACCAAACAATATCATCATTAGTGAGAGACATAAGTCTCTAAGACCACCTTAGACATTGTTTGTTCTCCAAGAAAACAGACGTCTGAGGCAAGTGCGAAATAAACCACTTGTACAGAAGAGGAACATAACACATAATAGTCCCACCACCTTTAGAATTTCTCAAATGCAAAGAGAAATACATATCATCTAACACAGTAGGAACATGATTCCCAATCAAGAAGATTCTAATGGCATTAACATCAACAAAATCGTCAATGCTAAGGAACAAAGTCAAACCATAGATGAGCAACACAAAATGGCTTCAAAAGCATCCATACTACCGGCTTGAGCAAAGACAGTAGCTTTTCCAATGAGAAACTCAGAAGTCAACCCAAATATTCCTCCTTTCTTCACCCAATGAGCCCGAATCTCAGACTTCTTCAAATAATGAGCTTTAACTATGATATGAGATCTGGGAATATCCTTCAATCCACTAAAAGGCACCTTGTCAGAAACAGGTATTCCCAAGAGATGGGTGTACTCCTCTAACATAGGCATAAGGTGATAATCAGGAAAAGTGAAGCGCCGGTAGAGAGGGTCATAAAACTGAACTAGAACACTCAAGAGTCCTTCAACCACATCAGCAGATAATACAGAGAAAAGCTTCCCATGAAGTTTCTTGAAGTCCAAGGGATCTAATACAAAAGATGATAACTTCCTTAGCTCTTTCAAATCAGGGCATCTGAAACTGTACTTCTTAGTGTGCCTTCGTCCATAATCCATGGTCTGAAAATATTTGCAAATGAGACCTTAGTTCCTTGAAATTTACTTTTTTGTGATGAATGTATAAACGCAACAATCACAAACAAGGGATCACACACAAGGCAAACACAAACAAAGGTCAAGGGATGGATCTAGTCATCATCAAGATCAATCATCCATTTTGATGGGTTATGGTTTTCACCTTATCGACACCCAAGTTCCATTGATATTGACAAGATTTGATCGGATCAACCAAGAATCAAAGGGTTTGTTGTGAGTCACGAGCATGGAGTCGGGGTAAAAACCATCCCAAAGGAGTGTACTAATGATAAAAACCTGTAGAGTATGTTCTAAAAAGTTCCCAGAGTCTTAATTCCATCTATCGAATATTATAGGTTAGGATGACTGGCTCATCAACCCATAATATTCTCAACAGAAACTCGTCTAAGTGTAGTATCGCGTAACAACTATTATCACGTCTACACCTGAATAGTCTCCGCATTACGTCTTATATAGGCCAAGTTGGGTTAAATGTTCTATAGTTCTCAGCTTCTCGAACCCCAAATCAGAGAAAGTAATGCCTAACCACAAATAACTTGTGTGACATTAGTAACTCCAAAAGGGTCTCCACTAAGTAGATGGGTCTCAAGCCAACTTGTAAAGGACTACTCCACACAATTTGAACATGACTATACCATCCTCCTATCTTAATTGCACTCAAGTTTGGGTTAGAACTTATCTCACCACTCAGAGATCACCAAGCACAACATACAGTTTATATCACACAAACAAGTATACAAACATCAAATATACAATTATATACACATAAAAAAGTAGGCTAAACCCACTGAGGACTACTCCCCAGCAGAGTCGCCACTTAATTTCTGTAGCCGTAAATTCATGACCATCAAGCTATGGATAAGCTTAACGTCAATAAAACCAGAGTCGCCGCCGCACTTTTATTGTTTCCAAAAGAAAAGGGAAAACTACGAACAAAACCCAAAGAAAAGAAGTTTTCAAATCAAAACTAATAAAATTTCAGAGATTACAGGTAAGGAGATTGGTTACACAGAGGGAAGATGGGAGCACCCAAAATGTCCTAGGTACTCCTAGGAAGCCCATTTTTATGAGTGTATGTGTTTTTGGTATAAAAGATGTTTGAGAAAAAATACAGTGTGGGGATGAGAAAAGAATTCATTGATTATATTTTTGTGTTTGACAAGACCTTCGGACTTGTGCCTACGTACCAACATAAACATGAGGCATCAAAACCTCGTAGTTCGTGGTATCAATTTCAAAATTAGTGGATTGCTTTTAATCAAATTTAAGTTAAAAGAGGCACAAAGGGCCCAAGAGTTTGAATGGGTGTTAGTTTTTTTTGTCTTTTGAAATTTTAAGTCAATATGATTAGATTTATTTACAAGTTTGATTTAAGAAATGAGCTTGAAAATACAATGGCATAAGGCCAAAGTTTCTATTTGAAATAGGTCTAAGTTTGAAATCACACGCTAAGAAGGTTTTTGAAAAGGGGGAGAGATTTGGAAATTTAAGAAGTGGGAGGAGATGAAGAGACTCATGCTAAGCATAAAATTAAAAGTAAAGAGTTGAAAAGATCTGACCAATGGGATACAATCCAACAGACAAGAATGTTATATAGAAAACCCATTTTCCCTTTGGACCTTGAATCAACCAATTATCAACAAACAATCAGCAATATCAGACATCATGAAGATCAAGGCATCAAATAAAGATGGCCACATCCAAGCAAGCAAATCCTATAGCTATCAGTCTTCTTTGTCTTCTCATGTATCAGATGGAAAACTCCTTGATTAACTTAGAATAATGCATCAGAATCAAAATAACAATTGGCATCAAGAAAATGTAGCAGTTGAATTCAAGTGGCTCCCAATACTTGCATAAGATGAAAACTCAAATCACAATACTTGGTCTCATAAATGTTGGCATTGGCCAAATCCTTTTGCATATGGAGTGTTGCCTAATCCTAAGTCCAAAAGTTCAGATCAAACCCAACAGTCCATACAAAACTTTTTTAGGGTTTTTGTTATTTATTAAGTATTTTAAAGTCCTAGTACCATAAGAACAATCAAGATATACAAGCAAATATATACAATCACAATATATGGCTCAAATGAGCAAAGTGAAAATGGCATAAACATAAACAAATTAAATGATATGTAAATGACAATGAATGGTAAATGACTTGTAATTAAAGTGCATAAAAGTAAATTATTTGAAAGTAAAGCAATATTAATAAGAATTAGTCAAATGTTAGTCAAGGCTAATTATATGTTAGTTTATTTTTGCTTTTCAACTGATTAAGTCATTCTTTGAAGAACAATCCACCATTTATTCACAAGCATAGAACCTTGAACCAAGACATCTTCCGAAGGAAGGAAAAAAGGCCAAGTTTCCACACAATACCAAGAAATATGGGAGACTTACAATCTCACTTACTAGAATGTTATGCCTTTAGGGTCAAATTTAGCTATATGTTAAACAATTGTAATTGGACGTATGTAGAAGTCACAACTATCTGAGGTCGGGAAATAAAGATTTAGGTGCCAATGCATGTTAGAGATTTGGTATAATGAACCAAACTCCTAAAACATACCATACACTAAAATAAAAGATCAAAAGGATGGACCTATCTCATCCATACTTGTGTTGGTTCATCTAACACAAGGTTATTGATGAACCAATTAGCCTTAGGATATTGAGATTTCATTGGTCAATGAAAGGGATGGGAAAGAATGGCTCAACATAATTTTTACACAATTAATCAATTAAAAACCAAATCAAAAAATGAATTAAAATTCAATTTAAATTGGTCAAAACCTAAAATCTCTTCAAAACACCAAATAAATGGTCAAGAGATTTATCCTTGGTCAAACAAGGTCAAAGGACCTTAGACAAAAAAAATTATGATTTTTGAAAAGTCATAAGTATTTTTAAACAATTAAAAATATACACAAAAGCATTATATTAATGGAAAATATCAAAATTAATTCAAAAAATAATTTTAATTCAGAAAATGAAAGAGAAAAATTTTTTTTGCTGAAAGTCCCATATTTTTGGATTAAAATTGAAATTAATATGAATTAAACAAAATAAATCGATTAAACATAAAATCAGAAAATACAAAAAAAATAAGGGCCATCAGATCTCCCTCATTAATTGAGGTGGCATGTCTGATGGCCACACACGGGCATTCCACCATGCTTCTTAGTCAATGTGTTGTATGCGTGGTAATCACAATGAACGCTTAAGATGAAAACAAATGAATCAGATCAGATGGCCTAGGCTTCGCCAACGCACCACCGGAACCCTAGCTCCGGTCATCTTCTCCAGTGATCACCACCGATCTGGTTCAAGCTCAACTTCTTGAAAAATGGAAAATGTACACTATTTTGAAGAAAAAATGCTCAGGAGCACGAATCAGACCTCTGTTTCTTCCAATTCCAAGTATATTGAAAGATACATTGATTTTCATTTGAGGTTCATGATCTGAATTGCTTCGATTTGACCTCAAAGTAACTCAATCGTGTTGCCTGCATTGGTAGGACTTCAGCCAACCAAAAATCACAAAGAATGGTGAAGAATTAAGAGAGAATTAAGAGAGAATCGAAGAGATAAAGTTTCAGAAATTTCACTTCTAGTTGCTTCAAATTCACTTGATCTTGATCTGGATTTGCTTGATTCCTCTTCCTCTTGCTTGTAGTAATCAATTGAGATGAAAAGGGCAATGAATTCTTGGAGTTTGAACTTCCAAATAGGAGGTGAAGTTTAAGCTCGATTTCAAATGAAATCTTCAAGAATTCTATAGAATTGAGGGTTTGGATTATTCTGGAAAGGCTTGGGCAAGGTGTTGATGAAGTTCTGATCTCATTGCTCTTGTATTTATATCCAATCCATATGCTTTTCATACACTTCCATTTGAAAATCCAATAAATAGTAATTTCCTTCATGAGCTAGCATGGGCGTGTACAAAGCCAAGAGAATGATTGGAAAAGGTCCAAAATCATGCATAGGTCATGCTGAAAGCAATGCATTAAGTCATGCAATGTTGAAATGAATTTGATCATGAGAATCCTCCAAATGGTACCATGCATTACACCCATGCGCAAGTCCTTCAATATTGATCCAAATGAGACGATTTAGGATTTTTTTGGAAAGGTGAGATCAAGGGGAACAAGTTTCATGTTGAACACGTTTCCATTTGAAGCTTGGATCATGATGAATTTTGAGGTGGAAGTTTGGAAAATCAAACATAAATGAAAATTTTCTAAGTACCAAGTCAAATGTTCACTTCTTCCATCTTGAATAACTTTTGCTATGGACTTCAAATGGAAAACGTTCTTTCATCAACATTGTAGATATTTCAAACCTCTTCAATTTGGTCACAAATTTGACCTCATTTGGATTTGGCATGAAGGAGATATGCATTTTATAAGTTGAGGAAAATCACTTGTTTAATGGTAATGGCCCAAAGTGACCTATAATGTTTCCTCTTGGCACATGTATTTGCATGTTGAATTTGAACTTACCCCAAACATAAAAGTTGAATTAGACATATTGAATTTAATCATAGAACTTGAAGAGCTTTCATCTTATAAAAAATGAGCAAGTTATGATCTTGAAAAGTTGACCTCCTAACTAGGGTTCAGACAAAATGACCTATAATCTTTCATCATAAAATATGACTTTCGAAGCAAAACTAGCTCTATACATCAACATGAAAGTTGTTTGTAATGTCATTTTGAGTAACGTTTCTCTTGGAAAAAAATTCATATGACAAAAACTGTAGGAGATAGGGTCTAGGGAATCCCAATTTTGATCAGTTGACTTTCTTTGGTCAACCACCATGAACCATCTTGCAAGCTTGACATTCTCTTGACTTTTGGGACTCCTGGAGGATCATATATGTGTAATATGATGTAATATGAAGTATCCCTTGAAATATTTGATTGAATGTTGAAGAAACTTGTTGAAGAAGTCACACAAGATACCCAGATGAATTAGGGTTTCGAAGGTAAACAAGCTTCAAAATATTGATGATATCTTGATCAAAATGATATGTGAAGACCATAGGTGTCCATACATGACGTCTAAAGTCAATTTGAACCATCTCTTGATTAGTCTCCTTGAATTGAGGGTCTCAAACCCTAGATATGAGCTTGATGGAGCATAGGTGAGCACAAACACTACCTAGAAAAGAGTTAAACCATACATTGACATATTTTTGGTATTTTAGTTAGTAAACAGTGAAAAACAAAGTATGATACAATCAAATTTTCTAAGTGATCTCTCCCAATGCAAACCCAATGAATGAGGGGTAAGGAGGATGTCAACGTATGATCGAAATGCTAATGCATATGATGAGATGGCATGAGGAATCTTAGGGTTAAAATTGGGGTCTTACACTAGGCGATGTCTCTCTAGGAGAGAGCCTTGTAGTCCCCCTTATTTGAAACTTTCACAAATATAACACTACGTGTTAAAAATTTATTTTAAAATAATGATTCAATTTGTCATTTAAATTTAAATCTTATCTTAGATAATTCATCAATGACTTGTGGCTATCTACAAATATTATATTTTGAGAAACAGTGTGTGTCAATAAATACTTAGTTTGGACAATCATGACGCTTCATTTGTGATTTAATAATGTTGTCTTGTTAGAGATACTGCAAATTCTCGTAAGTTAATCATTTTATTCAATTTTTTAAATGAATATTATGATGTTAATTGTCTTATTTTATTTTGAATTGAATATGAGGGAGATATGTGTGTTTTACAAAGTCACCGGAAGTAAATTAACATTTCTAGTACAATGTATCTATTTTTTTTATTCAGTGAATAGTTATATAAGCTTAATTACATCATGAAACCAAATAATCTCTAACAAATATTTATAAAGAGTCATTTTGGTATCACAATCAAGGCATCCGTTGGTTACCACAAAAGAGTTATATCAATAAAATTGAAAGTAAATTTGGCATGAAATACAACGAATTGAGGGATAACTTGATTTTAAAGAAGACCATTTGACCTCAATTATAATTACCTTAAAGAAAATCTAAAAATTTAGAAAATTGAGTATTTGCTATGTTTCAACTCTATAAGTATTATCTATGGTCTTCTTTATACGGATACTAAAAAATCGTACATAAAATCATTAAATAGAGACTTAAGAAATTCAGTATTGATTTTTCGAGGGAAAAAAACAACCAATTGGATTATGAAAAAGGAAAAAAGAGTTTACACTCACAAATCAGATATCTGAAAATATAAGGATCATCATTCAACTTTAATATTTAGATGCTCTCAACATCTTCTTTTCCATATCATGTCCATTGGAATGAGTACCAAAGGAACCTTCATGGACTTCAGTCATCAATAAGTTTGCTTCGTATCTATCCACGCATCTGAGCAAAACCATATCGGAGTGTCTCTTGTAAAGTATATCACCATTCAGGTAGAAGTTGTCAGCTAATCTCCTCAAAGTCTTCTTATCTTTCAAAGATGCCTCATGCGGGTAAATCTGACTTTGGAGGAAACATTTGATATCAAAATACCACAACATTTCATCTTTGACCTCTTCAACAACAAACACATGAGCTGGCCTATCAAGACGCATCACAGGCAAATTGGGAACTTCAATCCAGACTTTCACTATGATCATTGAAGCTAACGTTGTCAAAGCATCTGCCATCCGGTTTTCATCTCGAGGGATATGATGAAACTCAACCTTTGTAAAGAATGTTGAAATCCTCCTCACATAGTCTCTATATGGTATTAAACCGGGTTGATTCGTATCTTAATTACCTTTGATTTGATTCACAACCAAAGTTGAATCTCCATAGACGTCGAGATATTTGATTCTGAGATCAATGGCCTCTTCAAGCCCCATAATACAAGCTCCATACTCAGCCACGTCATTTGTACACTTGAAAGTTAATCTATCTTAAAACGGAAAATGAGTGCCTTGAGGAGTAATAATTACCACCCCAATGCCATTACCATAATGATTAACAGCTCCATCAAATACCATGCCCCAACGAGAACCAGGTTCGGTCCCTTCTTCAAGCAATGGTTCATCACAATCTTTCATCTTCAAGTACAAAATATCTTCATCAGGAAAATCATATTATACTGACTTGTAACTTTCAATCGGTTGGTGAGGCAAATGGTCAGCCAAGACGCTACCTTTAATTGCTTTTTGAGATCGGTATTCAATATCATACTCGGATAACAACATATGCCAACGGGAAATCCTCCCAGTTAAAGCAGGCTTCTCAAAAATGTACTTGATTGGATCCATTTTAGATATCAACCGAGTAGTATGATTTAACATATACTGGCGCAGGCGCCTAGCAGCCCGAGCCAATGCGCAACAAGTCTTTTCAAGCACAGAATACCGAGTCTCACAATCGGTGAACTTCTTACTAAGGTAGTAGATTGCATATTCTTTATTTCCATATTCATCTTACTGACCAAGAACACAACCCATACTTTCATCAAGCACAGTCAAATACATGATCAGCAGTCTTCCTTCAACCGGTGGAGACAGAATCGGAGGCTTAAGCAGATACTCTTTGATACTGTCAAAAGCTTTCTGGAAATCTTCAGTCCAATCAAAAGATTGATCTTTTCGAAGAAGATTGAAAATAGGTGCACATGTGGCAGTCATATGTGATATGAATCTTGAGATAGAAATTAAGCGGCCGAGAAAACCTCTGACTTGCTTTTCAGTTTTGGGTGCAGGCATTTCTTGTATTGCTTTGACCTTGGCAGGATCAACTTCAATACCCTTCTCGCTGACAATGAAGTCCAACAACTTACCAGAAAGAATACCAAACGTCCACTTATTGGGATTCAAGCGAAGTTTGTATTTCCTCAAACGCTGGAATAAACTCAACAAATGCTCAACATGTTCTTCTTCATCACTTGAGTTAGCAATCATGTCATCAACATAGACTTCAATCTATTTATGCATCATATCATGAAAAACAGTGGTCATAGCTCTCTAGTATGTTCCACCAGCATTCTTTAAACCAAAAGGCATCACTCTATAACAGAATATTCCCCTGGGTGTAATGAATGTGGACTTCTCCATATCTTTAGGTGCCATTTTGATTTGATTATAACCGTAAAATCCGTCCATAAATGAAAAGACCATTTAGTTGTATTGTCTACCAACATATCAATGTGTGGCAGAGGCAAATCATCTTTCGGACTAGCTTTGTCCAAATCTCTGTAATCAACACACATGCGGACTTTTCCATCCTTCTTAGGAACAGGCACAATATTGGCCACCCACTGCGGATACTCAGAGGTAACAAGAAAACCAACATCAATTTGCTTCTGCACTTCCTCTTTGATCTTCACTGCCATATCAGGATGAGTTCTCCTCAACTTCTGCTTGATTGGCGGGCATTCTGGCTTCAACGGCAATCTATGCTCCACAATTTTAGAATCTAAACCTGAGATGTCTTGATAGGACCAAGCAAACACATCTGAATATTCTCGAAGAAGATCATTCAACCCCTTCTTAGCCTCTAGACACAGTTGAGACCCAATCTTGACTTCCTTCACATCATCTTCGGAACCCAAGTTGACTAGTTCAATATGTTCTACAAATGGTTGAATGGCTTTTTCCTCATGCTCAAGTAAACGAGATAACTCATCAGATACTTCTTCATCATCAGTTTCTTCCTCAGCCTCAAACATAGGAAATCAAACTTTGGAGATGGAGTAGGATCATTGTATTCAATGGGTTTGGGAACCAACCTGCATAATGATTTGATATTTTGATTTTAGAGAAGTGAATTGTGACCAAATATTATGCATATGGAAAATTATTATTTATTTATTTATGTTTTTTGTGATTACCATTTACAGAAAAGCAAAAAGTAAAAGTAAAACACCATAGATATGGATGAATAAAATTGTATTTCATTGATGATAATTGAAATGCCTAACAATGTTCATTTCTCCCTTAGGCATAGGAGAAGGATTTTTCTGGAAAAAATGAAAACAAATTACTTAGAGCGGTGAACAATAACAGGAAAATCAACAGCAACCCAATTGTTGCAAGTCTGGCCATGTGTCACAAAGTTGGCGCAAGTTTCTTCTTCATCGTCACCATCCTCAATCGTAGGAGCTAAGTGTTGATCATTACCATGAATGAACCCTCCACTGTGGAAACTCGGTTGCACATCTTTAGCTTTGACTTTGAATGGAACTAGTTAAAATCTCAATTCGACCATATTCTTGTTCTCTGGAATCTCTATCATACGACCCGACTGATCAGTGCTGCTAGTCTTAATAACTTTATGAGCATCCTTCAAAGAAGACATTGGTGCCTCAGTTTTCTTCACTTCATCAGAAATAGACAAGGCTTGGAATGGCGTTCCAACCTCCTCCTCAGCTTCAACATACGAAAAGGATGACAGATGGCTCACTAAAAGCGCCTTCTCTCCACCAACAACGATAAGCTTGTCGTTCTTCACAAATTTAAGCTTCTGGTGTATAGTGGATGTCACAGCTCCTGCTTCATGAATCCATGGCCTTCCCAATAAACAGCTATAGGCCGGGTGGATATCCATTACTTGAAAAGGAATTTGGAGAACACTCGGACCTATCTTCATTGGAAGGTCCACTTCACCAATGACAGTTTTATGAGAACCGTCGAACGCTTAGACAATCATGCCATTGTACCTCATCTGGGCTCCTTGATAAGAAATTCTGGACAGAGTTGACTTTGGAAGTACGTTCAGAGACGAACCAGTGTCGACCAACACATTGGACAATGGGTCCTCCTTGCAATTCATCAAAATATGGTGTGCCAGAGGTGATGTTAGCAACAATATGGTCAAGCTAATCCATAATAACATCGTGTTCAACATAGGCCTACTCTAGTACCTTCTGTAACGCCTCTCTATGCGCCTCAGAATTCATTAATAGAGACAGGACCTAAATCTTTGACAGGGTTTGGAGCAACTGCTCCACCATATTAAACTCACTTCTCTTTATCAACCTCAATACTTCATCATCATCATTAGTCTTCAGCTTGCTGGATTCACCAGACTGACATAATGGAGCACTAATTAGATCCACCACTGGCATATCCACCTTCTTACTGATCGAAACATCCTCTACCTCCTTCGGAAAGACCAGACCGGAGACACGACCGCTACGGGTCTCCTTTGCGATATCAGCTATATTCACCACAGAATCTGCTACGGGTAACAGAATTTCTTGGCCATTCTCCATCATGGTTTCATTATACTAATAAGGCACAACTTTATCGAACGTATACAGGACGGGGCCCACTAACCGTATTACCAACGGTGATACCGATCTATTAACGTTGTTGTTGTTGCTGCTATCAAACTAGATTACTACCCGCTCAGCAGTCTTGAACACTGGAACGATCAAATTGACATCATCTATATCCCTAGACTGTTGAATTTGGATTACATTCTCATCCATTAACTTCTGGATATCTCTCTTGACAAACATACACCCACGGGGGTTCACACTACAGATTGCATAACCATCATGGCCGTGCTCACAATCACTGATCAAACACAAGGTTCTATGCATCTCCATCAGAGACCTACGGATACATCGTACGTCGAATACTCGGAAATTCCTCGGACAACCGTTCACTATGTTGATCGTAGCATTACCATGAGCAGGTAATGGATTGGCTTTCACATTAGGCGCACGCTCCTCAAAGGACACCATCCCACTCTTCACAAGATTTTGTAATTCGTACTTCAACGGGTAGCAAATCTCAATGTCATGGCCAGGGGAAGCCCTGGTGAAAGGCACAACGGAGTTCAGGTTTGAACTACCATGGAAGTGGTTCGGGAATTTGCGAAGGATTTCTGGGTTGAATAAAGTTTTTGAGAACCAAATATGGATATAATTCTGCGTAGGACATAGGAATAGGGTCAAAAGATACATTCTTCCTCTAAAAACTTTGTTGTTGATTTTTATTGTTGTTGTAGTTGGTTCTTTGTTGTGGTGGTTGTTGACGTTGTTGTTGTTGAATCGGAACAGATTGATTGTTGGAATTGTTAGAAAACACAGGAGTCACTGAAGAAACTTGATGTTGATGTTAACGCGGTTGAGGCCTCCTTCTAACACGAGGCCTTCTCTGCCTCCCCATACATACTGAATTGGTTTCCCCCTCCTTTATCTTGGAGAAACCACTCCCATACTTTTTACTGGACGACGCTTCTTCCTTAGACAAACGTCCTTCACGGAATCCCTCTTCTAACCTCATCCCCATGTTTACCATTTCAATAAAGTCACTAGGGGCACTGGAAATCATATGTTCGTAATAAAATAAACTCGGGGTCTTCAGGAAAATCTTAGTCATCTCTTTCTCTTCGAAAGGAGGATTAATCTGGGCATCAAGTTCCTTCCACCTTTGGGCATACTCTTTAAATGTCTCCTTATATTTCTAAGACATAAACCTCAGATGGTCTCTATCAGGCACCATATCAACGTTGTACTTATACTGCTTCACAAAAGCTTCACCCAAATCGTTGAAAGTATGGATACTTGCACTGTCCAATCCCATATACCATCTTAGAGCAGCACCAGTCAAATTGTCTTAAAAGTAGTGAATTAATAACTGATCATTATCAGTTTGAATTGACATCTTCCTGGTGTACATGACAAGGTGGCTTAGTGGAAAAGTATTTCCCTTGTACTTATCAAAGTCAGAGACTTTGAATTTCATCGGGATCTTCACATTCGGTACTAGGCAGAGCTCAGCAGCACTCTTACCAAATAAGTATTTTCCTCTCAATGTTTTCAACTCCTTTCGTAGCTCAAGGAACTGATCCTTCATTTCATCCATCTTCTCATATACATCTGGGCCCTCAAATGTCTCAGAATGGTAGATGGTGTCCTCAATACGGGGAAAAGTATGAACAACTGGTGGTGGCACAACCATGACCGGGCTAGATGCCGGCATAGAGACAATGGTGGGTGCAAACCCTTCAGGCACAAAGTTTTATGGCATTCCCCATAGGAATCCAGCAAGCATGGACGAACCAGATTGGCTAGCAGAGACGGGAACACTTTAGGTAGCAACCTTAGAAATAACATTCCTCTAGGGAGGAGTTGCAGGAGTTGGTGGAGACTAATTCCACGCAGCAAGAACAGACTCCATCATGGCAGTTGATCACACTGAATCACACCGCATTTTTGACTCGGATTTCACATTTTTATTAGGTCTTTATTACCATTTTGCTTGTGTTATGCTCTCTTTTATGTTGGTTTCAGATATTTAGCTCTTTCGGGACCTTTTTAGAAGAAACGAAGCAAAAAGACCAAAAATTAGGGTTTTTCGACAAATATTGTACACATGGCGTTATGCATGGCGGCCGCTATAGGAGAAGCCATGACTCATCAGCCCTCAACCAGGAGGTAACCGCCACGATCCCATGAACTTTCCCATTCACACACATGGCGGGCGCCATGAAGGGGTGGCGGGCGCCACCTTTGCATTTCACGTTCCCACTAAGGAGAAGTTGAAGGGCACCATGGTCTTTGCAAGCTGCTGAATTCCTCTATAAATAGGTCGTTCTAGTTCATTTCTAAATCATCCAACTTAGTTTACAACACTAAGAATATATTATCATCTGTAAAAGCGGTAATCCGTCACATCAAAGGGTTATTGCACCGTAGTGTAATTAAGTTTGAGCACTTTGATTTTGCTGTCGTCTTTATCTTTAGAGTCAAAGGTTTATTTTCCTTGTACCAGATTTAAAGCCTCCGTTTGGAGCAGGTTCTAATTTAATCGCTTTTATTTATTTTACTTGTCATGCTTTACTTTATTTAACTTCTTGCTATGCTTTACTTTATTTAACTTCTTGCTATGCTTTACTTTATTTAATTTCTTGTCATGCTTTACTTTATTTAATTCCTGTCATTGTCTTTACTTTATTTAAATTTCTTGCCATTATCTTTATTGCTCGTTTTAATTATTTTACACGCTTTACTTTTTCTTTACGCCTTACATTCTAAACAACTTCTCACCATGATCAATATCGTTGTGTTCGTTTGTATTACCATGTCTGGCTAAATCTTTCAAAGGTTAGAATGTAAGGATCGCGATTAAAGAGATGTTTCACATATTGAATCTGTAGAAATGCTTTAAAGGCTATTTTGATTTTTAATTCGAGTTTTCTGAAACAAACTTGGTTAGTTTTAACTACTCAAAGAGTGCGAAAGCACCCTGGCTTAGTTAACTAGGAATTTTTATCACTTTAAGGAAAAAAGACTTTTGAAACTGTTTTCGGACGCGTTGATAGATTTAAAATCAGGAAACTCCTTGGGTAAACTTTCCAAATCAAAATCACTTTTCAACTAAGTTTACGAGTCTTATTTCTTAAAAATAAGTGTACTACTTTAGCGTTCTACGCACCTTTTATAAGTGACAATAAAAGGCCTTAATTTAAGGGTAAACTCGGTTCTGAATACGCGAAAGCGACAGTTCCTGTTAAATGGATTATTTTCAAGAGTATAAAATATTGCCCCACAAGTAGTTCTATTTAGACAATTGAAACATTCCATAACTGACGTGAAATACATTCAAACTTGTCTTTATCTGCACTGTATTTATTATTTTCTTTATTTACTGTTATTTTACAACATCAATATCTCTTTTATACCGCCTTAGATAAACATCGTAATGATAGTAATCGATAGATTGACGATTTGGTCTCTGTGGGATCAATATTCTTTTATATTACTCTAACGCGATTCGTGCACTTGCGAATAGAGCGATCAAGTTTTTGGCGCCGTTGACGGGAACCAACTTCATCAAATTTCGTACCCTGTTGTTACGCCGTCTAGACTAAGGCATTATTAGCCGGTAAATGTGAAGAACCCTTAGTACCGGAAATTTAGTAGATCCTTTAGTAGAACCTGAACGTTACACTCGTACACACCTCTTACTCATCTGAATTAAGAAAGCTATGGCCGAGAATCGCGACCGGAGACCTCTTAAGGAATTTTCCCAACCCTCTGACAAGGAACCCAGTTCTAGTATAGTAAACCCCCTCATTCCTGCCAACAATTTCGAACTAAAACCATCTTTACTGCAATTAGTGCAACAGAACCAATTCGCGGGTCTCGCTACTGAGAACCCAAATCAACATTTAAAAGTCTCTATCCAACTGGCCGACACCTTTAAATCTAATGGTGCTTCACCTGATGTGATTCATTTAAGATTATTTCCTTTCTCCCTCAGGGATGGGCACGTTCATGGTTGGATTCACTTCCAGCTAACTCAATAACTACCTGGGAAGACCTTAGGAGAGTATTCCTTACTAGATATTTTCCCCCTAGTAACACTGTTGTTCTTCGAAACCAAATAACTAGATTTACTCAAAACCAAGGAGAATCACTTTTTGAAGCTCGTGAGAGATATAAAGAGCTATTAAGAGTTTGTCCACACCATGGCCTAGAACAATGGTTGATCGTTCATACCTTCTACAATGGACTCCATTATAATACAAAGATGAGCATCGATGCTGCCGCTGGTGGCGCGCTGATGAACAAACCTTACCCTGAAGCTGGTGACCTAATTGAGGATATGGCCCAAAACCATTACCAATGGGGAACTGAACGAGCATCAATAGATAAAAAGGAGACCCAAGGTGGAATATATGAGATAAGCTCTATGGACATGATGCAGGCGAAAATGGACACTTTAGCCCTTAAGGTCGAACATATTTCTACAAACACTAACACCGCAGCGGTAGTCCACACATAGTGTGAACTTTGTGGATATAAAGGACACGAATCGGCGAAATGTAACCTTTTGAACGACCTGAACACCGACTAAATGAATTACGCCCAAGGTAACCCATTTTCAAACACCTACAACCCTGGATGGAAGAATCACCCGAACTTTTCCTATAAAAACCAGAAACCTATCCAAAATTATGCACCTCAAAGACCACAAGGTTATCAAGCCCAAAAACCAAATCAACCTATGCAAGTTGTGCCCCAGAAGCCTAACCTTGAGAAGATCATGGAGAGCTTTATATCAGGCCAGACTCAACAAAGTAAAGAATTCCTAAACCAGAACATTCACGTAAATGAACTGATAACGCAATTAGGGACCAAGGTTGATCAGATAATCACTCACAACAAGATGCTTGAAACCCAGATCTCACAGGTAGCACAAAACCAAGCCCCACAAACTACACCTAGAGGATAATTCCCTGGACAACCTCAACTCAACCCTCGAGGGCAAGCTAACTCTATCTCATTACGAAGTGGGACCGCTTACGAAGGGCCTCATAACCCAGCAATGAGCGAGTCCAAAGCTTCTAAAGAAAATATACCTACAAACCAAGGAGAAGAACTAGTGGAACCCGAAAAACAAACTGACCAAGAAGGAGAAGCCAAGGATAAAACTTACAAACCACCACCCCTATACAAACCACCAGTCCCATATCCGCAAAGACTTAAACAAACCAAAATCAATAACCAATACCAAAAGTTTATAAAAGTAATAGAGAAGCTTCATGTAGAGATTCCTTTCACCGAAGCCATCACCCAAATTCCATCTTACGCCAAATTTCTCAAAGACATCTTAACCAACAAGCGTAGGCTTGACGATCCCAAACCCTTGGAATGTAATTTTATTTTCGAGAATAAACTTGCTAAGAAGGAGAAAGACCATGGGAGTTTTTCTATACCTTGCATTCTAGGGAGTCATGTGATCGACAAAGCTTTCCTAGACGTAGGCGCCAGTGTGAGTTTAATGCCCTTAGCGGTGTGTAAAAGGTTAAACTTAGAAGAATTACAACCAACTAAGATGTCCCTCCAATTATCCGATAGGTCTGTTAAGTACCCTATAGGAATTTTAGAAGACATCCCAGTTAGGATCGGTCAACTTTATATCCCAACAGACTTTGTGGTCATGGATATCAAGGAAGACGACGATATCCCTATCCTTTTAGGTAGACCATTTTTATCAACAGTCGGAGCTATAATAGATGTTAAAAGAGGAAAATTAACTTTCGAAGTAGGAGATGAAAAGATAGAGTTTATTCTTTCAAAGTTCCTGATGGCACCAATCATAGGAGACGCATGTTACGCGATTGATATCATAGATGAATGCATAAGGGAATTTGATCAAGAAGAACCTAAGATCGAACCATTTCCAAACCCAAATGAAAAGGATGACGAGCTAGAGGAAACGGAACCTCACACTAACGAATATTTGGCCCTTACTCCGGACCTTTCACCAAATTCTCAAAAACCAGCTCAAGAACTTAAGGAATTGCCCAAGAACCTAAAATACGAGTTTTTGGATAAAGAAATGAACCGCCCCGTAATAGTTAGTGCCACCTTAAACCATGACGAGACAAACCAACTCTTGAATTTTTTACGAAGATACCCCTCTGCCTTAGGATACAACATCTCTGATTTAAAAGGTATAAGCCCATCCGTGCGTATGCACAGGATCTTGCTAGAGGAAGATTCAAAACCTTCTAGAGAACATCAGAGAAGAATCAACCATGTAATGTGCGAGGTGGTAAAGAAGGAAGTCCTTAAACTGCTAGAAGCTAGTATAATCTATCAGATCTCCGATAGTAAATGGGCAAGTCATGTACATGTGGTACCCAAAAAGGGAGGCATCACAGTCGTGCAGAACGAGAAGGGGGAGCATGTAGCTAAACGTATAGAAGGCGGATGGCGTATGTGCATATCTTATAGGAAGCTCAATAAGGAAACTAGGAAAGACCATTTCCCCCTTCCATTCATAGATCAAATGCTTGAGCGTCTTTCCAGAAACTCTTACTTTTGTTATCTGGATGGATATTCTGGATTTTTCCAAATACCCATACACCCCGAGGATCAAGAGAAAATAACCTTCACCTGTCCTTACGGAACGTTTGCTTACAGACGAATGTCGTTTGGACTCTGTAATGCGTCAGCTACTTTCCAATGTTGTATGGTGTCAATCTTCGCAGATTATCTCAATGGAATTATGGAAGTATTTATGGACGATTTCTCGGTATGTGGGTACGACTTCGAGAATTGCCTCATTAATCTTGAGAAAATCCTAGAGAGATGCGTAGAAGTTAAACTTGTGTTAAACTGGGAGAAGTGCCACTTTATGGTTAAAGAAGGCATAGTGTTAGGACATATAATATCTGAAAGAGGCATTGAGGTCGACAAAGCAAAGATAGAAGTTATAGAAAACCTTAACCCTCCTAAGACAGTTAGAGAAGTCCGTAGTTTTCTTGGACACACCGGTTTCTACCAACGCTTCATCAAAGATTTCTCTAAAATAACAAAATCCCGGACCGGCCTTCTAATGAAAGACGTTGAATTCATTTTCAATGAAAAATGTATCAAAGCCTTTAATCGTTTAAAAGAAGCACTATTTCAGCACCCATTCTACAAACTCCGGATTGGACTCAACCCTTTAAAATAATCTGTGATGCTAGCGATTTCACTATAGGAGCTGTTTTAGGGCAAATAAAAGATAATAAATTACATGTAATATATTACGCTAGTAGAACCCTAGATGTCGCTCAACTAAATTATAAACCAACAGAGAAGGAACTGCTAGCTGTAGTTTTTGCAATTGATAAATTTAGGTCTTATCTTATCGGATCTAAGAATATAGTCTATACAGACCATGTAGCTATATGTTACCTTCTAAGCAAAAAAGATGTGAAAGCTAGATTACTCAGATAGATCTTTTTGCTACAAGAGTTCGACTTAGATATTCGAGACAAAAAAGGAAAAGAAAACGTAGTTGCTGACCATCTTTCCAAACTAGAGCATTTGAAGCCAAACCATTTACCTATAAATGATGATTTCACCTATGACAGATTGATAGCTAAGTTAGATATCGTTCCCCTTGAACCTAATAGAGACAACTTTGGGATAGTTTCAGAAATTAGCAGAGTACCATGGCACGGGGATTTTGTGAATTATCTAGCCGTTGATATCATACCACCTGACCTTAATTATCAACAAAAGAAGAAGTTCTTTAAAGATATAAGACATTTCTATTGGGACAAACCACTCCTTTTTAAAAGAGGAACAGATAACATCTTTCGACGTTGCGTCCCGGAAGAAGAAGTTAGAAATATCATAGAGCATTGTCACTCTTCACCCTATGGTGGACATTCAAGCACATCCAAGACATACGCTAAGATCCTTCAAGCTGATCTCTATTGGCCAACACTATGGCGTGATGTCCATACTTATATTGTCCAATGTGACCGGTGCCAGCGTGCTGGAAACATCACAAGACACGACGAAATGCCTTTGAAGAACATCCAAGAAGTGGAATTATTTGACGTTTGGGGTATTGATTTCATGGGACCGTTTCCATCTTCGACGGGAAACAAGTACATTTTGGTAGTCGTTGACTATGTGTCCAAATGGATAGAAGTTATAGCCTCACCCACTAACAACACAAGAGTAGTCATCAAGATGTTTAAAAATAATATTTTTCCCAGATCTGGAGTACCACGACTTGTCATAAGTGATGGTGGATCACATTTTATATCCAGGATATTTGATAAACTCTTAAGAAAGTATGGAGTAAAACACAGAGTGGCAACACCATATCATCCCTAGACTAATGGTCAAGTAGAAGTATCTAACAGAGAGATTAAGCAAATCTTGGAAAAAACTGTTTCAGTATCCAAAAAAGATTTGTCTGAAAAGCTAACAGAAGCATTGTGGGCTTACAGAACTGCTTACAAAACCCCTATTGGAACTACACCATACCAGTTAGTCTATGGGAAGTTATGCCACTTACCTTTTGAACTCAAGCACAAGGCATATTGGGTCATCAAGACCCTAAATTTGGAATACCTGGCATCTGGCGAGAAGCGAATGCTCGATATCCACAAATTGGAGGAACTCCGCCAGAACGCTTACGAGAATGCCATTATATACAAAGAAAGAACCAAAGCATGGCATGACAAAAGGATTGTGAAAAAGGACTTTAATATAGGCGACTTTGTTCTCCTTTTCAATTCGAGATTATGACTTTTTCCAGGTAAGTTGCATTCGAGATGGACAGGCCCCTTTAAGGTTTCCAAAATCCTAAAATCTGGAGCAGTTGAAATCCAGAACAATTCATGTAATCCGTTTGTGGTAAATGGACAAAGACTGAAGCAATATCAAGGAGGTGACATCCCCACAGAATGCCCTGGCCATACTCTGATCGACCCTTCGAATCCTACCTCTAATATATAAAGTTCGAATCGTCAAGTTAACGACGTTAAACAAGCGCTGCATGGGAGGCAACCCATGATTTCTTTTCCTTTGCTTTACTTTTACTATTTCAATTTCAGATGTCCTCTATTTTTAACCTAACTTTTCAGGATGGAGAATTTCGACACTATGCCAGTGATCTTTCGTGACCCAGTTCAGGAGCAGCGCTACGCCATGCTTTCCCAGCGTCCAATGATGCCCACCAGATATCCTGATTCAAGTTGCATAGAGGCATTAGGCATTGAGCCTAGTGTCAGGCATTTGTGAAATCAGTTGCAATGGGATGAGTATACTGATGCGATGCATGTGACTTACAGGAACCTCACTTTGGAGTTCTTGAGCTCGCTGAACTACGAGCCCTATGTTGGTCACGCTAGTGATGGTGGCTATATTAATTTCAGGTTGTTTGGGACAGAATACACCTTCAACCACAAGCGTTTTGGTGACTTACTTGGATTTCAGACTGCTTATGATGCCTCATCTGAGCTCCCCATGAGCAATTTCCTGAGTAGAGACGTTGAGAAGTTCTAGAGTGACATTACATGTGGAGGTAGCCCTAACCCTTCCACCCAAATCTCTAACAAGATCCATAATCCTGCTTTCAGATGATTATTGTCCACACCTTCCTGGGGAAGAGTGACACTGATACACATGTAAGCGCTGAAGAGATTTTTTCCATGTATTGTACCACTCGGTCACGCCCAGTAGATTGCGGAGCTTTTCTGATCGAGAGTCTCTATCTTAATGCTCGCTCCGCTGTGAGCCCTATACACGTTGGAAGCACGGTGACTCATATAGCCTCCGCCCTAGGACTTGAAAGAAGACTATTTCACCTAACGTCTTACTGCAGTTATACTTTGATGGATATTAACTTCTGTCTGGATCGTGGCCTCATGACGAGACCTTCCCTCCAACCGAATCAATACAGGCTTTTGATCGAGGGTGAGACTATTCACTACTTTACTTTACTGGACCCTCAGGTAACTTGTGTTTATGATCAGGTCAACTGGGCCTATGCCATAGAAGGCCAAGGCGAGACAGTAGATGAACAGAGAATCACACCTACTAGAATCAAAATCCTCACCAATAATCCAAATCTTCAGAGTCCAAGCATGCATTCTGATCTCGTTAAGCTCCGTATGGAGATAGCACAGCTCCGCCAGGAGCTCGCTGACGTTGCTTTGCAGGTCAGAGTATCAAATACCACACATGCCACTGAAGTCGATATACTGAATAATGAGATCGCCGAGCTCCGACACCAGATCGCAGAGCTCCGAGGATACGAAGTCGAGGAGACTCCACTGTTCCCTGAGCATTGGTCGTATCACCGACCGAGAGATGTCGTTTGATTTACCTATTTCCCATTGTTATTTGTTTATGCTTGTTTTTATTGTTCCTTTTTTACTTTATGCTTACTTTTTATTGTTGTTATTATTATGTTTTTATGTCCATTTTATTTCTTATTTTATCTCACTTTACTATTTTATTTTATCTTATTTTATTTTGTCAAGCTTAATAAAAAAAATAGCATACCATAGAAACCTATGTGCACCCCCCTTCTTGCAAAAAATGAAGACAAAAAGTTGTGACCCAAGAAGCAATGAACAAATCCGGCCCAACCAATTCCGAAGCCATGGCGGGCGCCACAAGCCTCATGACGGACGCCATGAGGTATGAATATTTAACGGGACAGAATCCCCAATTTCACCATTTTCACCTTCTTCAATCTCTCAAAACCCATTTTCTCCTCCTCCCAACTCCACCAAAGTCAACGAAAAATCCCAACTTCCTCATTTTAACTCCAAGCCATTACCATTTCCAAACTTCACTCATCCATTTCTCTACCAATAACCCACAAAAACTTCATCTTTCACTTCCTTTCCATAAACACACATTTTTCTCTTTGCTCACCATCAATGGCCGGAATGGAGTTCAACAACATCATTCTTCACGGAGGAAAACCCGAAGAGCGACAAAACAAAATTTTACAAAAATTGCAATCCCGGGAAATTCTCGCTACCAGGTATGTAGACGAAGATTGTTTGTATACTTTAGGGATGTACCATAGTATTTTTCATATGCTTGATACTTTAGGGTTACACGATATTTTTGCTAATAAAGCACCCACCTATGATAGGTTGACTAGGGAATTTTTGAGTTCCCTAATTTACACTGTTTACCCTGGCACTGCTAGCACGGTTGGTACCGTTTGTTTTAGAATGTTTAATGTGGAATACGAGTACACTACCGATGCCTTAGCAGGTTTGTTAGGAATGCCTTACAGAGAGGATGCCATCTGTGAGACACCCTTAGATGCTGAATGGGCACTCGAAGCATTTACTTTTTGGAATAGATTATCAAATGTGGTTGTCACTTCCTTTGAAGGAATTTTAACTTCCAATATTCATAACCCGGCCATCCGTATTTTTTGATATCTTTTGGCATGTACTATTTTCGGTCGGGAGAATTCTAATAAAGTAAATGCTTGCGAGTTGCTATTTTTACAGGGTTACCTCACTAATCGAAGGACCAATCATGTTCCTTTTATGCTTGCACATATGTCCGCCATTCTTAAAAAGGGAGGAGCCATTTCTTTTGGTGGTTTAATTACTTCTATTGCTAGAGCGTTAAATCTCAACGTTGAGTTAGCCACCTTAAAACCACTCCCTCACCGCACCATTAACTTAAAAATTTTGAAGGATATGAAATTATGCAAGGTGAGGAGAGAAGGTGGTTATCACCTCATGATCCATGGTGTAGCTATACCCAGTGTTGTTTTACCTTGCTCTCAGTGTACAGATGTGCGGCATGCAAGGAACTGGACATATGGTATCGATGCTCCACCTTTTACCGGCCCTTTGCCACCTAATGTTCCTATGGACGATGGGCAAGGGACCGATGATGAGTATGACCGGCGCGACCAGTCACCTGCTCATGATATTCCTACTGAATCACCTGCACACACTGCACCTTCTTCTTCTGACCATTTTGCAGGTACCACTCCCAGTTTTTACATCACTGAGGAGATGTGGCGCGAGCACCAGGCTCGAGAGGAAAGGCATGACACCCTTCTGAATACCATAAACCAACAATTGACAAATAATATGAGTTTTATGGTAGCCTCCCAGCAGCGTAGTGAGCAAGCACATCGAACTATCACTGAGCCCTTACTTGCGATCACTAATGAGCAGCATCGCCAGTGACAGGCTACTGAGCGTCACTTCACACTTATCGAGGCACACCAAGGGTCTCTCTTAGGTCGCTCTAGGCAGCTGCAGGAAGGACTTAGTACTCGTAGCAGGCGTCGTCGACCAACGCATATTGACCAGGGCGGTGACAGTGACAGTACCGGTGATCACCCATAGTTCTCTCTCTCTCTCTCTCTCTCTCTCTCTCTCTCTCTCTCTCTCTCTCTCTCTCTCTCTCTCTCTCTCTCTTCCAGGTTACTCCTACCCTATCTCATATCAAAACATTGAGGATAATGTTCGGTTTAAGTGTGGGAGGAGATTTTTATCGCTTTTTATCGCTTTCCTTTACTTTTAGTATGTTTTGTGTGTTTTAGTTGTTTGCTTTTTCTTTCAATAAATAACATGTGTTTGACGAGTCATTTGTGTAGTGTATTCGTATTTCTCTCGTTTCTTTAACCTTACCAAAAAAATTATGAGCAAAGACAACAGTGCATCTTGAATATTCAGGCTATCAGACAGGTTTATGACGTGATGTAAAAGACTTGGGAAAACTTTTTCTAAAAATCGATATTGTCTTAACACCGTAGGCTTCATGATTATAAGAGTCGATCCCGATACCCCATATGTTGTGGCCCTAATTTTTGTTCCAAATAAGTCCTTAAGTAGTTTATCCTTGCAGTCAATTCCAGCTTAAGCATGCTCTACGTAGGGGACCGATGAAAATAAGTGAATGATCACAAAATTTCCTGCTTTGTTCTCTAGTTGTATGAAAATCTGGGCTAGGTGACTCTCACACGATCATTTAACCCGGCAAAATAAAGACATTTGCGAAACATACAGAAGAAAAAAAAAAATATATATATATATATATATATATATATATATATATATATATATATATATATATATATATATATATATATATATATATATATATATATACACATATATATATATATATATATATATATATATATATATATATATATATATATATATATATATATATATATATATATATATATATATATATATATAATGATATGCCTATTGTTGGTTGGTTCAGAGGTATCTGGTGCTGAACTTGGTAGGGTGGATGACGATCCAATCCCCCACAATTACAAATTGGGTTAAATAAAGGGGTTACACCAACTTCTGTACCAGAGCCCCATGCTTAAGATCATAATCACTAACCAGTCACCTTACTACGAGTATGTACGGATAACGGGCTTAATGTGATAGCACCTGAATGAAAAGGACTTGAAGAAGATGGAAAGAAGGCCTAGGTATGGTGGGGTAATATGGATTGATTTGTATAGGAACGAAGCCTATGACCGCATTTATGGGAAGTGTCACTACAATATCCTTAGTTCGATTCGTTAGTACCTATCGATACATTCCCTGAATAAACTTATAAGCCTTTTTGCCTTGAATTAACTCTGGTTGGTATTGTTTTTCTTGCATAAACTATAAAGAGTTTTGCTTGAGGACAAGCAAAGGTTTAAGTGTGGGAGATTTTGATCACACTGAATCACACCGGGTTTTTTACTCGGATTTCACATGTTTATTAGGTCTCTATTACCATTTTGCTTGTGTTATGCTCTCTTTTATGTTGTTTTCATATATTAGGTCTTTCGGGACCTTTTTAGAAGAAACGAAGCAAAAAGACCAAAAATTAGGGTTTTTCGGCAAATATTGTACACATGGCGTTATGAATGGCGACCGCTATAGGAGAAGCCATGACTCATCAGCCCTCAACCAGGAGGTAACCGCCACGATCCCATGAACTTTCCCATTCACACATATGGCGGGCGCTATGAAGGGGTGGCGAGCGCCACCTTTGCATTTCATGTTCCCACTAAGGAGAAGTTGAAGGGCACCATGGTCTTTGCAAGCTGTTGAATTCCTCTATAAATAGGTCGTTCTAGTTCATTTCTAAATCATCCAACTTAGTTTACAACACTAAGACTACATTAATATCTGTAAAAGCGGTAATCCGTCACATCGAGGGGTTATCGCACCGTAGTGTAATTAAGTTGGAGCACTTTGATGTTGCTGTCGTCTTTATCTTCAGAGTCAAAGGTTTATTTTCCTTGTACCAGATTTAAAGCCAACGTTTGGAGCAGGTTCTAATTTAATCGCTTTTATTTATTTTACTTGTCATGCTTTACTTTATTTAATTTCTTGCTATGCTTTACTTTATTTAATTTCTTGTCATGCTTTACTTTATTTAATTCCTGTCATTGTCTTTCCTTTATTTAAATTTCTCGCCATTATCTTTATTGCTCGTTTTAATTATTTTTCACGCTTTACTTGTTCTTTATGCCTTACATTCTAAACAACTTTTCATCATGATTAATATCGTTGTGTTCGTTTGTATTACCATGTCTGGCTAAATCTTTCAAAGGTTAGAATGTAAGGATCGCGGTTAAAGAGATGTTTCACATATTGAATCTGTAGAAATGCTTTAAAGGTTGTTTTGATTTTTAATTCGAGTTTTCTGAAACAAACATGGTTAGTTTTAACTACTCAAGGAGTGCAAAAGCACCCTGGCTTAGTTAACTAGGAATTTTTATCACTTTAAGGAAAAACGACTTTTGAAACTATTTTCAGACGCGTTGATAGATTTAAAATCAGGAAACTCCTTGGGTAAACTTTCCAAATAAAAATCACTTTTCAACTAAGTTTACGAGTCTTATTTTTTAAAAATAAGTTTACTACTTTAGCGTTCTGCGCGCCTTTTATAAGTGACAATAAAAGGCCTCAATTTAAGGGTAAACTCGATTCTGAATACGCGAAAGCGACAGTTCCTGTTAAATGGATTATTTTCAAGAGTAAAAAATATTGCCCCATAAATAGTTCTATTTAGACAATCGAAATATCGTTTAACTGACGTGAAATACATTCAAACCTGTCTTTATCTGCATTGTATTTATTATTTTCTTTATTTACTGTTATTTTGCAACATCAATATCTCTTTTATACCGCCTTAGATAAATATCGTAATGATAGTAATCGATAGATTGACGATTTGGTCTCTGTGGGATCGATATTCTTTTATATTACTCAGACGCGATTCGTGCACTTGCGAATAGAGAGATCAACAGTCAATCGTGCAATCTCATCCTTCAGCTCACTATTCTCTTGTTCCAAATGTTCCATGATCTTGGTTTGATTGGCGCGAGTGTTGTACCGGTGAGTCAGCTTGGCTTAAGAACAGAAGAATAACCGATAAGACATCTGGCAGAAGAAAACCTCTTATGCAAATGATGCATGAAATGCAATGTTTTTGTTTGTTTTTAATTCCAAGGAACACATGCAGTTCTATTTGCAAATATATTCAAATAATAATGACAATTTGATTGACCATAAAATCTCTTTTTATTCATAAAATTTGGAAGGATTACATTGAGTACAATTTCAGAAACCAAAAATACAAATACAAAAGAAAAGGAAACTAATCATCCTAAGGATCCCCTAGTAACAGTGTCAGATGATCTGGCTGCGGGCGCGTACTTCCTTCGGATGCGTCGAATCTCATACTCAAAAGATGTCTTCATTTGAGCCTTCTCAAGGACAAGCTGATCAACAATCTGCTTCCAAGCACCAGAAGGCTTAGGCATGCTAGAGGAAGATGGACCCTCTGGCTCTCTTTGTCTCTTCACTGTCAGGTCTTCAAGAAGTTCAATAAGCATGTCTTTGTCTTTCGACTCAAGTTGCAACTCCTCATGCTTTCGGCTCAAAGCTTGCTACCGCTTTTCCCATATGTCCTTCTCTTGCTTCATCTTAGCGAGTGTGTCTTTCAACTCCTCTATATCTTGGTTAGGGAGAGTTGATGGCTCGGACACAACCAAAGGCATAGGTCTTTCACAAGCATATGGCATATTCAACTCCAAAGCTCTTTTCTTCACCCAAGTAGTGTAAGCTTCCAAAGCTACACAGTTGCACGGACCAAGCTCAGATCTTCCTTTCTTATGCACATTATACCAAGCATGTACCATCTTCTGCCTGAAATGTTGGGAATCTTTACCCTCTTGATAGAAAAGACCTTCTAACTTAGTGTTATTAGGTTTTCCTCTCAAGGGGAACCCAAGTTGACGACGAGGCAAAGCAGGGTTGAGTTGATTCCTCCTTGTGTACCAATGAGAGGCACATTAGAGAATTCACCACAACTATCAATAATATCCAAGCTACTCAAAGTAGAATCATACGAAACAATATCATCATTAGTGAGATACATAAGTCTCTAAGACAGCCTTAGACATTGTTTGTTCTCCAAGAAAGCAGACGTCTGAGGCAAGTACAAAATAAACCACTTGTATAGAAGAGGAACACAACACACAATAGTCCCACCACCTTTAGAATTTCTCAAATGCAAAGAGAAATACATATCGCCCAACACAGTAGGAACATGATTCCCAATCAAGAAGATTCTAATGGCATTAACATCAACAAAATCATCAATGTTAAGGAACAAAGCCAAACCATAGATGAGCAACACAAAGATGGCTTCAAAAGCGTCCATACTACCAGCTTGAGCAAAGACAGTAGATTTTCCAATGAGAAACTCAGGAGTCAACCCAAATATTCCTCCTTTCTTCACCCAATGAGCCTCAATCTCAAACTTCTTTAAATGAAGAGCTTCAACTATGATATGAGGTCTGGGAATCTCCTCCAATCCACTAAAAGGCACCTTGTCAGAAACAGGTATTCCCAAGAGATGGGCATACTCCTCTAACGTAGGCATAAGGTGATAATCGGGAAAAGTGAAACACCAATAGAGAAGGTCATAAAACTGAACTAGAACACTCAAGAGTCCTGCAACCACATCAGCAGATAATACAGACAAAAGCTTCCCATGACGTTACTTGAAGTCCAAGGGATCTAATACAAAATATGATAACTTCCTTAGCTCTTTCAAATCAGGACATCTAAAACTGTACTTCTTAGTGTTCCTTCCTCCGTAATCCATAGTCTGAAAATATTTGCAAATGAGACCTTAGTTCCTTGAAATTTATTTTTTATGATGAATGCATGAATACAACAATCACAAACAAGGGATCACACACAAGGAAAACACAAACAAAGGTCAAGGGATGGATCAAGTCATCATCAAGATCAATCATCCATTTTGGTGGATTATGGTTTTCACCTTATTAACACCCAAGTTCCATTAATATTGACAAGACTTGATCGGATCACCAAGAATCAAAGGGTTTGTTGTGAGTCACGAGCATGAAGTCGGGTTAAGAACCATCCCAAAGGAGTGTACTAATGATAAAAACCTGTAGAGCATGTTCTAAAAAGTTCCCAGAGTCTTAATTTCATCTATCGAATATTATAGGTTAGGATGACTGACTCATCAACCCATAATATTCTCAAGAGAAACTCGTCTAAGTGTAGTATCGCGTAACAACTGTTATCAGGTCTACACCTGAACAGTCTCTGCACTACATCCTAAATAGGCCAAGTTGGGTTAAATGTTCTATAGTTCTCAGCTTCTCGAACCTCAAATCAGAGAAAGTAATGCCTAACCACAAATAACTTGTGTGACATTAGTAACTCCAAAAGGGTTTCCACTAAGTAGATGGGTCTCAAGCCAACTTGTAAAGGACTACTCCACACAAGTTGAACATGACTATACCATCCTCCTATCTTAATTGCACTCAAGTTCGGGTTAGAACTTATCTCACCACTCAGAGATCACCAAGCACAACATACAGTTTATATCACACAAACAAGTATACAAACATCAAATATACAATTATATACACATAAAAAAGTAGGCTAAACCCACTGAGGACTACTCCCCAGCAGAGTCGCCACTTAATTTCTGTAGCCGTAAATTCATGACCATCAAGCTATGGATAAGCTTAACGTCAATAAAACCAGAGTCGCCGCCGCACTTTTATTGTTTCCAAAAGAAAAGGGAAAAGTACGAACAAAACCCAAAGATAAGAAGTTTTCAAATCAAAACTAATAAAATTTCAGAGATTACAGGTAAGGAGATTGGTTACACAGAGGGAAGGTGGGAGCACCCAAAATGTCCTAGGTACTCCTAGGGAGCCCTTTTTTATGTGTGTATGTGTTTTTGGTATAAAAGATGTTTGAGAAAAAATAGAGTGTGGGGATGAGAAAAGAATTCATTGATTATATTTTTGTGTTTGACAGGACCTTCGGACTTGTGCCTACGTACCAACATAAACATGAGGCATCAAAACCTCGTAGTTCGTGGTATCAATTTCAAAATTAGTGGATTGCTTTTAATCAAATTTAAGTTAAAAGAGGCACAAAGGGCCCAAGAGTTTGAATGGGTGTTAGTTTTTTTTGTCTTTTGAAATTTTAAGTCAATATGATTAGATTTATTTACAAGTTTGATTTAAGAAATGAGCTTGAAAATACAATGGCATAAGGCCAAAGTTTCTATTTGAAATAGGTCTAAGTTTGAAATCACAAGCTAAGAAGGTTTTTGAAAAGGGGGAGAGATTTTAAAATTTAAGAAGTGGGAGGAGGTAAAGAGACTAATCTTAAGCATAAAATTAAAAGTAAAGAGTTGAAAGGATCTGACCAATGGGATACAATCCAACAGACAAGAATGTCATATAGAAAACCCACTTTCCCTTTGGACCTTGAATCAAGCAGTTATCAACAAACAATCAGCAATATCAGACATCATGAAGACCAAGGCATCAAATAAAAATGGCCACATCCAAGCAAGCAAATCCCATAGCTAGCAGTCTTCTTTGTCTTCTCTTGTATCAGATGGAATACTCCTTGATTAACTCAAAATAATGCATCAGAATCAAAATAAAAATTGACATCAAGACAATGTAGCAGTTGAATTCAAGTGGATCCCAATACTTGCATCAGATGAAAACTCAAATCACAATACTTGGTCTCAGAAATGTTGGCATTGGCCAAGTCCTTTTGCATATGGAGTGTTGCCTAATCCTAAGTCCAAAAGTTCAGATCAAACCCAACAGTCCACACAAACATTTTTTTAGGGTTTTTGTTATTTATTAAGTATTTTAAAGTCCTAATACCATAAGCACAATTAAGATATACAAGCAAATATATATAATCACAATATATGGCTCAAATGAGCAAAGTGAAAATGGCATAAACATAAACAAGTTAAATGATACATAAATGACAATGAATGATAAATGACTTGAAATTAAAGTGCATAAAAGTAAATGACTTGAAAGTAAATCAATATTAATAAGAATTAGTCAAATGTTAGTCAAGGTTAATTATATGTTAGTGTTATTTTTACATTTCAACTAATTAAGTCATTCTTTGGAGAACACTCAACCATTTATTCACAAGCATGGATCCTTGAATCAAGAAATCTTCCAAAGGAAGGAAAAAAGGCCAAGTTTCCACACAATACCATGAAAGATGGGAGACTTACAATCTCACTTACTAGAATGTTATGCCTTTAGGGTCAAATTTAGCTATATGTTAAGCAATCGTAATTGGACTTATGTAGAAGTCACAACTATCTAGGGCCGGGAAATAAATATTTAGGTGCTAATGCATGTTAAAGATTTGGTATAATGAACCAAACTCCTAAAACATACCACACACTAAAAGAAAAGATCAAAAGGATGGACCTATCTCATCCATACTTGTATTGGTTCATTTAACACAAGGTTATTGATGAACCAATTAGCTTTAGGATATTGAGATTTCATTGGTCAATGAAAGGGATGGGAAAGAATGGGAATGAAGATGAAGAGGGAAGGGAGATGAGAGAAACACAAATTGGTCATGGGAGGAATTTTATCAAATTAAAATCATTCATTCATTTTGGGAGATGAAATGTACATTTCATCAATCCCCTAAATACAATGATTTTAACCCAACAAAAGTCAAATCAACCTTGACCAAGGTCCAAACAAGTAGTCAAACATCACAAGACCATAAAAAAACTCAACATAATTTTTACACAATTAATCAATTAAAATTCAAAATAAAAAATGAATTAAAATTCAATTTAAATTGGCCAAAACCTAAAATCTCTTCAAAACACCAAATAAATGGTCAAGAGATTTATCCTAGGTCAAACAAGGTCAAAGGACCTTCAACAGAAAATTTCATGATTTTTGAAAAGTCAGAAGTATTTTTAAACAATTAAAAATATGCACAAAAACATTTTATTAATGAAAAATATCAAAATTAATCCAAAAAATAATTTTATTTCAGAAAATGAAAGAGAAAAATATTTAAATTTTTTGGGTGAAAGTCCCTTATTTTTTGGATTAAAAATAAAATTAATATGAATTAAACAAAATAAATGGATTAAACATAAAATCAAAAAATACTAAAACACAAGGGCCATCAGATCTCCCTCATTAATTGAGGTGGCAACTCTGATGGCCACACGCGCGCGTTCCATCATGCTCCTTAGTCAATGTGTTGTACGCGTGGTAATCACAATAAACGCTTAAGATTAAAACAAATAAATCAGATCAAATGGTCTAGGCTTCGCCAACGCACCACCGGAGCCCTAGCTTCGGTCATCTTCTCCGGTGATCACCACCGTCTGGTTCAAGCTCAACTTCATGAAAAATGGAAAATATACACTAATTTGAAGAAAAAATGCTCATGAGCACGAATCTGACCTCCATTTCTTCTAATTCCAAGTATATTGAAAGATACATGGATTTGAAATTTGAGGTTCTTGATCTGAGCTGCTTCGATTTGACCTCAAAGTAATTCAATCGTGTTGCCTACATTGGTAAGACTTCAGACAACCAAAAATCACAAAGAATGGTGAAGAATTAAGGGAGAATCGAAGAAATGAAGTTTCTGAAATTTCACCTTCTAGTTGCTTCAAGTTCACTTGATCTTAATCTGGATTTGCTTGATTCCTCTTCCTCTTGCTTGCAGTAATCAATTGAGATGAAAAGGGCAATGAATTCTTGGAGTTTGAACTTCCAAAAAGGATGTAAAGTTCAAGCTCAATTTCAATTGAAATCTTCAATAATTCTATAAAATGGAGGGTTTGGATTGTTCTGGAAAAGCTTGGGCAAGGTGTTGATGAAGTTCTGGTCTCATTGCTCTTGTATTTATAGCCAATCCATGTGCTTTCCATACACTTCCATTTGAAAATCCAAAAAATAGTAATTTCCTTCATGAACTAGCATAGGCGTGTACAAAGCCCAAAGAATGATTGGAAAAGGTACAAAATCATGCATAGGTCATGCTGAAAGCAATGCATTAAGTCATGCAATGTTGAAATGAATTTGATCATGAGAATCCTCCAAATGATACCATGCATTACACCCATGCGCAAGTCCTTCAATATTGATTCAAATGAGACGATTTAGGATTTTTTTGGAAAGGTGAGATCAAGGGGAACAAGTTTCATGTTGAACATGTTTCCATTTGAAGCTTGGATCATGATGAATTTTGAGGTGGAAGTTTGGAAAATCAAACATAAATGAAATTTTTCTAAGTACCAAGTCAAATGTTCACTTCTTCCACCTTGAATAACATTTGCTATAGACTTCAAATGGAAAACGTTCTTTCATCAACATTGTAGATGTTTCAAACCTCTTAAATTTTGTCACAAATTTGACCTCATTTGAATATTGCATGAAGGAGTTATGCATTTTAGAAGTTGAGGAAAATCACTTGTTCAATGGTAATGACCCAAAGTGACCTATAATGTTTCCTCTTGGCACATGTATTTGCATGTTGAATTTGAACTTTCCCCAACCATCAAAGTTGAAGTAGACATATTGAATTTGGTCATAGAACTTGAATAGATTTTATCTCATAAAAAATGAGAAAGTTATGGTCTTGGAAAGTTGACCTCCTAACTAGGGTTTAGACAAAATGATCTATAATCTTTCATCATAAAAAATGACTTTCCAAGAAAAACTAGATCTAGACTTAAACATGAAAATTGTTTGGAATGTCATTTTAAGTAACGTTTCTCTTGTAAAAAAATTCATATGACAAAAATTATAGAAGATAGGGTCTAGGGAATCCCAATTTTGACCAGTTGACTTTCTCTGGTCAACAACCATGAACCATCTTTCGGGCATGGCATTATCTTGACTTTTGGGACTCATGGAGGATCATATATGTGAAATATGATGTAATATGAAGTATCCCTTGAAATATTTGATCAAATGTTGAAGAAACTTGTTGAAGAAACTTGTTGAAGAAGTCACACAAGATACCCAGATGAATTAGTGTTTCAAAGGTAAACAAGCTTCAAACTCTTGATGATTTCTTGATCAAAATGATATGTGAAGACCATGGGGATCCATATATGATGTCTAAAGTCAATTTTAACCATCTCTTGATTAGTCTCCTTGCATTGAGGGTTTCAAACCCTAGATATGAGGTTGATGGAGCATAGGTGAGCATACAGACTACCTAGAAAAGAGTTAAACTATACATTGACATATTTTTGGTATTTTAGTTAGTAAACAATGAAAAACAAAGTATGATACAATCAAATGTGCTTGGTGATCTCTCCCAATGCAAACCCAATGAATGAGGGGTAAGATGGATGCCAAGGTGTGATCCAAATGCTAATCCATATGATGAGATGGCAAGAGGGATCTTAGGATCAAAATTGGGGTCTTACACTAGGCGATATCTCTCTAGGAGAGAGCCTTGTATATTTGAAACTTTCACAAATATAACACTACATGTTAAAATTTTATTTTAAAATAATGATTCAATTTGTCATTTAAATTTAGATCTTATCTTAGATAATTCATCAATGACTTGTGACCATCTACAATTATTGAAATGTTTAATATATATATATATATATATATATATATATATATATATATATATATATATATATATATATATATAATATATATATATATATATATATATATATATATATATATATATATATATATATATATATATATTATTCATCCCATAACTTAAAGAATAAATGGAGAGATAATTTTAAAAACTCTTTAAGAATATTATATTTTGAGAAATTGTGTGTCAATAAATACTTAGTTTGGACAATCATGACGCTTCATTTGTGATTTAATAATGTTGTTTGGCTAGAGATAATGCAAATTCTCGTAAGTTAATTATTTTATACAATTTTAAAATGAATATTATGATGTTAATTGTCTTATTTTATTTTGAATTGAATATGAGGGAGATATGCGAGTTTTACAAAGTCACCGAAAGTAAATTTAAATTTATAGTATTTTTTTATTCAGTTAATAGTTGTATAAGCTTAATTACATCATGAAACCAAATAATCTCTAACAAATATTTATAAAGAGTCATTTTGGTATCACAAAAAGAGTATTATCAAGGTATCCTTTGGTTACCACAAAAGAGTTATATCGATAAAATTGAAAGTAAATTTGGCATGAAATACAACGAATTGAGGGATAAGTTGATTTTAAAGAAGACCATTTGACCTCAATTATAACTACCTTAAAGAAAATCTAAAATTTTAGAAAATTGAGTATTTTCTACGTTTCAACTCTATAAGTATTATCTATGGTCTTCTTTAAGAAATCGTACATAAAATCATTAAACAGAGACTTAAGAAATTCAATATTGATTTGTCGAGGGAAAAAACAACCAATTGGATTAAGAAAAAGGGAAAAAGAGTTTACACTCACAAATCAGATATCTGAAAATATGAGGATCATCATTCGACTTTTATATTTAGATGCCTAATATGCATTCTAATTTAGGGAATAATATCAGTATTTGTGTCCCTTGTTTGCATATAGTAATTTCAACAAAAGGAGAAGCGTTTCTAACCTAGAGGTGAAAGTAGGAGACATATCATCTCAAAAGTCACGTGGTTTAAATATCAATTTTTTTTAAAATAACCAAATTTTTCAAAAAAAATACGAAAATAACCATATTTTCAAAAAAAAATACCAAAATAACCAACTTTGGGAGACGATGCGCCGGAAGGATTGGGGCATCCACACACCTTTAAGAGGAGGCGCCAGATGCATTGGCGCACATGCATTGGGCCTCATGAAGAGGCGCCAATGCTTGTGGCGTCTGCATGGTCCTCCAAGAGGAGGCGCCCATGCATCTGGCGCCTATGTGGCTTTGTGTGGTGGGTGTATGCGCCACCACATCTGGCGCATACACCCCCTCCTAGTATTTTTTATTTTATTTTATTTTAGTTATTTATTTATTTTAAATATTTTTTGTTTTTAATATTTAATATTTATTATTTAATACATAAGAAATAAAAATGAAAATAAAAATAAATTCAATAAATATGTAATAATTGGTTACATTGGAAACACTACGCCAAACAAGACCTTAGACAGCGCTTTTTTTGGCCTTAGACAGCGTTTTAAAGCGCTGTCTAAACCTCCGCTGCTAAAGGTTTAGACAGCGCTTTTTTAAATCTTAAAAGCGCTGTCTAAGCCCCCCCCCCCCCTAGACAGCGCTTTGGCCAAAAGCACTTTCTAAGACCCTCCTATTTTAATTTTTTTAGGTATACCTTAGACAGCTGTAACACCTCAAAATTTGTCCTCCTCTCTTGGGACTAGCATTAACATATGGCATACATTTTAGGTCATTAGGCATTGAATATTGCATATCATGTGGTTACATTGTGCAAGTTATCCTCTCAAGTCTGGATCAGAAGATGAGGAAGTCAAAGTGCAAACCTAGGGTTTATTGACTGATCATTGGCCATCTGAGGATTGGGCTGTGAATTAGGGCTTTATGATTCTCAATGGAGATTGGCCTTCATCTTGATTGCAATGATACATCATCATCATCATGGTTGGATTTCATCAGGAGATTGAAGCAGATTCCTTGAGATTAGGGTTTTGACCACTGGTCAACCCTAATCAGTTGCATTGGGCCAATCAGGGGATAATCAGGAGATGGGGTTTATGATGGTTATGGGGTTCATTATGTGATTATATTGTGCTTATTGAGGCTGGGGTTTCACCCTTGAGCCATTTCAGTTGGAGATTGGGGCTTAATTTGATCTATGCATGGCCAAATTCATCTGTCAGTTGAAAAAGTCAACTGTGGTCAACTGTACATGATCTGATGGATTTGGAGGTGGAAATGAGTTGGATGCACTTCATTCATGTTGGAACAAGTGTTACATGACATCTCAAAGCTTAAGAATGGAGAAAATCAAGTCAGGACAAAAATTGCCAAAAATAGAAAGTGACTTGTAATTGAAGTTTCCAAAAATGGAAAGTTTTTGACCTCAAGACCACGTGTCCAAGGAAGCTTCAAATGAAAATTTGTTCAACATGAAAGTTGTAGATCTTGTTCTCACCTTTCCAAAAAGTCCAAGAACTTGAAAATCCCATGTATGGTTGGAAAGTTATGGCTCAGTGAATTTCAAAAATGACCCATAATCAGGAGGCCATAACTTCCACATGGATTGTCCAAATTGCAAGTTCTTTATATGCACAAACTCCATTTGACATGTACTTTAATGGTGCATAATTGGATTTTCTCAAAAATGGTCAATGCAAAAAGTCAAATTTCAACTGGACAGTTAAAATGGACCAAGGGCAAAATTGTCCAACTTGTGAAATAATTGGAATTTTTGAGTGGGGATTTTTGCAACACCTCACAAATGGTATTTGAAACTTGTTGGAATCATCATAACATGGCTAGGCTTCATGGTTTGGAAATTGGCCATTGGAATGAACTTGAACAATTGGACACATAACCATTCACATGTGATTTTCCAAAATACACATCCAATGAGAGTGAGACAAGTTGCAACAGCTCACACATGTCATTTTGAGAGTGTGTGAGCTGTCAATGAGCTGGCATTGGCTTATATGTGAAAGTACCATTTTGTCCCTAACTTGAAAATTAGCCATTTCACTAATCAAATGCATTTTGGTTAATTGGCATAATTAAGCTTGGATTAAGCAAGGGTATATATTCATAATCATCATCTAATCATAACAGAATATCACACATCCCAAAATCAGATCAAAAATTCATCAAATTCTTCAACTTCTCTCAAGAACACATTGAACTCAAATCCATCAAACTTCATCCATTCTTGCTCAATCTTCGAAATTCTTGTGGCATTGATCTCCTCTCATCATCATCTCCATCTGTTTTCGAAGATTGGAAGGAAGGGAGTGGTGAATCGCAGCTGTGCAAACAAGCTTCGTCAATGGCAAATCGAGATTGTGTGCATTAGGAGCCAAATCAATTGAACCTAAGCCTAGCATTCAACTCCTTGGAGCCTCTAGTTCATCTGTTTGTGGAAATCGAAGCACAAGAACGCCAATTCCAGCGCTGTCATCTCCAGGTGAATTAATTTCGAATTTCAAGATATGCTTAATGGTTATATGCGTTTGAAAGCTCGTGCCATGTAGAATCCAATGATATGCGTAGCTTTGATTATGATGCAACGTAGGATAAGAAATCTGGATTTGAAGTTACGAACCAAAACCCTAACTCGATCGATTTGAGAGATTCAGGAACTTGTAGGCAAAATTAGGTTCGTATTCGTGATCCACGTGTTGAGACGGTTCTAACCATATGCCACATGTTGATTTTGGTGTTGGTTCATGGATCATCGTGTTCTTACTTTTTCTGGAAATTCCTGGGCAAAACGATGATGGAAGTGTGTTTGATCTGAAAATCCATTTGAAAATTCAAATAAGCTGTTTACCGCCCCCGCGCCAGCCAATTACAAATTGCCATTAGTGAATTTCATTTAATTAATTTAATTCTAAAAAATTGCTAAAAATTCATTTCAACTTTAAAAAATTCATAAAAAATGTATTAAAAATCAGAAAAATGTGAGGATTTTTGTGTTGACTTTGTTTTTGACTCTAGAATTTTTTTGACCTATTGGTTGAAGTTGTGCATGGTAGAAGTTATGTTTGACTTAGGTTTGTTTCACATGTGCTACATTTTGATACCTTTGGCCAATTCCATTGTGAAATCCTCATAGTATAAAAGAAATACTTGGAAATTTTTGTGATGATTGTGGACTGGTTGATGTTTATTTACATGTAAATTTCATGAGTTTTTGATACCTGGCCATTGAGATATGAATTTTGGAACTTAGGTGTGACAATTTGTGTCACACCTCATTATGTCAACTTGCTGGATTTATTTGAATGACCTAGACTTGTTAGAATGATGTGAAATTTTGCATGGATGTTCATTAACATGTTAAGATGCTATGTGAATTTTTGGGGAATTTTATGTGGCGTTTTCAAATTGATTGCTATTTTTCATCTCTGTTGGTCAAATGTGCAAGCTTGTGTGACATAGGTTGGTAGATTTAATGTGAAATGCTCATATGGTATTGAATGATCATGAAATTTGGTATGCTTGTAATAGACACATGATAGGACCTCCCTGTTTTGGTCCCAGTCATTTCTTTATTGTTTTCATTGAGTTGTGAATTTTTGAAGTGGAAGCATGTGTTGATGTTGTGATTTGGAGCATGTAATTGTGTCTGTTTTTGTTGATTTTCCTTGACATAGTTCCCTTGGTCCAATTAGGCTAAAATTTGACATGCTAGACCTTGAATATCCTCTGTTTAGGTGTAAATTATTTGAGAAGTTTTGGATTTGTTTTGATGTGGATTTGAATGCAATAGTTCTGTTTGGATGTTTGGTGCTCCATTTGAACTAGTTTGAATTGTTTTGTGCATGAAATAAATATAATGAATGATATGGACATGGGATTAATTGTGTTGGCTTTTGTTTGACATTAATTTGAGTTTGGTTATAGATACCTTGCTGTTTAGGAATTTTTGTCACCTTTGGACCCTAGGCTTGGCCTAGTGGTCTAGTTTCTAACATTTGATGGATTTCTTTTGTGTGTGTTTGTTTGTTATCTGATTGTGTGTTTTGGGTTCGGATGCTGACGTAAGCCCAGTGATTGGCTGTCGGGCTCCATGTTTGCCCTTTTGAGTGTGTTTTGGTTCGGATGCCGACGTAAGCCCAGTGATTGGCTGTCGGGCTCCACGTTTGTCGTTTTGAGAGTGTTTTGGTTCGGATGCTGACGTAATTCCATTAAGTGGTTGTTGGGCTCCATGTTTGCCATCTATCTGTTTGTTTTATGTTGTTTGGCGTGCGTAAGCCGAACTACAGAGGCTCTGATTCTTGTTCCAGACAAGATATGTAGGCATAAGGTGCGATACCTTATCGAGCTCGTTCCTCTTAACCCCACCTGCGTTCCCCGTGTGTGTGTGTGATGTTTAGCAACCTATTCTTTATTTTAGAACGTGGATCCCGTCGAGTACGACGGACGTGAGGGGTGCTAATACCTTCCCCTTGCGTAACCGACTCCCTTACCCTTTCTCTTTGGTCGCAAGACCATTTCCTTTCCAGGTTTCTCTGAGCGTTTCCTTTCCCTATCTTGGGATAAATAACGCGCAGTGGCGGCTCTGTGTTGTGTTTTTTATTTGAGTCCCGCCGGTTGATTTTTCGCAGGATGCGACAGCTGGCGACTCTGCTGGGGATAAACGATGTAGACCTATGCTGGTCCATCGTCCCTAAGCGAGTCCTTCCTAGCGTTTTAGGATTGGTTTGGGTTGCTTATTGTGTTTTTATTTATTGCATTTATTATTCTAACCATTGTATATATTTGCATTAATGTCTGCATGCATCATACTATCATGTTGTTGCCGTCCTCTTTGCAGGTGGTTCCTCTGTTGGGGTGGATGTTCTGAATGGGGCTAAAACCCAGGCCCGAGTATACACCTAGGATTAGTGTGGGTCTCATGTTCCTCATTTGCTAAATCAGCATGATGTTGTAACGTGACATACCACAAGCCGGACGAGGTTCATTTGATAGTGCTTTCCATTGTGGAATATTTCACTTTGGTTGAGTTACTTCATCTGAACTATTGACTCTGGTGACCGATCATTTCCCGGATCTTTGGTTTAGACGATCTCAGGAGAGCTACAATGGCACACCCGAAAGGGCAAACCCATTGAGTATCTCTGCCCGATTGTCGAGACTATTATCCGCCTTAGGATGACCTGTTTAGAATTTACCTGTGAGGGGAGGGTGGTTCTTTCAGATGCATGTTCAGATGGTGACTCGGATGGTGACTATTTGTTCCGTGGGTCTTATTTATAAGTCGGATTTATGGTCATTTATTGCCGTGACGCCGGAGTGCTGTCCGTGATTTATCAGTGGGGATCCGTTTATTTCAGGATTCCCCGGGCCGAGATATTTATCAGTGGGGATCCGTTTATTTCTGGATTCCCCGGGCCGATTCAGATGGTTGTGATTGTCTGTTCATAAAATGATGGTGATGATGATGATGTATCTGTCTTCCGTTTATTTCGGAACCCGTGGGTCTGATTGATGATTGTGCACTCCTCAGATGGTTATGATCAGTCCAGAGACCAGATTCAGTGCAGATGATCAGATGGCTTGGAGGATGGCAACGCATTGCATTCATTCATCAGCATCATTGCACTTTGCATTAATTGCATCTAACACATGTTTACCCATATGCAGGGACATTTTTGGTCGAGATCCTGGTTGAGAGACTTTTTGCTCAGATATGAGGGCCGGTTTGAAAGACAACGTTGCCTACAGTTTCTTTGATCCAGAGATTGGTGTGCTGAAGGATATGATAGCATTGATTACACCCGATTATGTGTGGATGTTCAGAGAGGCATACGGTAGTATCCTGAAGATGGCTTTCAGACTCAGTGACAGTGACCGAAGCGCCGTCCATACTCTCCTCCAGTTCTATGATCCTGGGCTGAGATGTTTTGTATTTCCAGACTATCTGTTGGGACCTCTGATGGAGGACTATGCTAGCATCTTGGGTATGCAGATCCGCGATCAGATTCCGTTCCACGTCACTAGATCAGAGCCAGATGTCCTTGGAATTTCACGTGCTCTTTATTTGAGTCCGGAAATGGTCAAGGAAGGGTTGAAGGAAAAGGGAAAGCTACCTGGGTTTCATTTGTGTTTCTTGGAAGCTAATGCCAAGAAGCATGCTGCTATGGGTAACTGGAAGACGGTTTGTGCTCTGATTGCTGTGAGCATTTATGGGATTGTTCTGTTTCCTAATCAGAAGAATTTTGTGGACCATAATGCTATCATATTGTTCATGCAGAGAAACCCTATTCCTACTCTGGTTGGAGATGTTTATTACTCGGTGCATAACAGGAATGAGAAGAGGCGTGGTGGCTTGATCAGATGCTGTTCTCAGTTGCTCTTCCGATGGTTTATGGGGTATTTGCCTTCTCGAGGTGCCTTTGTTCAGATTGATCCCAGTGTTAAGTGGTCCTTCAGGTTGATGGGTTTGCGGGCTGATGATATTGCTTGGACTCATAATGGTTTGGCTGGAAGAGATTTTATATGCAGTTGTGGGAGTTTACCTAATGTGCCTTTGGTGGGAGTTCAGGGTTGCATTAATTACAACCCGACGCTTCTAAGGAGACAGATGGGGTTTGCTATAGAAGGTCCTCCTCTTGAGCGAGAGATTCAGGAGTCCTTCTATTTCCCGATTGATGGTAACCAGGCCAAGCTGAGGCAGGTATTGGGTGAGTGGCGAGATATTCAGAAGAAGGGTAAGGTTCCTTATGGCAAAGTCAACAGTCGGTATTTTCCTTTGTTTGAAGATTGGTTGCGGAAGAGAAATGAAGTTACACATCTACCATTTCCCGGAGGCGATCCTGTGTGTCCTATGATTGAGGGTCCAAGTTCTTCTGTCAGCATGGAAGAATTCCTCGAGATGAAGAGGGCCAGAGATCAATTACTTGCAGAGAAAGCTGAATTGGAAAGAAGTGTTGCTCGGTTTCAGACAGCTAATCAGGAGATCAAGGTCAAGATGGAAGATCAAGACAAGCGACATGCCTTGGAAGCCAAACGCTTTGAGATGGATACAGCCTACTATGGGAAGGTTAATCAGGCATTAGCATCATCTACCAGAGAGCACGACATCACCAAGGAGAAGCTGTTCAGAGCGTCACAGGTCATTGAGGATGAGAAGAGGAGGCAAATCCTTGTCAGAGATCAGAGAGATACGAGAGCCAAAGTTCTGGCTGCAGAGTGGGAAGCGGAGAAGGTAAAGATCAGGGCTGAAAGGGATCACTACATGGCTGAGAGAGATCACTACTTCAGGCAGATGAAGATTCATCAGAAGGAAGTGTGGAGATTGCAGCAGGAGAACACCGAACTCAGGTTCGCCGCAGAGTTCGCGAAGATGGTTGATGATACAGGGCCTTCCGTGGGACCTTCATCAGGCTAGCTTTGTTATTTGTTGTGGACTACCGTCAGGCTTGTTGACGGAATCCGCTTGCTTGTATTTCTTGCCCTGATTCTGGAGGATTGTATCTGATTTTATCTGACTTGATGTATGACTATGGCACTGTTTGTGCACTCTTTGGCTATGTGATGGTTATTTTCAGTCAGTGATTGATCTTCACGCTTTATTTGCTTTACCGTATGCACTTACACAAGCACACACAGGGTTGGAGGTATCGTGCTAAATCATATCTTCGATCTGCACGATGAAATTGAATGCTGAATATAAGAATTTTTGCTGCCGGATTATTATATGTCTCAATGATGCCAGGATCGAGAGACAAAGTGTTCCTCATAGGGATAGATGTTGCATTCATGCATATTAACCTGCTTGCTGTTTTGTAGGTATTTGCTTCTGATGTGCTTGGTCTTTTCAGGAATCGTTGCTCGTGCTCGCTGAGTCGTACCTTTGCACTCAGCACGCCCTCACAGATACTTCACCAGGCACAAATCCGAACTGATGGATTCTCCCACCGCCGACATCCTTGAGCTGAAAGAGATGGTGAGGGACTTGTTCAGTGTTGTGCAAGGGCTTGCCTTGGGGCAGAAAGCCATGGCCGAGAGATTAGAAAGGATTGAGGGCTGGATGATCAAGGAGAAAGTTCAGGGAAAGGCTCCGTCATTCGAAGTAACAAATCCCTCTGGCTCTGTGGGGAAGAAATCCCTTGGCAATGGTCAACTTGAGAAGGAAGTTGAATCAGGTGGTGCGCAGACTAAAAGAGAACGCGGTAAGGATCGTTATCACCCTTATGCGGCCACCGTAACCGTTCCTGTTGGTGATTCATCTGTACCACGGCGGCAACAGCCACCTCGACAGAGGACACAAAGAGCTGGGGGCCCAGTGAGAAGAAGGACGGCAGATCGTCATTTCAATAAGCCGCCCGTGACTTACGCCTCTCTGTTTGAGAGGTTGAAGGATCTTGGATTGGTGCAGCCGAGGATGTTGACTCTGTTAAAACCTGATCAGAGGCCTGCCGGTTACGATGAGAATGTCAGGTGCGAGTTCCATGCTGGGGCACCCGGACATCATGTTGAGGATTGCAAAGCTTTTAAGCATGTGGTCCAGGACTTGGTGGATTCTAAGGTAATCACTTTTGCACCGACGACAGATGATGGTGTTAACCCCGTGACAAGGCATGATCCTGTAAAAGTGAAAATGATGTCGAAGGACAAGAAGGGGATAGAGGTGACTGAGAAGGATCAGTTAAAAATGCCAATGTCGGTGATCCCAAAATGCCCGATGAAAGATGGAGCTTTCCCTCGTGTTGATGATTGTTGTGCGGCTGTCGCCACAAAGGGGTGTGTAATGATGGGAGAATTGGTCCAGAGAAAGATGAAAGCAGAAATGGACGATGTGAGGTGTAAAGCACTCAGTCTGGCAGCTGAAACCGTCAAGGTGGAAAATGCTATTGGTGTTGAGAAAGAGAAGAAGCTGTCCATTTCTTCTTACAAGCAGGCATTGGAAGTGGTGAGAAATGGAGGGATCCCAGGCTGGGGACAGATCATGGGCATTGTGGTAAAGGCGGAATTGTTTGGGATTGGTTATCGTCCAGGTCAAGACTCGTCTGAGCAGAACAGAGGACGTCGTCCGTCGTTCACTTTTGTAAGTGCTGGAATGCTAGATTCAGATCACGCCTATACAGTGGGTAAAGGAACTGACAGTGACTGGGAGATTGATCAATGGATAAAATCGTGCGTACCAGGAAGCTGGAAGGCTTAAAAAGATTAGCACTGACACTCGTCCGGAAGAGTAATATTTCTTGTTTTCAGTTTTATCTGCATGAAAGCCATACGTGTTGCCCGACACGTAATGGTCCATTGTAAGGGTCACCTCATGTTTAAATTTGCATTTTCTGCATCATTAATAAATGGATGTTTTTCAGTCAAAAAGCGGTGTTCCCTGTTTTTCATTTATTTTTGCAGTTTAAAAACAAATAAAAATGGCAATGTTTATTTTCATTTTTCCTTTTTGATTTGTCTCGTCCCGACTTTGAAAAATAATTCTCCGGATCTCGTTGATAACAATTTGGTTACACCTCATATGACTTCGACAAACCGATCTATCTTGCTGAAGAAGAAGGCGAAGAAGATTGTGATCTGCTGGAATTAGCCAGGTTGTTGAAACAAGAGGAGAAGGTGATTCAGCCGCACGAGGAGCGGGTTGAGGTTGTTATTCCAAGCACCGCCGAGGTCAGGAAGGAAATAGGAAAATGAGGCCGCTTCAGAGGCGAGTCGAAAGCAGAATGGTAGCCCTGTTGACAGAGCATGTGGATACTTTCGCCTGGTCATGTCAGAATATGCCAGGGTTGAACACCGGTGTCGTTGCGCACAAGATACCGTGGAAAGGAGATTGTCCTCTGGAGAAGCAGAACGCCAGTGCCTGTATCAGAGAGCCATGGTGACTTTGTTTCATGATATGATTCATCATGAAGTTGAATGCTATGCTATGACATGATAGCAAAGTCCCAAACAGGAGTGGGGCATCTGGTGGAGACAATTCAAACTGAGGTTGAATTTAGACGAGTGCACTGTCAGAGTGCGATCCGGTAAGATGTTGGGGTTCATTGTAGGAGAGGAATCGGGGTTCATCCTGCTTAAAAAAAAAAGTAAAAAAAAACAATAAGAGAAAAGCCTGAACCGAGAAAAAGTAAAGAAAGAGGTTCGTGGTTTCTTAGAAAGAGTGAACTATCTGTCATGGTTCACATCTCATCTAATAGCCGCGTGTGAACCAATGTTCAAGATGTTGAAAAAAAGATCAAACGGTCAGGTGAAATAATGATTGCCAAGGGGCAGTGAAAAAATAAAAGAATAAGTTGCAGGAACCTCTGATTCTGATACCTCCTATGGAAGGAACAACTATCAATTCTGTACTTGACGGCCTTCGAGGGGTCTATGAGGTGTATTGGGTCAGCATGACGAGTCTTGTCGAAAAGAGCATGCAATTTACCTTAGCAAAAAGTTTACCGACTGTGAAACAGTACATTCACTGCTCGAGAAAACTTGCTGTACTTTGGCATAGGCTGCTCGCCGACTGAGACAGTATATGCTGATTCATACCACTTTGTGGATTTCGAGATGGGTCCGATCGAGTATGGGTTTGAGAAGCCAGCATTGGCCGGACGGGTTGTGAGAAGGCGAAAGAATATTGACTGATTTGTGATACTCTCAGAAAGCAATAAAGGGGTGTATTGTCTGATTACATCGCCCAACAACCCATTGAGGATTGTCAACCGATGAGGTTTGGATTCCCTGATGAGGACATCTTGAGGTGCTCTAATCGAAAGATTGAGAGTAAACGATCCCAGAGGAGGGGCCTGACCCCGAATCCGAACGGATTCCGATGTCTGATAGGGAGGTTAAGGTGAATAGGCTTTTGTTGCCAGGATAGCATTTGAATGCGCCAACAGGGTGGCTAAGTACGAAGCTTGTATACTGGGTATCGAACGTCGGTGCGTACATCTACTGGGGCAACTCCATTCTCGTTGGTATATGGGATGGAGGTTGTGTTACCTGTTGAGGTTCAGATTCCCTCTTTGAGAGTCCTGATGGACGTGAAATGGCAAGAGGCGGAATGGGTAAGGACCCGGTATGAAGAGTTAAGCTTGATAGAAGAGAAGAGGCTAGCAGCCATCTGTCATGGGCAGTTGTACCAGCAAAGGGTGAAGCGTGCTTTTGACAAGAAGGTGCGACCTCGGATATATCACGTAGGTGATATGGTGCTGAAAAGGATCCTTCCTCCTCAAAACGATTGAAGGGGCAAATGGACACCGAATTATGAAGGTCCATTCGTGGTCAAGAAGGTTTTCTCTGGTGGAGCCTTGTTGTTAACGACCATGGGTGGTGAGGATTTTCCATCCCCTGTGAATGCGGACGCAGTTAAAAAATACTTCGTGTAAAGAGACCCGCTGGACGAAAAGAACAAAATAGTCCAGGCAAAAATGGGCATCCCGGCGAACCAAAAAACGAAAGAAAGGTTCGGGCAAAAATTAGGGATAAAAATGAAAAATTGTACACCCGACAAGTCGAAAACCTGAAAAGGCGACTTGGGCAAAAAAGGGTATCCCGGTGGACTGAAAACCCGAAAGGGCGGTCCAGGCAAAAGAGGGATTGAAACGAACAACTGCGTCAGGCATGATCGTTTGCGCTTTGGTTAAAGCATCATGGATAATACCCGGTAGGGATCAGTTGGAATCGTCTTGTTCAGAAGGCAGAAAGCACGGAAAGTCTGAGGACATATGGGGTGTAACCGAGTTGGAACTCGATGAGATCACGGGTTTCACATTGCCATTAGGATAGATTTTTCCTTTTGTGCGCAATTACCTCTTTTCAGGAATTGCTTCCTTTGTATTGCTCAATTTGAGCCACACTCTTCCAATCAATAAAATGCATATTCAGTCAAATAATTTTGTTTTTGTTTTTCATTACCGCTTTGATTGCAAAAACACCCAGATATTTTTGATAAAGAATCTTGCATTTTAAGACATACAGGTCCCTTCCAATGCATGTTTATAAGATTGAAAGCTTGAAATCTTATTTGGAAGGTTGAGTGACCCAAGTGTTGAAATCTTGACACGCCTGGGGCATGGTTTTATCTGACGGTCTGTTTTGCAGGTACTGTTAGATATTCTTCACTCACTTACAGGTTGTGATGTGGAAGCTTTGTAACAGATCCCCAGAATGTTCGCTCAGGGACAAATGAATATGAAAGTCTGACCAGAGACGGATGGACGTACGCCGATCCTTGATTTTAATCAAGAAGACTCTTCAAAGTCGGAGGATTTGAAAGTTTGTAGCATATCCCCGCAGAGTCTGACCAGAAACGAATGAGGATGAAGGGACGAGGGGAGACGTTGAGGCGGTCGACGACCTTTGGAATTAATCAAGAAGACTCTTCAAAGTCGGAAGATTGAAATTTCTGTATAACTCCCAGGAGTACGTTTCTCGTCGAGCGCGGGGCGATTTGGAATACAAGATGATGGAGCAGAAAAGGTCCAGACGAGTCTGGGAATTCTCAAAAGTGGAAAAGCCGATACGAGATTGGGAGGGGGATACCATGGTTCGACGAGTCGATGGGTGTGGTACTAACTATTCTCATTTCCCAGCTAAGTCCCCAAGCAGAATTAGAGGACCAACTCCCCAGCAGATCCAAAGTCTGTGATTTCCCCAGCCGAGTCAGGATGGTTATTCCTGGCAGGTTTACAACGGTGTTTCCTCAACAGCCAGGCCAGAAGGTTGCTATTCCCCGAGTGGGGCGGGTTTCAATGAAATATATCTCCAGCAGTGTTCATCCTACCAGTGGATTGGACAAGTTCCCGTAGCAGACGGATTTTTGCATCCCCAGCTGAGTTGATTCTACCTATAGATTGCATGGGTTGTCCCCAGCGGGGTAGTATGCGATTCCCTAGCAGGGTCAGGGTGGTTATCCCCGGCAGGGGATAGATTGACGCTTCCCCAGACAGGTCTGGAGATTGCTATTTCCCCAGCGGAGTATCTGTGAGCATTTCCCCAATAAAGTCAGCAGGTATCTGTGAGGGTTTTCCCGAAGCGGAGTCAGGATTGATATCCCTAGCAAGTCAGGGACTGTTGTATCCCCACAGAGTGTTGGTGGTGCTTATCCCCAGTGGTTTCTCGAGCGGATGGGGTGCAAAGGAGGCTTTCCCCAGCAAGGGTTGCCTATTTCCCAGTAGCAGTGCTATTCCCTGGCAGGGTGGTGATTGGAGCAATGACGAGTTCCTCAGCGGAGTGTCTCGTATTCCCCAGAGGAGTCCCTTGAGGGGGATACTTTTTTTATACATTCATCATGTAAAAAATAACATGGCATATTGCATAGAAAAATAAATAATCGCGTAGCATTTCCATAATTATGGAGCATTACGCAGAAAAATCAATCATGCATCATATTGCACGCATAAGCTAGTCTCAAGCTGTGGTTACTGTTTGAGAGGTGGTTTGGCCCGAAGAGCAAGGTGTTACTCCGAGGAGTTCAGAATCTTGGGTTAATCAGAGGTATTCCCCAATAGTGCGATACTGGAGGAAGCTTTTCCGTCGGGCAGAGATGGAAATGAAGATCGGAGAATGTTACGCGATCAGCGCGATTCGAGCCGCGGTTACCGCTTGGGATGTGGTTTTGACGGAAGTTGGAAGATGTTACTCTGAGGAGTTCAACATCGTGATTTTGGAGCAGCAGTATTTCCCAGTCATCAGTAAGTGTCTGGTCGAACTTTATTTGGTGTCAGTCAACATCATCGTTCGATGTCCAGTAAACGTCGAGTTTCTTCCCAGTCATCATTCAGGGTCTGGTTGAAAGTGTTACTCTGAGGAGTTTAGCAGCAAAACGTCAGATCAGCAATGTTCCCCAGTAGTGCGATATTGGAGGAAATGTTTTCCGTCGGGCGGAGATGGAAATAATATCAGAAGACGTTACGCGATCAGCACAATTTTCGGGGTTCAAATGGAGAAAAGAAATGCTGAGGCATGTTCTGGGGTTCAAATGGAGAAAAGAAATGTTGAGGCATGTTCTGGGGTTCAAATGGAGAAAAGAAATGCTGAGGCATTTTCTGGGGTTCAAATGGAGATTAGAGTTGAAGATTATATCCAGGATGCGGTCCGCAGGATTATCTTCTGATCATGTGTTACCTTAGACTCTGGCTGAGGCCAATGGAGGTCGTTATAGGTGTCTTCTGAGGAAGAGATGCACATGCTACCTTCTGTTATGAAGGTGTACCCTCTGACATGTCGCCTTCAGAGTGGTTTGGTGTTAGTTCCGACGTTGCCAGCGGAATTATCACAGGAGATAGGAGATACTGAGGTATTTTCTGGGGTTCAAATGGAGAAAAGAAATGCTGAGGCATGTTCTGGGGTTCAAATGGAGAAAAGGAGATGTTGCGGCATTTTCTGGAGAACGGGGTTCATATTGGCGATCGCGAGTTATCGTCAGGCGACTGAGGTTCAAACTGGAGATTGGGGTTCATTATCCTGGCAAAAAGGAGTGCTGAGGCATTTTCTGGGGTTCAAATGCAGAGGTCCGAGGATCGTTTGCGCAAAAAAGAAAATTTCGGGGTTCAAGAGAATAAAAAAAGGAGTGAGCAGAAAAATTTCGGGGTTCAAGAAAATGAAAAAGAGCGGAGAAAATTTCGGGGTTCAAGAAAAGCATGAAAAAGAAGAGAGATGATAATCCCGAGCGGATGAGTGGTGTTCAGACCATTGTTATCCCTGTGTTACCATTTATTTTGGTATCCAGGTCGACGTCTGGTCGCTCGACTGTGTGAGTCGAGAATGGGATACAAACTGCAAGTGCACAGTTCTATCGCGTAGTTTTAAAAGATATCGATCCCACAGGGACTTATGAATCGATGTACCGTTATCTAAAGTTACTACGTAAATCTAAGGTGAAAATGTTTGATTGTTTGGGGAAGGGAGCTAAGAGCTAAACTAAGATCTAGATTAAATATTAATAAAACGGATATCGGTATGTAGTTCGTCAAAACTAGGGAATCAATTCCTTGTCGGTCTCTCGGTTTTAAAATAAATCGTTTCGATTAACTTTATTGGTTAAAGGTTTTATCTCAAACTCTCGCTCTGTTGAAGAAACCATGATCTTATATTAATGTAGCTGTCACTTATAATTAAGTCAAAAATCATATTTTGAAAACAATAAAGTTGCAGAAACTCTTTTTAAGAAAATACTGACCGTTTTAAACACCCTTATCTCAAACTTTCGCTCTGTTGACTTAGGTTATACAATTAAATCCAAATGCTTAACTCTCGTCCTCACATTCGCTCTTTAAAAATACTTTTTGGAAAAAAGTCAGAATTTAATTAATTCTAAAACTTGCTCTCGCCCTGAGATAGACTTAATGACTAACTTACACTGTCCAGTTAAAACCTCAAACTCTCGCTCTGTTGGTTTCAACTTCTTTATGTCTTTTACTTTTGTAAAAAATCTTGTTATTAAACCTGTAAGTTAAGACCATAAAAAGATTGATTCTAATTTTAAGTTTGAATAGACCGACTTAGTCTTGACCCCTTTTTCTGCTTACTTTACATACCGATACCTAGGCAAATTAGCCAGACATGCTAAATAAATAAGAATCTATATCATGCATAAACAGACTCATTCCAGGCATGCAATGTAAATAAACAATAGAATAAAACATAAAAAATTAAATAACAATTAAAGAACCTGAATGCGTAATACAAAGGTCTTGAACACTCCTCCACAAGCCGGTAGGATTTGTTCTTGGATTCTTCAATTAAACAGTAAAATAAATCAAGGAAATAAAAAAACTCGAATATAACGTAAGGTTAAATCCGGTATAAAATTGCACAGTAGTTTCCGGTGTAGAAACTACTACGCGAAAAATATCTAAAAGCTAAGAACGGGGGAAAATAAATTGCAAGGGAAAAAGAAAATAAAGCTTGCAAAATAAAATAAATAAAGTGAACGATGCTGGAAAGGAAGAAAAATAGGCAAAGGCGTGAAAAATAAATTTGGCAGAGCTTCCGCAAAACTGAGCGTGCAAAAACTTGTGTTTGGAAGTTCCTAATTAGCTGCTATTTATAAGCTGCTGGTGTAACCACTTTTCAAGGGTTTCCGCGTGCATGGTAGTAGGCTTCCGAGGGTTAAGCGTGCGTGGAAGTAGGCTTCAACGTGGTCAGTTGAGTTCCTTGCGCCAAAAATATAGAGGACTGGTGTGACGTTCGTCACACCATGTGTGACGTCCGTCACAGGGCTACTTCGCGTGACGCTCGTCACGCGTCCTGTGACGTCCGTCACAGGCACAGCATTGGTGACTTGTGCGCTTTGGGCTGGGCTTTGGCCTTTGGTTCCTTTTCTCTCCTTTTTGTTGCTTTTTACACCTCCTTTTCTTCCCTTTTTCACTTTTGCTTCAAAATGGGTACCTGATATAAATAGAAGAGAAATACTGCATAATATCTGATAAAATGGAATAAATTAAAGTAAATGATAATATAATCTAATTAAATTAAGTCTTAAAATGTGATATAATTTCGTGTTATCAAACTCCCCCATACTTAAATCTTTGCTTGTCCTCAAGCAAAATTCAGTATAGAACTTGTTAAAAGTTTTTAGCTGGATGAAATTTTAAAGCACACATCAATTCGTACTAGGTTGCCAATGGATTTTTGTTTAGGAGGACTTGAGTTTAATCTCGACATCACAACTACCGTCACAACTTAGATAACCCTACCTTATGCCAATCAGTTCAAGTACCCTATGATAGCTATCCTGGTTCCTTTAGTCTTATTTTGCCCGTTTTCATTCTAGCGAAATCACATTAAGCCCTTTATCCTTTCGCGCACATAGTGGAGTAACCGGTTAGTGACTATGATCCGCTTTTAGCTAGAAGTTCTGGTACATAAGTCGGATAACTTCATTATTCAGTCCATTGCAAATTGCGGGGGATCGAACCGTAGTCCGCCCTACCAAGTTCAGTACCAGATTCCTACTGAACCAATTCATAATGGATCTTTCGTATTGTGCTTTTGCATGATCTGCAACCTTTAGGTTAAATGATCTGGTAAGGATCACCTAATTTAATTATCTTAGGTTACTTTGGGGATCATTCACTTATATTCATCGGCTCTCCACGTAGTTTGCTATTAAGATGGTGCTGACTTCTGTATAAACTACTTGGGGTTACCATAGAACTAAAAGTTCAAGGAATCGGTATAATAGGTACTTATCCTGATCTAACATATTGAGGTTCTCAGAGCGTCGTTATGGTAATGTGACTGTTTTGATTCCACTCAAATTTTATAAAGTAGGCAACCTTTATACTTATTGGGTGTGTTAAAATTTTTGTTATGGCTCAGGAAAGTTGAGGGAAATAGATAATAGCAAATTTTTCACATTCAGGACTTTAACTTAAAATAAATATATATTATAATAATATTTTTTTTTTTTTTTTTATAATGAGAAAGGGAAATAACAATGAAAGGGAAAATAGCATACTTGAAACAAAGATGAGAATGGAAAGAATAATGTTTCCCCCCTATACTTGAACTAAACATTGTCCTCAATGTTTGAAGGGAAAGAAATACAAAATGGAAAGGAAAAAGAAAAATACAACTAAGGCTGCCTTCCACCTCTGGTTCTTGGTCCTGGTGATCTTTGACGTATGTCTAAGCTGTCGAATCTGCTAAACAACTCAGTAAACCGCTGGTCGGTTATGGCATTCCGAGCATCCTGTTGCTGTTGCATTTGACGCATCATCTGCATCATCTCTGTATTCTGTGCCTGCATACCATCGATAGCATCCATAATGTCGTCGTTGGTTGCAGGCCTTCTTCGTCGACGACGTTGGGAGGATGGGCCGGCTGCATTACTGGAAGGGTTGAGCGGGACTGATTGTTGTGTTGGTGGATGATCACCTTGTTCCATTTCTTCAAACTCATCTGTTTGCTGGTTTGTTTGTGAAGGCTCGGTGGTTTCAGGAGCGCTAAGATCGTAGAGGTGGCGGTTCGGGTTTGTGACATCGGTTAGGGTGGTATTGGGTAGCACAACACTTGGGACTGCTTGGTTGTTCACCATAAGATAATAGCCTCCGCCTACTCTGTTTTTAATCAGGCGGCTGGAGCGGCAATAGCTGATATCCATAGACAGGGGAGGTAGGGATTCTAAAGTTTGGAGTTTATCCCCTAGGTTCAGGCCAAGTGCTATGGAGGTTATTAATCCACCAATTATGAATGGTTGCCGGCCTCTAGCACATAAGGTGCGGATATGATGAAAGAGAAAAGAGGCGGCGTTTACCTTAGTATCCGATTCGAAAACGCACTGGAGGAAAAAGAGTTCTTTTGAGTTGACCTTACTGTTGTTTGGTCTTCCAAAGAGTGTGTTTTGCAGGATACGGAGAAAATAACGGATGGTGGGGTTATGGATGTGGGAGAGAAGGAGTTCTTCCCAGTTGTAGGTATTTATACCGGAAATTTTCTTAAAGAGGTCGAAAACTAGAACTGTGTTCCAGTTTGAGGTTGGAGGGATTCTGGCATGGAGCAGACCTTCTGTGGGAAATTGTAGCATGGCACTCAATTCGCGTTGGGTTAGAGAGTACTCGGTGTTAAACATACGGAAGGTTGCTGTACCGGTTAGAAATTCACCTTCACCGGCGGGAGTGGTGTAGTCGTAAGAACTTAGGAATTCTAAGGTTAGGGAAGGATAGGTGGGTTGGTTATGGGTGCAAAGGAAGGTTAAATCGGCTCTACGGAGCATCCACTCGATACCTTGGAGTAAGCCCAATTGTTGTAAACAAGTTAAATCGGGGTACCTGGTGGAAGCGACGCCTCGCTGTTGGAAGCGCTCGAATTGCTCCTGCTGATAGTTGTCATCTTCGGATCGGAAGATGATATTTCCGAAAGTTTGATTTCCCGCCATTGTGATGAATTTTTGAATGAGTGATTTGGAAAGGAAAAGAAGTGTATATTTGATATGAGAGAATTGTTTGTGGTGAAAGAAGGAGGTTTGGAGGGTATTTATAGGAGAAAAATGTGGGAGGTGAAAAGAAAGAGTGGTTGAAAGGTAATTAAATGTGGTAAATGAAAAATGAATGGGGAATGTAAAAAGGTAAGGGGTGTAACGTTCGTCTCCAACGGCTCCCTAACGTTCACATGTCTGAGGGGCGTTACGCTCGTCACAAAGCTGTGACGCTCGTAACAGGCACTAAGTGTGCCGTCCGTTATGGGTGGTGTGACGCTCGTCACACTTCCTTTTTGGAAAGGCTTAGTAGCACTTCACAGACTTAATTGGTAGCATGTTTTAATGTTTTATTTCTCTTACGATCGTTTTAGTCTGAAGTTTAATTTAGTATGCATGCTTAATTGCTTTGTATAATAATAATAATAAGTAATAGCAGTAGAGCATAATAGCCATTGCATAATCAAATTAACTAAACAGATTCAATAAAAATGATCATAATGTATTACAGGAAGGGAAAATAATAAAATGAAATAGAAATAAACATGAATTCAAATAACATTAATGAAAAAATCTAGCCTAAAACTAAATAACTTAGAAAGAAAATAACTAAATTCCATCTATCTTCGGATCTCTGGCCGGAGGAGTAAAAGAGTTAACATGATGCCGTAACATACGTAACTGACTTGCCGTACTGCTCATGTGTTCTAGGACTGCAAGTCTCAAGCTGTGGAAATCTTCCCTGAGGGCGTTTTGTTCTGACATCAAAGCTTCAATGACGGTTTTAATATCTGTTCCTGGCATATGATGTCGGAGATCAGGCATGGCTGATTCTTCGGTCAGGACAGGCTGAGGAGGAGGATCAATATCATGGTAGCCGGATGGAGTCTGAGGGTCAGATTCAGCAAGAGAGATATGGTCAACATAGTGCTCATAGTCATCACAAATCTCATAATCCTGGATGGATTCAGTGGATCCAGCAGGAGTTGGGGTTTCATTCAGGTTATAGAGCCAGTTCCTTTGGTTATGAACACTAGTCCTAGGATCGGGCAGGGTGAATAGGCAGAGAACCTGGTTATCAATAACAAGCTCAAACTCATCAGACCCTATGTTTGCTATAAACATAGTGTTGAAGAGGAAAGGTATACTCATAGTGGTAATGCCACAAAAAGGGTTCAGGTCGAGCATAGGCTGACGTAATCCAATAGCATTACCTATCATAGTTATCAGGCCACCTATTCTAATGGGTGCTCTCTCATCCTGGATAAGGTGGTCCAAATTAGCTAACATAAAAGTAGCACCGTTTACTGGACGGTTCTGGGAGGCACAAAATATGATGAAGAGTTCATCACGTGAAACTGAAGTACTATTTGGCTTCTTCCCAAATAAAGTGTGGGTCAGGATCTTATGGAAATAGCGAAAAGCCGGGTTATGTATGTTTCCAGAGAGAAACTCATGTTCTTCGGGCTCATCATTTCCAGTCAGCTTACCCCAAAAGTGTTCAAGCTCTCTATATTCAAAAAGTTCTTCCTGGCTTATAGTGAATGTATCAAAGGAGGTAGGAAAACCCAAAAGGTTGGTGAAGTCTCTAATATTAAATTGGTACTCCATATTGAACATTCTGAACTGGATAAAACCTCTGGTAATTCCTTTTCCATGGCTAGGTAGATAGATTAATGAACTAAGGGATTCTAGTGTGAGTCTCCGGTAGGTGGTGAAATGTCTCAGGATAGGGGAGGTCTCCCATCCTATCTGATTCAGCAAAAACAGGACACTCTGTCTCAGTCCAAGGGCAGTCATAGCCCAATCATCAGCATATAAACTAGGTAGCATCTCTCTAGCAGCTAGTTCTTCAAACCTTCGTTTCTGAGCCATTCCTCTGAACTTGATACCCATACGATCAAAATGTCCCATCTGGTTAGTGTTAACTAGAGAAAAGAAAACATGAGTTTAAGTCAGGATTTGGCCAAATGCCGAAAGAAGAAAAGAATTATTATTATTATATATAGATATATATATTTTTTTTTTCTTTCTGAATAAATCAATAATGAATACTAAATAGAAATTAAAAGAATAATTAAGAGAAAAATAGAGAAATGATAATAATAATAAAATAATAAAATAACAGATTAATTCGTGGGTTGTCTCCCACTAAGCGCTTTGTTTAAATGTCGCAAGCTCGACAAAGAAACTGTTAAATATTGTCTATGAGTCCTGGGGGCGTTTCGTCTAAGTGTAGAATTTGCGAATCCTCGTTGGTTTCCGCATAGTGATAGTGTTTCAGACGTTGCCCGTTTACGGTGAACGGTTCTGTAGATTGTCCTTTAATTTCTACCGCTCCACTGGGAAAGATTTTAGTGATATGGAAAGGTCCTGACCATCTGGATCGTAGTTTTCCCGGGAATAACTTTAGTCTGGAGTTAAATAAGAGTACTGCGTCGCCTTGCTTGAAGATTTTCCTTGATATACGCTTGTCATGCCATTGTTTTGTTCTTTCTTTATAGATTTTGGCGTTTTCATAGGCGTCTCTTCTGAGTTCCTCTAATTCGTTTATGTCAAGGATTCTCTTTTCACCGGCGGCTTTATAATTCAAATTTAAATTTCTAATAGCCCAATAGGCTTTATGTTCTAATTCTACCGGGAGGTGACAGGATTTTCCATAAATGAGCTTAAATGGGGTCGTCCCTATGGGAGTTTTATAAGCAGTTCGGTATGCCCATAAAGCTTCTGGTAATTTCAATGACCAATCTTTCCTTGAAGTGGCGACCGTTTTTTCTAGTATTTGCTTGATTTCTCTGTTAGATACTTCCACTTGTCCACTGGTTTGAGGGTGGTAAGGTGTTGCTATCCTATGTCTCACTCCATATTTAAGTAGTAGTTTTTCGAGTACCTTGGATATAAAGTGCGATCCACCATCACTGACTACTATCCTTGGAATGCCAAATCTCGGAAATATTATATTTTTAAAGAGTCTAGTTACTACTCGGGTGTCATTAGTTGGAGAAGCTATAGCTTCGATCCACTTTGATACGTAGTCAACCGCCACGAGTATGTATTTGTTACCGAAAGAGGATGGAAACGGTCCCATGAAGTCTATTCCCCACACGTCAAAAATCTCTACTTCCAAAATACCATTTTGTGGCATCTCGTCACGTCTAGATATGTTTCCCGTGCGTTGACATCTGTCACACTTCTTAATAGCCGCATGTACGTCCTTCCATATAGTTGGCCAATAAAAGCCAGCTTGTAGGATTTTAGAGCAGGTCTTGGATGTACTTGTGTGTCCACCATAAGGCGCGGAGTGATAGTGTTGGATTATATTTTCTACCTCTTCTTCGGGTACACATCGACGGAAAATACCATCGGGACCTCTTTTGAAAAGTAAGGGATCATCCCAGTAATAGTGTTTTATGTCGTGGAAGAATCGTTTCTTCTGCTGGTAAGATAAAGTAGGTGGAACTATTCCGGCAGCTAAATAATTGACTAGATCAGCGTACCATGGTATGACAGATATAGCTAAGGTGGTTTCTACTTGCATGTCGGAGTTGTTCTCTTCCAAAGTAGCTATGAGTTTGTCATACGAGAAATCATCATTAATGGATGTTCTTTCTGGTTCAAGGTTCTCAAGTCTAGAGAGGTGGTCTGCTACTACGTTCTCAGTTCCTTTCTTGTCCTTGATTTCTAAGTCGAATTCTTGTAGTAACAAGATCCATCTTAGGAGTCTAGGTTTAGCATCCTTTTTTGTTAGAAGGTACCTGATAGCAGCGTGATCGGTGTAAACTATTATTTTGGCTCCTACCAAGTAAGAACGAAATTTATCTAGCGCAAATACTACTGCTAGGAGTTCTTTCTCGGTTGTGGCATAATTCATCTGTGCTTCATCCAGGGTTCTGCTAGCGTAATATATAACATGAAGCTTTTTATCCTTTCTTTGTCCTAAAACAGCACCTACAGCATAATCACTGGCATCGCACATTATTTCGAATGGTTCATTCCAGTCTGGTGTCTGCATAATGGGTGCGGAGATCAATGCTTGTTTAAGAGTTTGAAATGCTTTTAAACAGTTATCGTCGAATATGAATTCAGCATCTTTCATTAATAGTCCGGTTAAGGGTTTAGTTATCTTAGAGAAGTCTTTGATGAATCGTCGGTAAAAACCGGCGTGTCCTAAAAAGCTTCGTACTTCTCTCACGGTTCTTGGGGGTTGAAGATTTTCGATTACCTCTATTTTGGCTTTGTCTACTTCAATTCCTCTGTTCGAGATGATGTGTCCTAAAACAATTCCTTCTTGTACCATAAAGTGGCACTTTTCCCAATTAAGTACTAAGTTTACTTTTACACATCGTTCAAGAACTCTTTCCAGGTTTTCAAGGCATTCTTCGAAACTTTGTCCGTATACAGAAAAGTCATCCATGAATACTTCCATGATGTTTTCGAGAAAGTCGGCGAAAATCGCCATCATGCATCTTTGAAAAGTTGCAGGGGCATTACACAGACCAAACGGCATTCGTCTATACGCGAAGGTACCAAAAGGGCATGTGAATGTTGTCTTTTCTTGGTCATCAGGGTGAATTGGTATTTGAAAGAAGCCTGAATAACCGTCTAAATAACAAAAATGTGAATGTTTTGCTAATCGTTCTAACATTTGGTCAATGAATGGTAAAGGGAAGTGATCTTTTCGGGTTGCTTTGTTTAGTTTCCTATAATCAATGCACATTCTCCATCCCGATTCGATTCGTTTAGTTATAGTTTCTCCTTTTTCGTTTTCAATAACGGTTATGCCTCCTTTCTTTGGTACAACGTGTACAGGACTGACCCATTTGCTGTCAGATATAGGATATATAATACCTGCTTCTAATAACTTGGTTATTTCTTTCTTTACTACCTCACTTAGGATCGGATTTAGTCTTCTCTGGTGTTCCCTAGAGGTTTTACCGTCTTCTTCTAACATGATGCGGTGCATACAAATAGAAGGGCTTATTCCTTTAAGATCGGTTATGTGGTATCCTAGTGCGGTTGGATATTTTCTTAAGATATGTAGGAGTTTTTCTGTTTCGAGTCTTCCTAGATCTGCATTGACTATCACAGGTCGTTCAAGTTCTAAGTCTAGGAATTCATATCTCAGATTTTTGGGAAGTGTTTTCAAATCAGGGGTTGGTTTGTTAAGACACTGCGTAGGGTCTGGTGTTATTGCTAAGCATTGTTTAGATTTGTCTTCTAAAAGATAGTCTGATGATTTGTCTTCTCCTGACTTTGCTTCTTTTATGCATTCATCGATGATATCCATGAAGTAACATGTATCTTCTATTGCAGGTGCTTTCAAGAATTTGGAAAGAATGAATTCAATTTTCTCTTCACCTACTTCGAAGGTGAGTCTTCCTCGTTTTACGTCTATGATTGCACCGGCAGTTGCTAAGAATGGTCTTCCTAGTATAATAGGTGTAGTATCATCTTCTCTAATGTCCATAATTGTGAAGTCAGTGGGAATGTAAAACTGACCTATGCGTACGGGAACGTTTTCAAGGATTCCTACAGGATATTTGATGGAACGATCTGCTAGTTGTACAGACATTTTGGTCGGTCTTAATTCTCCCATTTCCAGTCTCTTACATATGGATAAAGGCATAACGCTAATTCCGGCTCCTAAGTCGCATAAGGCTTTGTCGATGACAAATTTTCCTATGTGACAGGGTATAGAGAAACTACCCGGATCCTTGAGTTTAGGAGGCATGTTTTGGATTATAGCGCTACATTCGGCAGGGAGTGTAACGGTTTCGCTATCCTCAAGTTTCCTTTTATTAGAAAGAATTTCTTTTAAGAATTTAGCATATGAGGGCATCTGCGTAATAGCTTCGGTAAATGGAATTGTAACGTTTAATTGCTTAAGGAGATCGACAAATTTTCTAAATTGGCCTACATCTTTGGTTTTAACAAGCCTTTGAGGGTAAGGTATAGGTGGTTTGTAAGGTGGTGGAGGTACATAAGGTTCCTTCTTTTCTAGGGTATCCTTATTACTCTCTTCCTTTTCCTTAGGTTCACTTTCCTCAGTAGATTTCTTAGGGTTTTGGTTTTCTATCCTTGGATCAGACGGTCCTTCCACTTCCGTTCCACTTCTTAATATAATTGCATGAGCTTGGCTTCTCGGATTAGGTTGGGGCTGTCCAGGGAATGTACCAGTTGGTGCAGCAGTAGGTGCTTGTTGTTGAGCTACTTGAGATATTTGGGTTTCTAACATTTTGTTGTGGGTAGCCAAGGCATCTACTTTGCTCGCGAGTTGTTTAAGTTGTTCGCCAGTGTGTATGTTCTGGTTTAAGAAATCTTTATTGGTTTGTTGTTGGGAAGCTATAAAGTTTTCCATCATGATTTCCAAGTTGGATTTTCTAGGGGTATTATTGTTAGGATTTGGTTTCTGATATCCCGGAGGTATAGATGGGGTTTGATTCGGAGACTGTCCAGGTGCGTATAAAGCATTATTACTCTTATATGAAAAGTTTGGATGGTTCTTCCAATTTGGGTTATAGGTATTCGAATAGGGGCTTCCTTGAGCATAGTTTACCTGCTCTGTTTGGATTCCAGTTAAGAGTTGACATTCCGCAGGAGAGTGGCCTTGGATTCCACAGACCTCGCAATTCTGAGTTATAGCAACCACGGCGGTTGGTGGTGATACGTTTAAACTTTCGATTTTCTGGACCAAAGCATCCACTTTTGCATTAACGTGATCAAGGTTACTTATCTCGTACATGCCAGTTTTCGGTTGAGGTTTTTCCACTGTTGTTCGTTCGGTTCCCCACTGATAGTGGTTTTGGGCCATGCTCTCGATAAGCTGGTAAGCATCAGCATAAGGTTTGTTCATTAGTGCACCACCTGCAGCGGCGTCTATTGTTAACCTTGTATTGTATAAGAGACCATTATAAAATGTGTGAATTACTAACCAGTCTTCCAAACCATGGTGTGGGCAAAGTCTCATCATGTCTTTGTATCTTTCCCATGCTTCGAAAAGAGACTCGTTGTCTTTCTGTTTAAATCCGTTTATCTGGGCCCTTAACATAGCTGTTTTGCTTGGCGGAAAATATCGGGCAAGAAAAACTTTCTTCAACTCGTTCCATGTGGTGACTGAGTTGGAAGGGAGAGATTGAAGCCATCTTCTAGCGCTATCTCTTAATGAGAAAGGAAAAAGACGAAGTCGAATTGCCTCTGAAGTGACACCATTAGCTTTAACAGTATCAGCATATTGAACAAATACGGATAAATGAAGGTTTGGATCTTCGGTAAGATTTCCAGAGAATTGGTTCTGTTGCACAGCCTGCAACAGTGAAGGTTTAAGTTCAAAGTTGTTTGCTTCGATTGCGGGCGGAGCAATACTTGAATGCGGTTCATCTTGCGATGGAGCGGCGTAATCTCTAAGAGCACGAGCTGGTTCTGCCATCTCGGTTAAAGAAGGAAAAATGTTTTTGATATCAGGAAGGTTTATAGGAGGGAGATTGTTTTCAGCACGATATTCCCGAATTCGTCGTAAGACTCGGAGATATAGTTCGATATCGTTGATTCGTAAATAGAGCGGTTCGCCTTGAGAGCGAGTGCGTGGCATACAAATCAACGAAAGAAAGAATAGAAGGAAAAAAAAAGAAACCTTAGTCTCTACAGCGTAACGGAAGAGTTACGATATCGATTGAATAAAAGTCCCCGGCAACGGCGCCAAAAACTTGATCGCTCGACTGTGTGAGTCGAGAATGGGATACAAACTGCAAGTGCACAGTTCTATCGCGTAGTTTTAAAAGATATCGATCCCACAGGGACTTATGAATCGATGTACCGTTATCTAAAGTTACTACGTAAATCTAAGGTGAAAATGTTTGATTGTTTGGGGAAGGGAGCTAAGAGCTAAACTAAGATCTAGATTAAATATTAATAAAACGGATATCGGTATGTAGTTCGTCAAAACTAGGGAATCAATTCCTTGTCGGTCTCTCGGTTTTAAAATAAATCGTTTCGATTAACTTTATTGGTTAAAGGTTTTATCTCAAACTCTCGCTCTGTTGAAGAAACCATGATCTTATATTAATGTAGCTGTCACTTATAATTAAGTCAAAAATCATATTTTGAAAACAATAAAGTTGCAGAAACTCTTTTTAAGAAAATACTGACCGTTTTAAACACCCTTATCTCAAACTTTCGCTCTGTTGACTTAGGTTATACAATTAAATCCAAATGCTTAACTCTCGTCCTCACATTCGCTCTTTAAAAATACTTTTTGGAAAAAAGTCAGAATTTAATTAATTCTAAAACTTGCTCTCGCCCTGAGATAGACTTAATGACTAACTTACACTGTCCAGTTAAAACCTCAAACTCTCGCTCTGTTGGTTTCAACTTCTTTATGTCTTTTACTTTTGTAAAAAATCTTGTTATTAAACCTGTAAGTTAAGACCATAAAAAGATTGATTCTAATTTTAAGTTTGAATAGACCGACTTAGTCTTGACCCCTTTTTCTGCTTACTTTACATACCGATACCTAGGCAAATTAGCCAGACATGCTAAATAAATAAGAATCTATATCATGCATAAACAGACTCATTCCAGGCATGCAATGTAAATAAACAATAGAATAAAACATAAAAAATTAAATAACAATTAAAGAACCTGAATGCGTAATACAAAGGTCTTGAACACTCCTCCACAAGCCGGTAGGATTTGTTCTTGGATTCTTCAATTAAACAGTAAAATAAATCAAGGAAATAAAAAAACTCGAATATAACGTAAGGTTAAATCCGGTATAAAATTGCACAGTAGTTTCCGGTGTAGAAACTACTACGCGAAAAATATCTAAAAGCTAAGAATGGGGGAAAATAAATTGCAAGGGAAAAAGAAAATAAAGCTTGCAAAATAAAATAAATAAAGTGAACGATGCTGGAAAGGAAGAAAAATAGGCAAAGGCGTGAAAAATAAATTTGGCAGAGCTTCCGCAAAACTGAGCGTGCAAAAACTTGTGTTTGGAAGTTCCTAATTAGCTGCTATTTATAAGCTGCTGGTGTAACCACTTTTCAAGGGTTTCCGCGTGCATGGTAGTAGGCTTCCGAGGGTTAAGCGTGCGTGGAAGTAGGCTTCAACGTGGTCAGTTGAGTTCCTTGCGCCAAAAATATAGAGGACTGGTGTGACGTTCGTCACACCATGTGTGACGTCCGTCACAGGGCTACTTCGCGTGACGCTCGTCACGCGTCCTGTGACGTCCGTCACAGGCACAGCATTGGTGACTTGTGCGCTTTGGGCTGGGCTTTGGCCTTTGGTTCCTTTTCTCTCCTTTTTGTTGCTTTTTACACCTCCTTTTCTTCCCTTTTTCACTTTTGCTTCAAAATGGGTACCTGATATAAATAGAAGAGAAATACTGCATAATATCTGATAAAATGGAATAAATTAAAGTAAATGATAATATAATCTAATTAAATTAAGTCTTAAAATGTGATATAATTTCGTGTTATCAACGTCTTTCGAGATTGTTTCTTCGCCGATGCTGACAGGCGTTGTTAATTATTTTCCCATCGGAGTGCAAATTGTTCGTCTGTTCTTGGTATTCAATCACTCTTCATCCTGATCATCCGAAAGCCGAGGCTATTTCGTATCGACAGGTTCACAGTGGATTGAATAGGGGCAGCTGTAACACCTCAAAATTTGCCCTCCTCTCTTGGGACTAGCATTAACATATGGCATACATTTTAGGTCATTAGGCATTGCATATTGCATATCATGTGGTTACATTGTGCAAGTTATCCTCTCAAGTCTGGATCAGAAGATGAGGAAGTCAAAGTGCAAACCTAGGGTTTATTGACTGATCATTGGCCATCTGAGGATTGGGCTGTGAATTAGGGCTTTATGATTCTCAATGGAGATTGGCCTTCATCTTGATTGCAATGATACATCATCATCATCATGGCTGGATTTCATCAGGAGATTGAAGCAGATTCCTTGAGATTAGGGTTTTGTCCACTGGTCAACCCTAATCAGTTGCATTGGGCCAATCAGGGGATAATCAGGAGATGGGGTTTATGATGGTTATGGGGTTCATTATGTGATTATATTGTGCTTATTGAGGCTGGGGTTTCACCCTTGAGCCATTTCAGTTGGAGATTGGGGCTTAATTTGATCTATGCATGGCCAAATTCATCTGTCAGTTGAAAAAGTCAACTGTGGTCAACTGTACATGATCTGATGGATTTGGAGGTGGAAATGAGTTGGATGCACTTCATTCATGTTGGAACAAGTGTTACATGACATCTCAAAGCTTAAGAATGGAGAAAATCAAGTCAGGACAAAAATTGCCAAAAATAGAAAGTGACTTGTAATTGAAGTTTCCAAAAATGGAAAGTTTTTGACCTCAAGACCACGTGTCCAAGGAAGCTTCAAATGAAAATTTGTTCAACATGAAAGTTGTAGATCTTGTTCTCACCTTTCCAAAAAGTCCAAGAACTTGAAAATCCCATGTATGGTTGGAAAGTTATGGCTCAGTGAATTTCAAAAATAACCCATAATCAGGAGGCCATAACTTCCACATGGATTGTCCAAATTGCAAGTTCTTTATATGCACAAACTCCATTTGACATGTACTTTCATGGTGCATAATTGGATTTTCTCAAAAATGGTCAATGCAAAAAGTCAAATTTCAACTGGACAGTTAAAATGGACCAAGGGCAAAATTGTCCAACTTGTGAAATAATTGGAATTTTTTAGTGGGGATTTTTGCAACACCTCACAAATGGTATTTGAAACTTGTTGGAATCATCATAACATGGCTAGGCTTCATGGTTTGGAAATTGGCCATTGGAATGAACTTGAACAATTGGACACATAACCATTCACATGTGATTTTCCAAAATACACATCCAATGAGAGTGAGACAAGTTGCAACAGCTCACACATGTCATTTTGAGAGTGTGTGAGCTGTCAATGAGCTGGCATTGGCTTATATGTGAAAGTACCATTTTGTCCCTAACTTGAAAATTAGCCATTTCACTAATCAAATGCATTTTGGTTAATTGGCATAATTAAGCTTGGATTAAGCAAGGGTATATATTCATAATCATCATCTAATCATAACAGAATATCACACATCCCAAAATCAGATCAAAAATTCATCAAATTCTTCAACTTCTCTCAAGAACACATTGAACTCAAATCCATCAAACTTCATCCATTCTTGCTCAATCTTCGAAATTCTTGTGGCATTGATCTCCTCTCATCATCATCTCCATCTGTTTTCGAAGATTGGAAGGAAGGGAGTGGTGAATCGCAGCTGTGCAAACAAGCTTCGTCAATGGCAAATCGAGATTGTGTGCATTAGGAGCCAAATCAATTGAACCTAAGCCTAGCATTCAACTCCTTGGAGCCTCTAGTTCATCTGTTTGTGGAAATCGAAGCACAAGAACGCCAATTCCAGCGCTGTCATCTCCAGGTGAATGAATTTCGAATTTCAAGATATGCTTAATGGTTATATGCGTTTGAAAGCTCGTGCCATGTAGAATCCAATGATATGCGTAGCTTTGATTATGATGCAACGTAGGATAAGAAATCTGGATTTGAAGTTACGAACCAAAACCCTAACTCGATCGATTTGAGAGATTCAGGAACTTGTAGGCAAAATTAGGTTCGTATTCGTGACCCACGTGTTGAGACGGTTCTAACCATATGCCACATGTTGATTTTGGTGTTGGTTCATGGATCATCGTGTTCTTACTTTTTCTGGAAATTCCTGGGCAAAACGATGATGGAAGTGTGTTTGATCTGAAAATCCATTTGAAAATTCAAATAAGCTGTTTACCGCCCCCGCGCCAGCCAATTACAAATTTCCATTAGTGAATTTCATTTAATTAATTTAATTCTAAAAAATTGCTAAAAATTCATTTCAACTTTAAAAAATTCATAAAAAATGTATTAAAAATCAGAAAAATGTGAGGATTTTTGTGTTGACTTTGTTTTTGACTCTAGAATTTTTTGACCTATTGGTTGAAGTTGTGCATGGTAGAAGTTATGTTTGACTTAGGTTTGTTTCACATGTGCTACATTTTGATACCTTTGGCCAATTCCATTGTGAAATCCTCATAGTATAAAAGAAATACTTGGAAATTTTTGTGATGATTGTGGACTGGTTGATGTTTATTTACATGTAAATTTCATGAGTTTTTGATACCTGGCCATTGAGATATGAATTTTGGAACTTAGGTGTGACAATTTGTGTCACACCTCATTATGTCAACTTGCTGGATTTATTTGAATGACCTAGACTTGTTAGAATGATGTGAAATTTTGCATGGATGTTCGTTAACATGTTAAGATGCTATGTGAATTTTTGGGGAATTTTATGTGGCGTTTTCAAATTGATTGCTATTTTTCATCTCTGTTGGTCAAATGTGCAAGCTTGTGTGACATAGGTTGGTAGATTTAATGTGAAATGCTCATATGGTATTGAATGATCATGAAATTTGGTATGCTTGTAATAGACACATGATAGGACCTCCCTGTTTTGGTCCCAGTCATTTCTTTATTGTTTTCATTGAGTTGTGAATTTTTGAAGTGGAAGCATGTGTTGATGTTGTGATTTGGAGCATGTAATTGTGTCTGTTTTTGTTGATTTTCCTTGACATAGTTCCCTTGGTCCAATTAGGCTAAAATTTGACATGCTAGACCTTGAATATCCTCTGTTTAGGTGTAAATTATTTGAGAATTTTTGGATTTGTTTTGATGTGGATTTGAATGCAATAGTTCTGTTTGGATGTTTGGTGCTCCATTTGAACTAGTTTGAATTGTTTTGTGCATGAAATAAATATAATGAATGATATGGACATGGGATTAATTGTGTTGGCTTTTGTTTGACATTAATTTGAGTTTGGTTATAGATACCTTGCTGTTTAGGAATTTTTGTCACCTTTGGACCCTAGGCTTGGCCTAGTGGTCTAGTTTCTAACATTTGATGGATTTCTTTTGTGTGTGTTTGTTTGTTATCTGATTGTGTGTTTTGGGTTCGGATGCTGACGTAAGCCCAGTGATTGGCTGTCGGGCTCCATGTTTGCCCTTTTGAGTGTGTTTTGGTTCGGATGCCGACGTAAGCCCAGTGATTGGCTGTCGGGCTCCACGTTTGCCGTTTTGAGAGTGTTTTGGTTCGGATGCTGACGTAATTCCATTAAGTGGTTGTTGGGCTCCATGTTTGCCATCTATCAGTTTGTTTTGTGTTGTTTGGCGTGCGTAAGCCGAACTACAGAGGCTCTGATTCTTGTTCCAGACAAGATATGTAGGCATAAGGTGCGATACCTTATCGAGCTCGTTCCTCTTAACCCCACCTGCGTTCCCCGTGTGTGTGTATGATGTTTAGCAACCTATTCTTTATTTTAGAACGTGGATCCCGTCGAGTACGACGGACGTGAGGGGTGCTAATACCTTCCCCTTGCGTAACCGACTCCCTTACCCTTTCTCTTTGGTCGCAAGACCATTTCCTTTCCAGGTTTCTCTGAGCGTTTCCTTTCCCTATCTTGGGATAAATAACGCGCAGTGGCGGCTCTGTGTTGTGTTTTTTATTTGAGTCCCGCCGGTTGATTTTTCGCAGGATGCGACAGCTGGCGACTCTGCTAGGGATAAACGATGTAGACCTATGCTGGTCCATCGTCCCTAAGCGAGTCCTACCTAGCGTTTTAGGATTGGTTTGGGTTGCTTATTGTGTTTTTATTTATTGCATTTATTATTCTAACCATTGTATATATTTGCATTAATGTCTGCATGCATCATACTATCATGTTGTTGCCGTCCTCTTTGCAGGTGGTTCCTCTGTTGGGGTGGATGTTCTGAATGGGGCTAAAACCCAGGCCCGAGTATACACCTAGGATTAGTGTGGGTCTCATGTTCCTCATTTGCTAAATCAGCATGATGTTGTAACGTGACATACCACAAGCCGGACGAGGTTCATTTGATAGTGCTTTCCATTGTGGAATATTTCACTTTGGTTGAGTTACTTCATCTGAACTATTGACTCTGGTGACCGATCATTTCCCGGATCTTTGGTTTAGACGATCTCAGGAGAGCTACAATGGCACACCCGAAAGGGCAAACCCATTGAGTATCTCTGCCCGATTGTCGAGACTATTATCCGCCTTAGGATGACCTGTTTAGAATTTACCTGTGAGGGGAGGGTGGTTCTTTCAGATGCATGTTCAGATGGTGACTCGGATGGTGACTATTTGTTCCGTGGGTCTTATTTATAAGTCGGATTTATGGTCATTTATTGCCGTGACGCCGGAGTGCTGTCCGTGATTTATCAGTGGGGATCCGTTTATTTCAGGATTCCCCGGGCCGAGATATTTATCAGTGGGGATCCGTTTATTTCTGGATTCCCCGGGCCGATTCAGATGGTTGTGATTGTCTGTTCATAAAATGATGGTGATGATGATGATGTATCTGTCTTCCGTTTATTTCGGAACCCGTGGGTCTGATTGATGATTGTGCACTCCTCAGATGGTTATGATCAGTCCAGAGACCAGATTCAGTGCAGATGATCAGATGGCTTGGAGGATGGCAACGCATTGCATTCATTCATCAGCATCATTGCACTTTGCATTAATTGCATCTAACACATGTTTACCCATATGCAGGGACATTTTTGGTCGAGATCCTGGTTGAGAGACTTTTTGCTCAGATATGAGGGCCGGTTTGAAAGACAACGTTGCCTACAGTTTCTTTGATCCAGAGATTGGTGTGCTGAAGGATATGATAGCATTGATTACACCCGATTATGTGTGGATGTTCAGAGAGGCATACGGTAGTATCCTGAAGATGGCTTTCAGACTCAGTGACAGTGACCGAAGCGCCGTCCATACTCTCCTCCAGTTCTATGATCCTGGGCTGAGATGTTTTGTATTTCCAGACTATCTGTTGGGACCTCTGATGGAGGACTATGCTAGCATCCTGGGTATGCAGATCCGCGATCAGATTCCGTTCCACGTCACTAGATCAGAGCCAGATGTCCTTGGAATTTCACGTGCTCTTTATTTGAGTCCGGAAATGGTCAAGGAAGGGTTGAAGGAAAAGGGAAAGCTACCTGGGTTTCATTTGAGTTTCTTGGAAGCTAATGCCAAGGAGCATGCTGCTATGGGTAACTGGAAGACGGTTTGTGCTCTGATTGCTGTGAGCATTTATGGGATTGTTCTGTTTCCTAATCAGAAGAATTTTGTGGACCATAATGCTATCATATTGTTCATGCAGAGAAACCCTATTCCTACTCTGGTTGGAGATGTTTATTACTCGGTGCATAACAGGAATGAGAAGAGGCGTGGTGGCTTGATCAGATGCTGTTCTCAGTTGCTCTTCCGATGGTTTATGGGGTATTTGCCTTCTCGAGGTGCCTTTGTTCAGATTGATCCCAGTGTTAAGTGGTCCTTCAGGTTGATGGGTTTGCGGGCTGATGATATTGCTTGGACTCATAATGGTTTGGCTGGAAGAGATTTTATATGCAGTTGTGGGAGTTTACCTAATGTGCCTTTGGTGGGAGTTCAGGGTTGCATTAATTACAACCCGACGCTTCTAAGGAGACAGATGGGGTTTGCTATAGAAGGTCCTCCTCTTGAGCGAGAGATTCAGGAGTCCTTCTATTTCCCGATTGATGGTAACCAGGCCAAGCTGAGGCAGGTATTGGGTGAGTGGCGAGATATTCAGAAGAAGGGTAAGGTTCCTTATGGCAAAGTCAACAGTCGGTATTTTCCTTTGTTTGAAGATTGGTTGCGGAAGAGAAATGAAGTTACACATCTACCATTTCCCGGAGGCGATCCTGTGTGTCCTATGATTGAGGGTCCAAGTTCTTCTGTCAGCATGGAAGAATTCCTCGAGATGAAGAGGGCCAGAGATCAATTACTTGCAGAGAAAGCTGAATTGGAAAGAAGTGTTGCTCGGTTTCAGACAGCTAATCAGGAGATCAAGGTCAAGATGGAAGATCAAGACAAGCGACATGCCTTGGAAGCCAAACGCTTTGAGATGGATACAGCCTACTATGGGAAGGTTAATCAGGCATTAGCATCATCTACCAGAGAGCACGACATCACCAAGGAGAAGCTGTTCAGAGCGTCACAGGTCATTGAGGATGAGAAGAGGAGGCAAATCCTTGTCAGAGATCAGAGAGATACGAGAGCCAAAGTTCTGGCTGCAGAGTGGGAAGCGGAGAAGGTAAAGATCAGGGCTGAAAGGGATCACTACATGGCTGAGAGAGATCACTACTTCAGGCAGATGAAGATTCATCAGAAGGAAGTGGGGAGATTGCAGCAGGAGAACACCGAACTCAGGTTCGCCGCAGAGTTCGCGAAGATGGTTGATGATACAGGGCCTTCCGTGGGACCTTCATCAGGCTAGCTTTGTTATTTGTTGTGGACTACCGTCAGGCTTGTTGACGGAATCCGCTTGCTTGTATTTCTTGCCCTGATTCTGGAGGATTGTATCTGATTTTATCTGACTTGATGTATGACTATGGCACTGTTTGTGCACTCTTTGGCTATGTGATGGTTATTTTCAGTCAGTGATTGATCTTCACGCTTTATTTGCTTTACCGTATGCACTTACACAAGCACACACAGGGTTGGAGGTATCGTGCTAAATCATATCTTCGATCTGCACGATGAAATTGAATGCTGAATATAAGAATTTTTGCTGCCGGATTATTATATGTCTCAATGATGCCAGGATCGAGAGACAAAGTGTTCCTCATAGGGATAGATGTTGCATTCATGCATATTAACCTGCTTGCTGTTTTGTAGGTATTTGCTTCTGATGTGCTTGGTCTTTTCAGGAATCGTTGCTCGTGCTCGCTGAGTCGTACCTTTGCACTCAGCACGCCCTCACAGATACTTCACCAGGCACAAATCCGAACTGATGGATTCTCCCACCGCCGACATCCTTGAGCTGAAAGAGATGGTGAGGGACTTGTTCAGTGTTGTGCAAGGGCTTGCCTTGGGGCAGAAAGCCATGGCCGAGAGATTAGAAAGGATTGAGGGCTGGATGATCAAGGAGAAAGTTCAGGGAAAGGCTCCGTCATTCGAAGTAACAAATCCCTCTGGCTCTGTGGGGAAGAAATCCCTTGGCAATGGTCAACTTGAGAAGGAAGTTGAATCAGGTGGTGCGCAGACTAAAAGAGAACGCGGTAAGGATCGTTATCACCCTTATGCGGCCACCGTAACCGTTCCTGTTGGTGATTCATCTGTACCACGGCGGCAACAGCCACCTCGACAGAGGACACAAAGAGCTGGGGGCCCAGTGAGAAGAAGGACGGCAGATCGTCATTTCAATAAGCCGCCCGTGACTTACGCCTCTCTGTTTGAGAGGTTGAAGGATCTTGGATTGGTGCAGCCGAGGATGTTGACTCTGTTAAAACCTGATCAGAGGCCTGCCGGTTACGATGAGAATGTCAGGTGCGAGTTCCATGCTGGGGCACCCGGACATCATGTTGAGGATTGCAAAGCTTTTAAGCATGTGGTCCAGGACTTGGTGGATTCTAAGGTAATCACTTTTGCACCGACGACAGATGATGGTGTTAACCCCGTGACAAGGCATGGTCCTGTAAAAGTGAAAATGATGTCGAAGGACAAGAAGGGGATAGAGGTGACTGAGAAGGATCAGTATTAAACGGTATAAAAAACAACTTCTCCGCATCTTTATTCTCCATGAGGATCCGAAGAACATACTCCGTCACGGTATGCGGTCTACTTAAGATTAAACCTAAGTTGACGGTCGCGGGTGCTAAGAATCCGAATGACTCGTCCAAATCATTGGGGCGCATCAATTTGTCATACAAAAACCTAATATAAAAACATCATTAACACCTCTTTTGAAACATAAAGTAAACCGGATTAACATAAAGTAAACATCATTAACATAAGTTGTTTAATTAATAAAACAAAGTAGACCGGATTTACCTAATATATGTATTGACAACGTTGACGCCGATTTCTTCATGACCAAAAACTTGCATGAAGTCTTCATTACCAATCATTTGGTCGTAATCAAAGCCGAAAATCCCTACCTCCATATGTACATTCCGAACACCTCCGGTCGGTATATCGGTCATCTCTATAAATGTCCTGAGGCACGACCTATACTTGGTGGTAGGTTTTTTCCTAGCTACGGTCTTCTTAGCACCAGAACTTTTTACCCGTGCGGAGGCGTTGCTAACCTCCTTTTTTTGTTGTGCGGAGGCATTGCTAACCTCATTTTCTTTTGATTTGGATTTTGTGGGAGTCTATTTAACATAACCAAGGAAAATATGTAAGTAAAATTTTAAGCATAAATTTTAAACTTTGAATATACACATTAAAGTTAACATAAGTTTTAAGCATACCTCATATCCTACGCATATGAGGTTTGTCGGCCATGCAACAAACGAACCTACTGCTTCGTGCACCGTTGTTGCATCCGAATCATCGCTAGGATATGGTAATGCTGCATTCGGCTCAACTGCAATATCAACTGATACCTTCAAACATCCAGCAGGGAGCTCTCTAGTGTGGAGTAATACTCCGCTAACGTTATGCACTTTTCCCTTGCCAACCATCCGATAGTATGGTGACGACAAATACAGCTGACAATGGGAAATGCCCTAAAACCATAATAACAAGAAATCGTTAATGTGTATATATGTCAAATACATAATTTAAGCAAATAGTTCAATTTAAGACAATTATATGTAATTACCTCTGGAATGTTCGGCTGAAAGGTACAGTTGATACTGTTTTTGTCCGAAGCATCTCTGTATACCGTTGAGGCGCTAGCCTCTCTTTCTCTCCTCAATGCATCAAGCTCAGCTTGCATGGCTTCCAATCTTGCATGAAGCTCCCGATTACTAGGAGCCTTTCCTTTTTTAACACTGAGGGAGGTCGGAGTGACTCCAAATCCCTTACCCCTCACCCGACCAGAATACTCAGGGACATCTAATGCCCGACTAAGTATGCTCTTAGTATCATCGGGAGATAGAGACTGAGATAGCTCCTCCTGAAAAATCAGATGAATACCGTATACTTGTCAAATATTTGTGTATAAAAATGTTATTCAATTAATGAAAAAATGTTATACTTACACATTTCTGGTATACGTTTAAAACTTCTTCTTGTGGAACTCCAGATTTGCCCACACGGGCTTCCTTCCACAAAACATGTGCAGGAAGAGATGTTTCTGAACTTTCCTCCTTCTGCAGCTACACATTAAGTCATACAATTTGATCAGATAAAACTAATATATGATGAACAAATTTGTTTTCGCAATTTATAAATACTTACCATGGATTGTTCTAAGCGTCCATATCCGACACGTCCTTTTCGGTACGGATATGCGGGACTTGATGCTCTTTCCCGATTTGTAGCACTTATTCTTTGAAAAGTCGGGTCTTGTCTTTTGGATTTGAAAGCTTCCCATTCTTCAGCCGATATCAAACTTTCATATTTTCTAGGAAGCTCCGCATCCACAAAATTACCATCCGCATCCTTAAGGAACTTGGATGATAAAAATGTCTGAAACCCTCTAAGAAGCTTTCCGGCCAATTTCATACAAAACCCTCTTCTTTCTTCTTCGATGTTAAAACATCGCTAAGAAAAACATACAGATTGATAGTTAGTATCGGTAATTGAAAAAACATAATTGATACCGTATAATTAAGGGCCAAATGATTGTACCTTTATCTCACTCCAAATTTTTTCTTTGGACTCTTTCAACTCTTTATTTCTCCAATCATCACATGTAATGGGAATTTCATTCCTTACTAGTGCACCGATGAAACTAGTTAAGGTATGCCCATTAGGTTCTATAAGTTGTCCCTGGTTGTTCCAAGAGACATCTAGTATGATGCCTCGAGATCTTCCTTGGACCACCCTTCGCATTACTGTGATGCCTCTTCGAATTTCTTCTTCCGCGGATACTTTACTAACTTCCTCATGTTGGTTATCAGCCATGTCTAACCTGTAATAAACCAAGGAAACCATCAAATATCAAATATAACTTATAATCAAAGCAATTGAAAACAAAAAATAAAGAAATCATGCATTATCAGATATAACTTATAATCAAAGCAATTGAAAACAAAAATATAATGAAATCATGCATTATCACATATAACTTATAATCAAAACAAATGAAAAAAAAAAATAAAGAAACCATGGATAATTTACCTAAGTCACTAACATCTCTTTCTTTTCTTTGTTGGAATATTAATCACTTGTTTCTTAGCAATGCGTACGGATGAATTGATCCAAATTCCCTCATTATGATCGTTTCTTATATATGACTCATCCGGTATAAGATCCTCAACTTCATCATTTCTATTCAACTCATTCCGTCTAATGCATGACTCATTCTCAACATCAATATCACATTGATCGACACCGCTATCATCAGTCACTTTGTTAGAGAAAAGCACTATAGACCATTTTGTACTCTTCGGGTCATTCACATAGAACACTTGTTTAGCTTGAGATGCTAGAATAAAAGGTTCATCTTTGTACCCCACCCTAGTAAGATCAACTTGCAAAAATCCAGACTTATCCATTCGTATGCCACTACTATTCACCCACTTGCAACCAAAGATGGGAATCTGAAACTTCTCGTAATCAAACACCCAAATGTGCTCAATAACTCCAAAATATGACAAATTTGCATATTTGGGGTTTAAGTCCTTCATACTTGATATATGCATTGCTTCAGCTAGCACGGTGACACCATTATTTTGCATAGTACTCTTATCATCTTGTTCTTTGGTATAAAATGTGTATCCATTAATTGAATATGCGCTATGAGAAAACACATGCAAACTTGGACCATATGCCAAACATCTCAACCTTTCTGTTACCGAAGAAGGATCTGAAGAGCGCTTCAAATAAATATGATCCTTCAACCATTGTATGAAACTTTGATTGTGCTCTATAACTATCCAATTTTCATTTCTGTTCGGATTTAACCTTCGGAGTACATCCTTGTGCATTTCAACATATGGCTCAACCTCATTATTATTGTGCAGAACATACAAATGAACTTGATCCCGTTCATCCCTTGATATTGTCACAATTTTATTCCCAATTAATTTTTTACCTTCCATTTTGTCGAAAATCTGAGCTCTGGGGAGTCCAATCGATTGAACGTTAGACAAATATTCAGTACAAAACTCAACAGCTTCTTCAACAATGTATCGTTCAACAATACAACCCTCTGGTCAACTTTGGGATTTCACGTACCCTTTTAATATTTTCATATACCGTTCAGCAGGGTACATCCATCTCATATAAGCTGGTCCACACAACTGTGTCTCTTTCACAAGATGAACAACTAAATGAACCATTATGTCAAAAAAAGACGGAGGAAAATACATTTCAAGCTCACACAAGGTAATTACAATCTCTTTTTGTAGTGTTGGTAAGATCTCGGGATCGATCACCTTACTACAAATTGACCTAAAGAAAAAACACAATTTAGTTATGGCACTTCTTACTTTTTCTGGCAAAATAGAACGTATACCTATCGGTAGAAAATGTTCCATTATAACATGGCAATCATGTGTCTTCAAATTCTTCAACTTGAGGTCTTTCATAGAAACAAGTCTTCTGATATCAGATGAGTATCCTTCTGGAACCTTAACTTCACTCAGAGACTTACACAAATTTTTTTTCTCCTTTCTAGATAAAGTAAAAGCAGCAGGTGGTAGATATGTTCGTCTTCCTTTCTTCACGGGTGCTAATTCAGTTCTCATTCCCATTTTTAACATGTCCTCCCTTGCTTTAAGGCCATCCTTAGACTTGCCTTTTATATTGAGTAATGTACCGATAACACTTTCAAATACGTTTTTTTCAATATGCATAACATCGAGAAAATGTCTCACGTACAAAGACTTCCAATATGGCAATTCAAAAAATATCGACCTTTTCTTCCACCCACCTTTCACAATCTTATGTGCAAAAGGCTTGCCAAACTCAGTACGCACATCTTTCACCTTTTCAAAAACTTGTTCACCTGACAATGCGGGTGGAGCTCTACGATGTTCGGTGTCTCCATTGAATGCTTTTCTCCACCCACGGTAGTGATGTTTAGAATGTAAGAATCTACGATGACCGAGAAACACATTCTTCTGGCAAAGTTCCAATCGAATCGTATCGGTTCCGTCTTCACAAACAGGACACGCACGTTGACCTTTAATGCTATACCCAGATAGATTCCCGTATGCTGGAAAATCATTAATTGTGCCAAACAACATCGCCCTCAAATTGAAACTTTCTTTCCTATATCCATCATAAACCTCCACACCGTTCTCCCACAAAATCTTTAAATCTTCGATCAGAGGTGTCAAGTATACGTCTATGTCATTCCCTGGTTGTTTAGGCCCAGAGATTAACATAGATAACATCATGTACTTACGCTTCATACATAGCCACGGAGGTAGGTTATAAATCATAAGAATCACAGGCCATGTGGTATGTGAGATACTTTGAAGACCATGTGGGTTCATTCCATCAGTAGATAATGCCAATCGAAGGTTTCTTGCTTCTGATCCAAACTCAGGATAATCATTATCAATCTTCGACCACTGTGGTGAATCAGCCGGATGCCGATACATTCCATCAATAATTCTTTCATCTGCATGCCAAGTAAGATGTCTTGCATAGGTTTCACTACGAAACATGCGCCTAAATCTCGGAATTATCGGAAAATACCATAAGACTTTTGCGGGAGATAATCTTTTCTTATATCGAGACAAACCGCATTTAGGGCACTCAGTTAACATTGCATATTCGTTACGAAACAAAATGCAATCGTTAGGACAAGCATGTATCTTATCATAGCTCATGCCAATAGAGCACAACATTTTTTTTGCCTCATAGGTTCGATTAGGAAGAACATTATCATCCGGTAGCATTTCTCTCATAAGGGCCAACAACTCTGTGAAACTTTTATCCGACCATCCATTGCCCGCCTTTAAGTTGTACAACTTTAATACCGCAGAAAGTCTTGAGAATTTAGTGCAACCTTTGTACAACGGTTTCTCTGCATCGCTTACCATCCTCTCAAACATTTCAGGATAATCATGAAGATCTTCTTCCAGTGCTTCTACAATCTCTTCAACTCGATCACAATCGTATGTTTCCGTGTCTTTGTCGTATGAAGCATAGGTCGTACTACTTTTTCCACTCGATTCAACATTCTCGTTAATTTTCTCACCATGAAATATCCAACACTGATAACTTTGATCAATTCCATGCCTCAGCAAATGCGATTTCAATCCATGTGCGTCAACCTTACCAATATAACAACAACGCAAGCAAGGACAATGCATTCGTCTGGGGTTTTCAGCGTGTTGAACAGCATACTTAACGAATTCCAAAACCCCACTCTCGTACTCTTTGGTCATTCGATCGGCACAGATCCATGTTTTATCCATGGTTTTCCTACTTATTAAAGTAAACAATTAATCTAGACGAAAATACATAACTAAGGTAGTATCTTTGAACATTCAACTGGTCAAAACTATTATTCCATAGTAGTTTCAATGAACATTCAAATTGATTTCAAAATACATTCACCAAAATCCATTTAACATCCTAACTAGTATTCACCTGTCACCAAACTTTGTAGCTTGTTCTTTTCAGACTAGCATGAGTTAGTAAATTGATACACTAACTACTACTTTAACTCCTATTAGCATTTCAATAACTGATTTCAAAATACACTAATAAACCTTGTCCATTCAATATTAACTAACTTACTAATTTTATTTGCCAATTCAAACATGACTAACCAACTTTCCTAAATAACTAACTGAATCACATTTCAAATTTCATAACAGTCCTACTAACAAAACTGTTCTAATTAATCTCTAACAGTCTCTGACACATAATTAACAGTTTCATAGCTAACTATCGAATCAACTCAACTAACAATCATATTATCAATAACCAACTAACTACTTTTCACTAACTTACTAACTTAACTAACATTTCAAACTAACACTTTAATTCCCTAAACACTAACTGATTCAACTTCAAAACCAACATTCAACCCTAAGGCAACAGAATAAACTTCAAAATCTCAAAATTTGGGTCATTTTATATAACTGAGTTTTCACACATAATACAGAACCAACATTGGTGATACAGAAAAATATGACTGAGTTTTCAACAGAACCAACATTGGTGATACAGAAAAATACAGAAAAATATAAAATGGGGCAAGAGTTTTCACACATAATGTTCATCTATAACACATTATATAAAATCAAATATCACTCACAAACCATAAACATTCACATATGCAAGAATGAATACAATGTAGTCATTACCTCTACTTCAACATGCATTTGGTACCAAAGTTATTTAGGGTTTGAGAAAGAGACTTACCGAGGTGTCGTTATGGTGAGAAGTACGTGAGCACCGCCGGTACAGTGAGAAGGAAGGGTTTGTTTCGCTGCCGGTATAGTGAGAAGAAATACGTGAGCACCGCCGGTACCAAAGTTATTTAGGGTTTGTTTCCAGAGAGAAATACGTGAGCACGGCCGCCGAGAGTGAGAAGGTAGGGTTATTGTGTGAGTTGAGAAGAAGGAAAACAAAAGCGCTTTTGTGGAAATGGCGTAAGTTTTTGAGGTGAGTGAAGAAGAGGGAAAACAAAAGAACAGAGAACGAAAGCGCTTTTGTGGTCTGAAATTTTATTTTAATAAGACCTTAGACAGCGCTTTTGTGTAAAGCGCTTTCTAAGGTATGCCTAAGACATCGCTTTCCAAAAGCGCTTTCTAAACCCCCCCTTAGACAGCGCTTTTGGTTTTAATTTTTTTTTTAATTTAAAGACTTTAGACAGCGCTTTACCAAAAGCGCTGTCTAAAGTCTATATTTATAAGCGCTTTCTAAAAGCGCTGTCTAAGGGGGGGTCTTAGACAGCGCTTTTAGAAAGCGCTGTCTAAGACCCCCCATTAGACAACGCTTTTATTATTTTCTTGGAACATTTTCCGTGTTTGTTTTTAATTTTAACCTTAGACAGCGCTTTCTTTTAAAAGCGTTGTCTAAGATGCGCTGTTAAAAGTCATTTTTGGCGTAGTGAAAGACCAAAAACCTAATGACCCGCCCGATTATAACATCCCCCGGTTCCACATCTCGGTGTGTTAGGTTGTCTCTGAGGTCTCCCACGATTTTCTTGAGGTGTTTGTGGTCTTTGGGTGCTAACCTGATTGAGCGATGGCTGGTAGGAAGGTCCGGCAGAAGTTCCGGCGGTATTTGACAGATGTGTCATCATTTGCTCCCAATATCCGGAGGGGCTCTGGCCAACGGCGCTTCCGTAATGGAGTTCGGTGCTCATGTCATCGTAGTTATGGCGTTGGGGTTGGGTGATTGGGGACGGTATACTTGCCCAAATTGGGCCATTGAGTCGTTTTGAAAACGAAGCAATGGTTCTTGGGGCGTACTATAGTTAAACAGTGGTTGGGTGTTAGTTGGCGGGGGGCTACGATGACGTGACCCATATGAATCATTTGGGCTATAGACGGTTGTAGTTGCGGGGTTTGTTTCTTGGTTTTGTGTTTGGGTGGGTGGTATGAATGGATTGCGACGTTGGATGGTTCGTTGTTAGGTGGTTGGCATGAACGGGTTGCGATGTTGGGTGTGTGGTTGTTTTGTGTATGTGGTCGGTTGATGTTGTGTGGTTGGTTGTTGAGTTTGGGTGGGTTCACATTGGTGTTGGGTGGTGAATTGATGTGGGGCATACGATGACGAAGCAAGTTGGCGCGGATCCATCAAATACCGCGGCTCAAATACAAATTGCTGAGTTGTTACAGACCTAAACCATGCCATATATTGTTGAGTCGGTCTTGCACCTTGGATGACTGGTTCGTTCAAGATGTGTTGTCGTCGATTCCTCCATTGACGACACATGTCTTTTGCAAAGTCTCTCCAGTCAGAATAATCCCACTATGCATCGACCCTTTTTTGATGCCAATTCCCCAAACACGTGGGAGATTTTGGAATATGTTGTAGCATTCCGAACTGCAGTTTGACCCGGTCACTTTGGTGCATTTCAACTGTAGTGAATCAGATAATCGGTGTCTTCGTTGTCCAAACTGCAGCATCGTCATGGTTCACATCATGATTCAGACCCAGATATGGCCTCCAAACAAACTGGAAAAAAATACCAAATCGTTAGATGGAAAATAATTTGAGAAGTATTTTTAAATTAAAATATAGTTTGGTAAGAGTATTACATCATCATGTCCAATGTGGTCCAATATATTTCGATTGACTACAATAGCGTGTTTCGGACACCTATTGTAGTTCATTCCCCTTACTGACCACCTAAGATAATAAAAAGAAGTGAAAAATATTATTTACTGTTAATTTAAATAATAAATATAATTAACTAAATGGTGAATGGTAAAGTGCTAGACTTACTTGGTTGCAAAGGGGAACACGAATGGGCGCTCATTTATCGGGGCGAGCGACGGCATCCTAGACCACCCCCAAGCTTGAAGCAAATAAGCACATGAAAAAAAAGTACATGCATTCTTTTTTGCAGTTCTACACATTGCACTATATAGATGGGCCAACACAGTTGAACCCCAACTATAAGTGTTTACCTTATTGATGTTGCGTAATAAAGGTAAATACATTATATTCACAGAATTACCTGTACTTTCTAGAAACAAAAAGTTACCAAATAAAATCATAATATAACACCGAGCTTTTATTATTTTCTCATACTCGGTTGAATCGCCGGACAATACTATAATGGCATAATATTGTTTAAGATATTTTAAATTTATACCTTGCCCCCTTGCTTGACCGGATGTGTCTCCCTCAGTTTCCTCGTCTAACAAAGGGGCACCCAGTAATTCATTGCATATATTGTTGTCTTGGTTAACTTGCCCATTCACGGCCTTTCCATCTATACGAAGACCACACAACATGTACACATCCTCAAGTGTGACGGTACACTCACCAATCGGAAGGTAAAATGTGTGGGTCTCGGGTCTCCACCTCTCCAACAAAGCCAGAATGAACTTGTAGTCCACCGAGTACGAAACAATGTTTAATAGATTTCCAAATCCACATCCTCTAATATATGGTTCTATTAAAGGATCGTGGGGTACATATTCATGTACACGGCATCTAAACCGCTTCGGATCCTAATAACAAAAAAATAAGAAAATACAATTAGAAGAAGAAATACATACTCAACAAACACACATCTATAAGAAGTAATCCTAAAATAGAAACTAAAAAGAGAGAGATTACAAAGGTATAACACAAAGAAGATATGTATTAGATGTAATCCAGAAATAAAAACTAAAAAGAGAGAGATTACAAAGGTATAACACAAAGAAGATATGTATTAGAAGTAATCCAGAAATAGTAACTAAAAGAGAGAGATAACATACAAATGCCGAGATATTATCGATTATGCCTCTGTGTTCATCACCCATAGTTAACAAAGACATGATTTGAATTTGCAAAGCTTGAGTTTGGTAGATGAAAGAAATTTGGTAGAAGAAAATACTTGAGTATTGATGAAGATGATTTGATATTGTTGATATGAGAGACTATTTATAGATGAATGAGTGAGTAGGTTTGGAAACCTAAAAAGAGTGTGATTGGTTGCATGGAAAGGCAAGAGGAGACAAGAATGACAAAATTCAGCATGGAAGAGCATGTGAGGAATCTTCTTGGCGCATGTGAAGAAATCACATGCAAGGGAAGAGGAGCCCTTCAGTTTGGCGCCTACATGTGATTTCTCACATGCAAGGAAGAGGCGCCCTTCCTCTTGGCGCCTTAGTGTAGGGCAATTGGAAGGGGCGCCCTTCCTAGTGGCGCCTTTGTCTTATTTTGTGAAGGGGAGCCCAAGTCTTTGGCGCCTCAATTACTTTATGGCGCCTAGGGAATGGGCGTCTAGGTTGGAATCTTAGGGCACATACCTCAAAGATTCTTTGATTCCATGGCGCTTGTGTATTCTTTTCAATCTTTTCTCTGCGTGCTGGATTCCTTCAACTGCATGCATGGTCAAGTCTATACAGACAATTACCAAGTTATCAATGCATTGACCAACTATTTATGATGTGCAGTTGAACAACTTAGCAATGCATTCAGTTTCAATTCCATTCAACAAAATGTATTCCACACAACATTATATGATCAGTGCACATGTCGAAGGTGAAATATTTGATCATCAGTTGTTCGGTTTTTATTTTCGAGACACAGAGGTGACTCGGTTTACAATAAATCGGCGATCAAATTTTTCACATCTGAAACAAATAATAGAAAAGAAATTGCAGTGCAATAATGTGGGTCAGATCATTTATAAAAATCCAGTTTGTTTTGCAGAAAACCAGGTAAAAAAAATTCAGAAGAAGATTCGAGATGATGATGATGTTCAACATATGTTTGGCAGTCACGAACAATCTGGTTACAACGATATAGAGTTGTATATATTACCACATCAACAACAAGAGTCTCAGTACATTGACCAGTCACAAGTGTTTTGTGAGACTGATGACGAACAAGCTGAGGTGAATATTCCAAACGATGAAGAAGAGGAACCTGAGATCATGGTTGATTCGATGGTGAACGCTGAAGAGGAAGAGGAGCCAATACCAGCAAGTCATTTATATTGGCCACCCCAACACATGACAAGGTTAAATTTGGGTTCATATGAACCTTCGGCAGATGTATGGTACAATCCTTACGTGCAAATGCAAGGATCTCTGAAACAAGGAGATACATTTCGCACAAAAGAGGAATGTGTAAAATCCATTAAAAAATTCCACATGCAACTATCAGCAGATTTCAGAGTTGACAGAACTGACGTATCGAGGTATAAAGTTTATTGTCCAAATGAGCACTGCCTTTTTAAGTTGTCAGCTTCGTACTGGAAGAGGAGCGAGTCTTGGGAGATTGGATCAATGGGTCCAGATCACAGATGCATGCTGACAAACCCAATGCAGGATCATCTTAAATTAAGCTCTCAGCTAATATGCAATGAAATATTGTCTGTCATTGGCGACAATCCGTCATTAAAGGTGAGCACAATAATCTCGCATATTAGGGCAGAGTACGAGTACACACCATCATATAGGAAGGCATGGATAGATAGAACAAAAGTTGTTGAAAAAGTGTTTGGCAATTGGGAAGAATCTTACAAACAACTTCAAAAATACCTGTTGGCTCTAAAACACTATGCTCCCGGGACAATTTTCAAGATGGAAACATTGTCCGCATATACACCAGATGGTACGTGTGCTCTTGGAAATAGAATATTTCACCGTCTATTTTGGGAATATCAACCGTGTATCATAGGTTTTTCTTTTTGTAAACCAATTATACAAATTGATGGTATATGGTTGTATGGAAAATACAAAGGAACGTTACTGATGGCAGTGGCACAAGATGGGAACAGCAATATTTTTCCGATCGCCTTTGTCCTAGTTGAAGGGGAGACTGCTGAGGGATGGAGTTTTTTCCTAAGAAATCTCCGATTGCACGTTGCACCTCAGCCTAACTTGTGTTTGATCTCTGATAGACACCCCTAAATCATCAATGCATATAATAACATTGACAATGGCTGGCAAAATCCTCATTCGACGCATGTGTTTTGTATTAGACATATTGCTCAGAATATCATGCGGGAAATCAAAGATAAGACGTTGCATAAGAAGGTTGTCAATGCAGGTTACGCATTAACAGAACCTTCTTTCAAACACTACCGCGAGGAAATAAGATTGTCGAACGAAGATGTGGTTCGGTGGATCGATAGTATTCCGTTGGAGAAGTGGACTAGGGCATACGACAGCGAACAACGTTGGGGCCACATGACAACAAATCTTGTGGAATCAATGAACTCTGTCTTCAAAGGAATTCGTAACCTACCAATAATCGCTTTGGTGCAAGCTACATATTTCAGGCTAGGGGCGTTGTTTGAAACCAAACGCTCAAAATAGAGTTCCGTGTTGCAATTTTGGACAGCTGTTCAGTGATGCTTCAATGAAATTCATCAGACATGAAGCTGCCAAAGCAAACACACACGTGGTTACGGTATTTGACTGAACTAAGGGTTGGTTTACTGTTGCCGAGTCCATGGATCACAATGAGGGCATGCCAATGGGACAGTACAGAGTCAAATTAGATAGAGGTTGGTGCGACTGCGGAAGGTTCCAATCCTTTCGTACCCCCTGCTCCCATGTCATTGCGGCATGCTCAAAGGTTCGAAGGGATCCATCCTACTTGCTATCTGAAGTTTACAAAGTCGCCAGCCTTTCAAATGTTTATAAAATTAGTTTTTTAGTAGTGGCAAAAGAGGATTATTGACCAGATTATCAAGGGGACATCGTCTGGCACAACGAAGTTATGCGAAGGAAGAAAAAGGGTCGCCCTAACAGCACCCGGATTCAAACCGAAATGGATACGGCGAACAAAATGGTTAGACTATGTAGTTCATGCCGTCAACCAGGTCACAATCGTAATAATTGTCCTAGTGTTGGAACGAGCACAACCAGATAAATTCAGATGTACCTCTGTTGATATATGGAAACTTAAATTTATTTCAAAGTACCTCTATTGCAATATATGGAAAATTAATTTTACTTCATAGTAGACGTATGTGATGAAAAGACAGTTGTTCATAAAAAATAACACAAACAATTAAAACAACTAGAATACAAAAACTATGCGATTACAACCATCAAAACAATTTTGAACATGTGTTGCATCATCCTACGAGCGTCTTGGTCGGTCTTAATACCCACCCATTCGCGCACTTCTCCGTTTTGGTTGAACGTGGACACAAGCCATTGTATTCTTCTAATCCGTTCACCCTCTCCAATTTCTCCCTCAAACCAACTGTACAACATCCGATTAAGACGTTCAAACGTATCTGCGTTCCAAAGTCGAACCTGTATCGGAGCCGCAACGGCAGAAAATATTACATCAGCATTTCGTTTCTGAATGTATGCAGACATTGTTGAAACAGAGAAAATTAAAATTGATGGTTGAACTAGACTAGGAGATGAATTTGAGTGACAATAATTGTATGCAAGAGAATGGTATTTATAGAGACGGAAGATGAATTGGACAAAACATGTAGGCGCCAGTTGAATTGGCACCCACATGACACACACATACAGGCGCCACAAAAATTGACGCCTTGCACACAAACACACAAACACGCCATTGCCTCTGGCGCCTCCTCTTGGAGGGTCATGCAGGCGCCACACACATTGGCGCCTCTTCATGAGGCCCAATGCATGTGCATCAATGCATCTGGCGCCTCTTCTTACTTTTTTGGGGGTGCGCCAACTCCCCCGGCGCATCCTCTCCCAAAGTTGGTTATTTTGGTACTTTTTTTGAAAACATGGTTATTTTCGTATTTTTTTTGAAAAAATTGGTTATTTTAAAAGAAAATCTTAAATATCTTTGTCGCATGATACAAAACAGTGGAAAAAAATAATTATAAACAATCAAATATAAGTTAGTTGGTTGAAATTGAGGCGAGGCTCCTGGATTTTATGTGACACAAAAAATACCTCTCGAATTGAAGGGAACTTTTTTCTATCGAACATTGATGAGACATGCGATGTTGAACATAATATTATAAATGAAAATATTAAAAAATATATTGGAGTAGCACTTATAATAAGATCAAATGGTAGAAAATAAACTTAGTTGGTTTTGATATGTAGAGAAAAGATATGAAAATTTTATTGTAAGGAGAATATTTCAAATGGGAAGGAGTCGAACAATTATAGATAAAAAAAAAATTATAAGAGAAACTATTGAAAAAGTCTCAAATCCCACCTTAGAGATCGTCACCTTATCAACCAATTATTTGTGTCATGTAATGTTTAAAGATTTCAAATATAAAAGGTAGTTGTGGTCCCATAAACAATTAAAGTGGTCTGGTCCACTTACACCATCAAGTCCCCTTTAGCACATGCAAATGTTAAAAGGTCCAAAACATGCTCTATATATATTTTACCATTTTGTTGCCACTTGATTATTCAATCAAAACACTATACTTTGGGCCCGTTTGCTTTTACTTTTTTTTAAAAATAATTTTTATAGTGTTTACATATTTTAGCGTAAAAAAAGTTTATAAAGAAACTTTTTATAAAAGCTTCAAATAAAAATTTGATTTGAATAGTTATTCTTAAAATGTTATTTTAGTTATTTCATCATTTTATCGAAACTTTTTTTGGATATCAAAATTTCAAAAAATCACTTAATTTTGAAGCTATTTCAAATAGTTTTTCATAAAAATCATTTTTGAGATACAATTGTTTAAAAAAATTATGATTTTGACTATATTTTGATCTTCAATAATGTATATTATTGAATGAACAATTCAATCTTTTAATTTATAAAAAATAAATTTAAAAAAACTTGTAATACTTTAAAAAACATTTTTGTATAATCCATTTTCAAATATACAAAAGAAAAAATTCATTTTTTTAAAGTCAAAACAAACTGGTCCTTTATTGGATCTTTAAATCATACTCATATTTTGCCACTGACTTGCCGACTTCGAAAAGTATCTCCTATTTGCCACTTTTGAAATAAATCAAGAAAGCCATTTTCTGCATCTCTCCACTAGATTTACTGTTTTTAATTTAATGCTTTTTTTAATCATTTATTTAAATCTTGCGCTTCATTTTGTTCTCTTCACTTTAAAAAATATATATATATTAATTCTTTAATTTTTCAAAATGTATTATCTTATTTTTTTCATTAAATTAAAGATGAACTTAACGATTGAAATAATGCTACATTTTTAAAAGGTTAAATCATCAATATTTTTATAAAAAAACAAATAATAAAAACAAATTTTAAAATTAAAATATTTATCCATCTTTTCATTATGATTTTTCATTTTTATTTTAATGAGTACTTCTAATATCAAGGCAGAATTCAAGTCCTCTCTTCACATGACATTCTCAAATACTTCTTTAGGTTTGAGTCTTCTTAGTATTATCATGGAAACTTTTATATATTTTTTGTTAAAATATATAATTGTTAAAAAAAATATTTTTTGTCTTTCTCTTTTTTCTTTTAATTTCTTTAGTTTTTTAATCGTCTCTAAGTGCAAATTCACGGTGACAAGAGAAACAAATTTTCTCAAAAATGGGGCCTTGATCCATTTTATATTTTACATAGAGAAAATTACAATACAAAAAGTATTAGCACACAAAAAAAAAATCCTTTTTTATGCATTAAATAAAAATAGATAAATATATATATATATATATATATATATATATATATATATATATATATATATATATATATATATATATATATATATATATATATATATATATATATATATATATATATATATATATATATATATATATATATATATATATATATATATATATATATATATATATATATATATATATATATATATATATATATATATATATATATATATATATATATATATATATATATATATATATATATATATATATATATATATATATATATATATATATATCTATATATATGGCAGTTCAATCTTGACTCCAACTACCACTATTAAAAGCTTGACTATACTATACATCATGGAAAAATTAAGTGATGAAAACACTCTTGTACCAAAATATTTGCAAGAATATGACATAAGCGAAGAATGTAAGGAGCTGTTAACCACATTGCCATCAGAAAAAGGTTGGATTACAAAGCACTTATATCAATATCAAGGATTTTGGTTTGCTCCAAAGGGTCTCCAAGGTGCTTTATCTTGTCAAAAGCACTTTCAAGCCCTTGATACTGATATTCTCTTAGTCACTTCTCCTAAATCGGGTACCACTTGGCTTAAAGCATTGTCTTTTGCTCTGATAAACCGCAACAAATATCCAAATATTCATAGCAATAGCAATCATCCTTTGCTCACAACAAATCCACATAATCTTGTTCCATTTTGGGAGACTGGTCTTTACTACAACAAAGATTTTGTCCCTGATCTCAAAACAATATCTCCTCCAAGAATATTCTCTACTCATCTATCTTATGAATCATTACCAAAATCTGTGAAAGACTCAACTTGCAAAGTGGTGTATCTATGTAGAGATCCCAAAGATGTTTTTGTTTCATTTTGGCATTTCATTAACAAGCTTAAAACAAAAAGTAGTGAAACACTTTCATTAGAAGAGGCTTTTGAGAGCTTTTGTAGAGGAGTGTGTCCTTTTGGACCTTTTTGGGAGCATGTATTAGGATATTGGAAGAAAAGTTTGGAAAGTTCAAAGAAGGTAATGTTCTTGAAATATGAAGAGATGAAAATGAAGCCATATTTTTATTTGAAGGAAATTGCTAAGTTTTTGGAGTGTCCATTTTCTCAAGAAGAAGAATCCAAAGGTGTGGTTGATGATATTTTAAATTTGTGTAGTTTTGATAAGTTGAGTAACTTGGAAGTTAACAAGACTGAAAAAGTGTCTTTTGATGTTGAAAACAAATATTTTTTTCGTCTAGGTCAAATTGGAGATTGGAAGAATCATCTTACAACCGAAATGATTGAGCATATAAACTCCATCACAGAAAAAAAGTTGGTTAAACATGAATTGAGTTTTTAGAATTTAAGAAATTATGCATAATTTTCCTCCGGCAGACATATGAGGATAATTTTATGCATAATAACATTAACTTCTTGTCATATTGCTTTAGACGTGAAAGAATAAATTTCTTTCATTTTTTTTATAGATGGTATGTTTGTTTTGTTGATGCTACTTGGTTTTTCTTCATGTGTTGTATTACTTTGTTTTGATAATAGTTTTTCTTTATGATTTCGTAATTGTGTGTTAATTTAGGGAATGATTTGTGTAAGAGATCTAGTGCTAGATTGTTCTCCATTAATAAAATTTTGCTTATAAAATCAATCTCGTATTTTATAAAATCTTTGAATTTTTTAATTACTTGATATTATTAAAAATATAATTCTTACTTATGCATTTAAGTACATTTTCATCTATATAATTTTTAATGTGATTTTTTTTATAAAAAAAAAAAGTTAATGGAATAGTATTACATAGCTTAGTGTATAAGTAAGTAAGTATGAGTGAGAAAAGTTTGAGAGTTATTTATGAACTCTAACTAACTTCGAAAGTGTAACAACCTCAACACTGGCATGGATGGTATATATACTTCATGCAAGCTTTATTAGAAAACAAGAATGATGAACAAAGTTGAATGGAAAATTCAAGATGATTTCAATCTTTAATATAATATAAGTCGACTAACGGATTGTTCTTCCGCACTATTCAATCATCTTCTTTCTTGATCCACACTTCTGCATCAGCGTGCTACAACGCACTTGTGTGTGTGGTGTATCGGGTATCAATTTCAAGTTTTAGAGAAGTTGTTCAATTTGTGCATATTCGTTCATCAATCTAAGCTTTAGATAAGCTTTCATGGCGATTCAAGAGAGAAACATGGAAGATACATAATATGTGGTAAGATCTTCACATGTTTCTGCATCAACAATGGTGCATCCATCTCGGGTAACATGTTTGCATCGAAGCTTTCAATCAATCTCAAAAAAAACAACTTTCTTTTATGGTATCAATAGGTAGACGGTGTGATATTATCGCATAAGGCACAAGGTGGTGGTGAATCCACTGATTCAAATCATCTTTTCATTTTTAAATATTCATCTTTTTCATCTTCAAAAATATTCAATCATTTTCATCTTCTTCATCTAAATTACATTGAATAATATAAGAAATTATTAAATCTAGATTCCAAACTTATATCTATTATTAAATTATTAAATCATATTTAAAAAACTCAAATTTCAATGTTATTCTCTAAATTTGAAAAAAGAAAAAAAAAAAAAAATATATATATATATATATATATATATATATATATATATATATATATATATATAATATATATATATATATATATATATATATATATATATGATGTGTTTTAAATATGAAAATAATCTCTAAATCCATTAAAAATGAATTATTTTGACCACGAAAATTCCATCCATATTCTTCATAAAATATCTGAAATTGAAAACACATTTGAATTTCAACCCTAAATTCATTGAAAAAATTACCATCTTTCTAAATATTACAGATTTGAAATTAAAAAAATCCTTATCAAATGTTAACAGTTTTACATATCTAAAGTTAAAAATAAATTAATTTATAGATCTGAAATTAAAAAATACATGCATGTGTGTTGGATCTTTGTGCATATGAGATTTTTAAAAACTCAAATCTAAAAGTTTAGATTTATAAATATCAAATTTCAAAATTTAAGGTATGAGTATTTCTCAAAAGTAAACTATTTTTTTATCTGATTTGTAAAAATTGGATGAAGAGGAAAAAAATAATATATATTTGCAACATCATCCTATCCTATGTTTGTTTATCAAAATTTATGAAAGTTATTTTTGAAAACAAAAGACATCCCTGTGAAATTGAAAGCATGGTGATAATTTTGATTTATGAGATTGAGAGTTAACAAAGAAAAATATTAAGTATATTAGGATACAAGATTTTTAGATTTTGGACGTTGAATGTATGAAGAAGAGAAAAAACACTTGAAAATTTTATTGTAAAACAAAAGTGAAAAAAAAAAATTGATTACCAATTATTGTCATGTAAACAATTATATTGGTCTAGTAATGTGGGCCCTAATGGCACATGCTACTTATTACCAATTATGAGAAAGTCCCAAACATGTACTATAAAAGGCAGTTGTGGTCTGATCCCAAACATGCTAGTGCGACTTGCTTATTCATTAAAAACAAACATGTACATTTTATAAATAGACAAATCAAATCAGAAGAGAAAATTATAAATAAAGTAAGAGTTTATTTTAATGAAACATTTTAATTAGAGAAAATAATTATTTAAAGGAATTTAAAATGAATTAAATTTTGTGTATGTGTGTGCATGTTTCTTCTAAAAGGACATGAAAACTCAGAGATCTTTGTAGATATATTAAGTTGTATAATGGTTAGGGCTTACCCACGGAAACGAGAAGTCATCTACGATGGTGTTTTGTGATGGTTTAGAGTACCTGCTCACATGGGGGAACCGCTCCCTTACAACTAGGGAGAATTGTAGACTACTTATTCTTCAGGGAATCGTGGGGAACTCATTTCCCTCTAATTAATGGGAGATAACGGTATCTATACATGTCATCAATCTATAGGGTGAGCCCTTTAGTTCTGTGGGGATTCCGCCCAGGCGACATCACCCTTAGACGGGAACACCATATATATTGAGATCCTTAGAGTTGAGGAGGCTAGATGTGATGACAATCTGGTAGGGCTCCATAGAGCGTACGCTATGAGAGCATACCTGTTATATTTGGTTGGCACAACTTTTTTTTTTGGAAAAGAGTGTCCCTTATACAGATGTTGTTTACCTACGGTACTTCGAGCGGATCCATGAGTGCAATTAGGGGGCCACTTGTTTGGTTTACTTGTAATCGAAGTTATTAGAGGGTTATAGGTGGAAGACGAAGCAGGTCATAGACAACATCACACTATTGACAGTAATGTTTATTGGTTTTTTAATATTTATGTGTCATTTTTATTTCATTTTTGCAACGCCCTAACTAATGATTCGTGTGTACTGACTTACACCGAGGATATGCATGTAGATGTCTGGAGGAGTGACACCTCTCCTTAAGTCAATAGTGCATGTGTCAGTCTTATTGAGACATTGGTAGTACATGTGTTAGGGGCTACGACGCCTAAATGTATTTTTTTAGTGCGTGCGCCATTATCAATGACACATTCTCTTTGATATAATTTTTTTTAATTTAAAACATGATTATTTTGATAAATAATTTAAAATATTAATTATTTAAATTGAAAAAATTGAAAAATTTATCATTTTTATTTTAATGAATAATTCTCATGTCAAGGATATTCTTGGCAGAATCCAAGTTCTCTACATAGGACATTTTCATATACTTATTTATGTTTGAGTCTTCTTAGTATTATGACCAATAATTAATATGCAAAAGTTCTATATATATATATTTTTTATTAAAATATAATTGTTAAAAAAGTTTATTTTAATCTTTCTTTTTTCATTTTTTTTTTAGTTTTTTATCCTCTCTTGTGCAAATTCACGGTGAGAGGAGAAACAAACTTTCTCAAACAAATTATGTTTTTCCCTTTATATACCTTTTTTATTGTTTTCCTTCACCAGCACACAAAAATTACAATACAACAAATCTTACAACACAAAAGATGATTTTTTTATATACAATAAATAAAAATAATATCTCTCTCTCTCTCTCTCTATATATATATATATATATATATATATATATATATATATATATATATATATATATATATATATATATATATATATATATATATATATATATATATATATATATATCCACACTAACTTCAAGGATCTTAACCATTACCAATAAAAAACAGTTGTATCTTGATTTCAACCACCAATATTATCACCTTAGTTATACTATTCACCATGGAAAAATTAAGTGAAAAAACTCTTGTACCAAAATACATGCAAGAATATGACTTAGACGAAGAATGTGAGGAATTGTTAACCACATTGCCATCGGAAAAATGTTGGAATGGAATCCATTTACATCAATATCAAGGATTTTGGTTTGCTCCAGAGTTTCTTCAAGCTGTTATATCTTGTCAAAAGCACTTTCAAGCCTTTGATACTGATATTCTCTTAGTCACTTCTCCTAAAGCAGGTACCACTTGGCTCAAAGCATTGTCTTTTGCTTTGATAAACCGCAACAAATATCCAAATATTCATAGCAATCATCCTTTGCTCACAAAAAATCCACACGAACTTGTTCCCTTTGGGAGGTAGACCTTTACTGCAACAAAGATTTTGTTCCTGATCTCAAAACAATATCTTCTCCAAGAATATTCTCCACTCATCTATCTTATGAATCATTACCAAAATCTGTGAAAGACTCAACTTGCAAAGTTTTGTATCTATGTAGAGATCCTAAAGATGTTTTTGTTTCATTTTGGCATTTCATAAGCAATGTTAGATCAAAAAGGAATGGAACACTTCCATTAGAAGAGGCTTTTGAGTGTTTTTGTCGAGGAGTGTGTCCTTTTGGACCTTTTTGGGAGCATGTATTAGGATATTGGAAGAAAAGCTTGGAAAGTTCAAACAAGGTAATGTTCTTGAAATATGAAGAAATGAAAATGAAGCCATATTTTTATTTGAAAGAAATTGCTAAGTTTTGGAGTGTCCATTTTCTCAAGAAGAAGAATCCAAAGGTGTGGTTGATGGTATTTTAAATTTGTGTAGTTTTGATAAGTTGAGTAACTTGGAAGTTAACAAGACTGAAAAAGTGTCTTTTAACGTTGAAAACAAATATTTTTTCCGTCTTGGTCAAATTGGAGATTGGAAGAATCATCTTACAACCGAAATGATTGAGCATATAAACTCCATCACAAAACAGAAGTTGGCTAACCATGGATTGAGTTTTTAGAATTTAAGAAATTATGCATAATTTTGCCCTGACAGACATATGCGGACATATGCGGATAAATTTATGCATAATCACATAAACTTCTTGTCATATTGCTTCAGAAGTGTAAGAATAAATTTGTTTCAATTTTTATATATGGTATGTTTGTTTTGTCTGTTACAAGGATTGTTTTGTTGATGCTAATTGATTTTTCTTCATGTGTTGTGTTACTTTGTTTTCATAATAGTTTTTCTTTATAACTGTTTAATTGTGTGTTAATTTAGGGAATGATTTGCAGAAGAGATCTTGTGCTACATTGCTATCCATCAATAAAATTTAGCTTATAAAATCAATCTCTTATTTTTATGAAATCTTTGAATTTTATAATTACTTAATATTATTAAATATAATTTTTTATTATGCATTAATGCAGTTTTATCTATATATTTTTTAATTTGATTTTTTTTAAAAGTTAATGGAGTACTATTACATAGCTTAGTGTATAAATATGTATGAGTGAGAAAAGATGGAGAATTAGTTAAAAACTCTAACAAATTTCTAAAGTGTAACAAACTCTACACTTTAGAAACTTAGTCTATCTTTTAGACATTTCATACGAATTAAGAAATTTAATTATTATTTTATTAAAAAATCAAGTCATGTAGAACTTTACAGTATTGTCCCTCGGAATTAGAGAGGAGAGAAAAATTAAAAGAATTGAAAAAAATAAATAATAATAAATATTTTAAGAGTATATTAGATAAAATGTCATTAATATTAGATTGAAAATCTAAAGGAATTTATAATTAGGATAATTTTTTTGACAAAATAATTTGACAGAGATAGAGTAATATGATATTACTCGCACTAACATGACATATGAAAAGTAATAGTATGATATTAAAAGTCATACTATGAATAGATTATAGATGATGGCATTTAACTTGTGCCCTGCAATTTTTGGCAATTACGGAGAAGTTGCATTTTTTAGTAATTGATATATTATTATTTAATTTAGTCTGTTGTGATGAATGATTGGTAATATATTAATAATTTTTTATTCAATTTTAAATATTAATTATTTAATGTTTTTTAATTAAATAATATATTTTTAATTGATGTTCATTTCGAAATCATCTTATTCATCTTCAAACATTCATCTTTTTCATCTTCTTCATTTTCAAATATTCATCTTTAAAAAGTTCGCCCTTTCATCTTCTTCGTCTAAATTACATTGAATAACAAAGGAAATTATTAAATCTAGATTCCAAACTTATATCTCTTATTAAATTATTAAATCATATTTAAAAAACTCAAATTTCAATGTTATTCTCTAATCTGAAAGTTACAAAATGCCTGCACGTGTGTTGGATTTTTATGCATATGAGATTTTAAAAACTCAGATTTAAAAGTTTAGATTTATAAATATCAAATTTCAAAATTTAAGGTATGAGTATTTCTCAAAAATAAACTATTTTTTATCTGATTTTGTAAAAGTTGGATGAAGAGGAAAAAAATAATGTGTATTTGCAAGATCATATGTTTGTCTATCAAAATTTATGAAACTTATTTTTGAAAACACAAGACATCCATGTGAAATTGAAAGGATGGGGATAATTTTGATTTATGAAATTGAAAATTAACAAAGAAAAATAATAAATATAACATGGATACAAGATTTTTGGGTTTTGGATGTTAAATGTATGAAGAAGAGAAAAAACACTTGAAAATTTTCTGGATTTGTTATTAAAAAGAAAAACTAAATAAATTATATTTAATAATATTTTTATTTTATCATGAACTAATTACATGCTAGTGTAAGTAAAAGAAACAACTTCTCCAAAAGCTGATTCATAACAGTGCAGGAAATCATAACAATGCAGGAAATCATAAATCAAAATCCATATTTTATTTTGAAAAATTGCGATCCACCCCTCCTAACATTAACTCCAGAGGAATTCATTAACAAACCAACCTGCAATGCAAAGAACTTGGTAGTGAGATTTTGAGTATTCTGCAAGATATGCATAACTTGAAGCCACATATCAGGATTCTCTTGCAAATCCCGTAAAATTGAATCAGCAGCACTCCTCTGCACGGTCAAAACGAACACACACAAAAATGTTAAACTAAGAACATACAAAGTCGATAAACAAAACGGCCGTAAACAGCATCACATTATCTAAAACGAAAAAAAGCTCAATGTTCATAAGACTATTAATCAAACACAGAAATACTACATCGATTATCAACCACAGTGAAATCCATGTCTTGCTCAATTCAATAGATTATGATAAAGCATACAACGAGACTAACGAGACTTAATCAGTTTGAAAACAAGACGAACAGTGAAATACTCATGAGACCTAAATAAAAAGCAAAATAAAACTTGTAGAAACTTTCACAGGCTCCAATGGCAACCAACCAATAGGCATTGGTAACTTTCACAGGCTCATATATATAGGTCATGCATGACTCCAAAAAATCCAAGAGTAGCCTAGCTATTTTCTTCATTCGGCCATTGAGTAGTGATATATATATATATATATATATATATATATATATATATATATATATATATATATATATATATATATATATATATATAGATATATATATATATATATATATATATATATATATATATATATATATATATATATATATATATATATATATATATATATATATATATATATATATATATATATATATATATATATATATATATATATATATATATATATATATATATATATATATATATATATATATATAGATCATGCATGACTCCAAAAAATCAAAAAACATAGTTGACCTGGAAAATTGGACAACATAAACATTAGTTAACAAAAATAATAATAAAGTAATAAGTAAATAATGATATACATACATCCATTTCAAGCACAACCAGAAGGTTGTGGCTGAGACTGTGATGATGAGACACCTGATACTCGTTTTGCTGCTAAAGACATTTGTTGAAACTCTAAAATAATTAAATAAACAATTTTTAATAAGGCATAATTATACAACATTACATCATATTTATTAGAAATTCAGTAATAAATTTACTTGTTACAATATCTTCTGAAAGCTCAAAATCTTCCATGAGATTCATATCTTTGAAATAGGTAAAAGAAGGCCTTAACCAATTCTGGGTGCAAATTAAAGTCTCGGTCATTTCAGCAGTTAGAGAACTCCTATAGGTTTCTATGACTCTCCCTCCTGTGCTAAAAGCACTTTCAGAAGCAACAGTAGACACTGGTGTGGCTAAAATATCTTTAGCCATTGTAGATAAAATAGGATATTCGATTGAATTACGTTTCCACCACACAAGGATGTCAAAGTTAGGATCCCTTTGACACCTTACTAGAATTATACACCTCAAGCTCATTTTGTTGATCAATCGAGTCTTGCTCCTCTAAATGTTGCTCAAAAGCATCAGCTCTAGCCATAAGTGATGAACGGGCAGCAGATGCATTTGTTTCATCATTGGAGACATTATTTCCACCACTACCAAGAGGCTGTATGGAATTATATTCTTGGTCATAAGCTTGCTTATACCAATCATACAACTTTTGTAAATTCTCTTTTATAGATTTTACCAAGTCACTACCAAACTTTGATCCAACTCCATACATGTCCTTAAACGCCCACTCAATGTAACTCAACTTGTATCTTGGATCAAGAATAATACCAAAATATATCATCTTGTTCATCTTATCAGGACTTCCCCAATATCTATTATATTTTTCCATCATATCTCCACCCACACTTGCAAAAATATCATTTAAGTTCAAAGTAGCTTGCTTTAACTCACAATAAATGGCAGACACTTGGTGAAAACAAGTATACAAACTCACATTTTGAGAGGTGGAAAAAGTCTTAGTTGCTTCATAGAATAACTTTAGGAAAGCGCTAAAAGCCCTAGCAATGTCCCAATCATCATTACTAGGGGGATTACCTTTTCCAAAGAACTCCCTATAGCTCGACTCTTCATCCTCAAGCTTTTCAAAAGCGAGTTGAAACTTCTCCGCAACCTCTAGCATTAAATATGTCGCGTTCCAACGAGTTGAAACATCAAGACATACTAATTTTTTGCAAGTTATTCCAGCAAATTCAATGCATTCTTTAAACTTGGCTGCCCTATGAGGTGAGGACTTAACAAATCTAACAACATCTCTAACACTAGTTACAGATAAATGTTTATCTTTCAAACCCTCATTTACCACCAAGTTCAAAATGTGAGCTGAACACCTCATATGAAAACACTCTCCATCCCCCATTAACCCATTCATATTTGTTATTTTTCTCTTTAGATATGTCACAGCAACATCATTTGAAGTGGCATTATCAACAGTTATGGTTGACACATTCCTAATTCCCCAATCCCTTAACACTTCTTCAATCTTCCTACCTACAGTTTCACCTTTGTGGTTTGGAATTATGGTAAAGCTTATAATTCTTTTTTGATACTTCCATTCATTATCCACAAAGTGTTCCGTAAAGGTCAAGTAGTTGAGATTTTGTATAGAAGTCCAGCAATCAGTAGTAAGTGCTACCCTATTGCAATCAGACTTAAAAAAGGCCTTTAACTTTTGTTTTTCATCCAAGTATAGCTGAAAATAGTCCCTAGCTATCGTACACCTAGATGGAATGGTAAATTGGGGCTGCATTACTTTGGAATAAAATTTAAACCCTTCACCCTCTACTGCACTAAATGGTTGCTCATCTAGAACTACAAAAACTGACAAAGCACTTCTACAAGCTTTCTTGTCAAATCTAGAGCTAACTTGAACCAATTTACCATCTACACTTGGCTATGTTAGAATAGTTTGTGTGGAGTCAATTGACACGGCAAAGGGCTTCTTAGAACATTTTAAAATATGGTGGTTCAAATTAGTGGTGCCGTGAGTCCTAGGGTCACACAAGTGTTTTTTTATGGCAGTGTTTGCAGGCTGCAATGGGTGCATCAACTAGGTCATCGGGTAATCTAATAAAATGTTCCCAGCAAGCAGATGTTTGCCTAGAACCACTTGCACTAGATTTCCTCTTCTTTATAGGTTGCATAGCTGAACCTACTTCATTAATTGGTAGATTTTGATTAGGCTCACCAGTCACTGAAATAACGAAGGAGCCAATCAAGAACTACCAATCAACAAATAACGGTTCCAATTCATAAAACAGAGATAATAATAGTAGTGTTGGCAAATATCAGTAATAGCACAGTGCTGGAAAATAGCAGTTATAGCAATGTTATAGCAATAGCAGTTATAGCACAGTGCTGGTAAATAGCAGTTATAACACAGTGTTGGCTAGGGCTGGACAAGGTTATGAATAAAGTTTATAAAATCCATTCATTGAACGATGACAATGTATACATAGCAGTGCTGGCAAGATGCATAAAAGTTAGTAATTTTTTAACAGAACAGATCATACCAAGATCTGGCAAGATATATAAGTTATAGCACAGTATACATAGCAGTGTTGGCAAGATGCATAAAAGTTAGTAATTTTTTAACATAACAGATCATACCAAGATCTGGCAAGATATATAAGTTATAGCACATTATACATAGCAGTGCTGGCAAGATGCATAAAAGTTAGTAATTTTTTAACAGAACAGATCATACCAAGATCTGGCAAGATATATAAGTTATAGCACAGTGCTGGCAAGATATATAAGTTATAGCACAGTGCTGGCAAATAGCAGTTCCAGCCCCAGTGCTGGCAAATAACAGTTATAGCAATGTTATAGCAGTTATAGCAGTTATTTTAAAATGTTATAGCAGTTATAGCAATGTTATAGTGCTGGCAAATATCAGTTATAGCAATGTACCGATCATTGGTTTACCACGGTGCTGACAAATAGCAGTTATAGCAATGTTATAGTGCTGGCAAATAGCGGTTCATAATTAGAAAGGATCATATAACAAGACACCCTAGAAACAAAAAGAAAATGAAGAGAAACAAAAATAACACTAAATAAGCTAACCATCGCATAATTGTATTGGTGAGTTTATTTCTTCTCAATTTTCATTTAGTCAATTTGTTACAATGTCTGGCAGCAACTTCGGGGCATTAATGTGATGAATGCTACAGATTACATGATATGAAAACTCAATTTTTAATGCAATTCAATATGTCACTACCAGTGGTGAAAATGACAAGTGTGGCAATTCATATGCGTACAACTTCATCCAATCTACTGGCTTGTTCATCTACACTTTGAGAATCAGTTTAAAACAGTCCCAATTCATATGCATACAACACATACAAACAAACCCAATTAACATACATTTCAAACAATCTCATACACTACTAATTGGTTTTAAATAAATTTGAAAATCAGTTAAAAACAGTCACAATTCAGCCCAAATTCATATGCATACAACACATACAGTCCCAATTAGCATACATTTCAAAGACACGAAGTCAAATACACTTACAATTGCATTGTTCTTGCTCTAAGACTCTTTCCGTGCTACTTTGACGTTGATCCATCTATCCAAATCAAATATCAATAACATCAATAACATCATTAGGTAATACATATTGTTGCCATCAATGAGATAAGTACATGGTTTTTAGGACAACTTATAAATTTCAAACACAATATAAAACAAGTTGAATACACTTACAGTTTAGTGGATCTTGCTCTATGGTTCTTTGAGTTCTTTGACTGCTACTGTTTCCATGCTCCATATACCCAAATAAACACATCAGTGTCACAAAACAATAGTTTAAATTATTTGAAATTTGAAAGTAGAACAATAGTAGAAAAAACCTAAATAGAAAAACCTAAAAGTAAAAAACTCTGAAATTGAATAAAATTCACAAACCTTGCAACGAAAGTCAAACAATAGAAGAAAGAAGATCAGACCACAAGTTCAAATGTTGTTGCTCGTCGTGAAAGTCAGTGAAAAAAAGAGATGAGAGTGGTGGTGGTGGTGTTCGTCGAGGTGGAGTTAATGGTGGTGGGGCGATGTTCTTTTGGGTGGAGTTGTGGTGGCGATGAGTGACGATGAGCGGTGAGTGGAGAGGAGCTGCTAGGGTTTCTCGTCGTCACCGTGAGAGAAATACTGAGCGTCAGCGAGAGTGAATGAGAGAGGAGGGTTGAGGGAGTAGTACAAAACGACATAGTTTAATGTACTACTCATGCACATTAAAATTTTGTGGTTGTGTGTCATTTGGGCGGGTCAGGGTACTCGCGGTCCAGTCTTTACTACCCGGGCCCGTCCATTTAAATCCGATTGAACCCGGTTTCATCACCCGGTGAACCCGTTGGGCCGTTTGAACCCGCCCAATTCCTTCTTTTTTTTCGGTTTTTGCGGGTTGGGTTGGGTTGCGGGTGTTTGTCCAGCCCTAAGTATGAGTGAGAAAAGTTTGAGAGTTATTTATGAACTCTAACTAACTTCTAAAGTGTAACAACCTCAACACTTGCATGGACGATATATATACTTCATGCAAGCTTTATTAAAAAACAAGAATGATGAACAAAGTTCAATGGAAAATTCAAGATGATTTCAATCTTTAATATAATATAAGTCGCCTAACGGATCGTTCTTCCGCACTATTCAATCATCTTCTTCCTTGATCCACACTTCTGCATCAGCGTGCTACAGTGCACTCGTGGGTGTGGTGTATCGGGTATCAATTTCAAGTTTTAGAGAAGTTGTTCAATCTGTGCATATTCGTTCCTCAATCTAAGCTTTAGATAAGCTTTCATGGCGATTCAAGAGAGAAACATGGAAGATACATAATATGTGGTAAGATCTTCACGTGTTTCTGCATCAACAATGGTGCACTCCATCTCGAGTAACATGTTTGCATCGAAGCTTTCAATCAATCTCCAAGAAAACAACTTTCTCTTATGAGACAGTGTGATATTATCGCATAAGGCACAAGGTGGTGGTGAATCCACTGATTCCAATCATCTTTTCATTTTTAAATATTCATCTTCTTCATTTTCAAAAATATTCATCATTTTCATCTTCTTCGTCTAAATTACATTGAATAACATAAGAAATTATTAAATCTAGATTCCAAACTTATATCTATCATTAAATTATTAAATCATATTTAAAAAACTCAAATTTCAATGATATTCTCTAAATCATATATATATATATATATATATATATATATATATATATATATATATATATATATATATATATATATATATATATATATATGTTTCGAATATGAAAATAATCTCTAAATTCATTAAAAATGAATTATTTCGGCCACGAAAATTTCATCTATATTTTTCGTAACATATCTGAAATTGAAAACACATATGAATTTCAACCCTAAATTCATTGAAAAAATTATCATCTTTCTAAATATTACAGATTTGAAATTAAAAAAACCTTATCAAATGTTAACAGTTTTACATATCTAAAATTAAAAACAAATTAATTTATAGATCTGAAATTACAAAATGCATGCATGTCTGTTGGATCTTTGTGCATATGAGATTTTTAAAAACTCAGATCTAAAAATTTAGATTTATATATCAAATTTCAAAATTTAAGGTATGAGTATTTCTCAAAAGTAAACTATTTTTTATATGATTTGTAAAAATTGGATGAAGAGGAAAAAAATAATTATATTTGCAACATCATCCTATCCTATATTTGTTTATCAAGATTTATGAAACTTATTTTTGAAAACACAAGACATCCATGTGAAATTGAAAGCATGGTGATAATTCTGATTTATGAGATTGAGAGTTAACAAAGAAAAATATTAAGTATATTAGGATACAAGATTTTTAGATTTTGGACGTTGAATGTATGAAGAAGAGAAAAAACATTTGAAAATTTTCTGGATTTGTTATTAAAAAGAAAAACTGAATAAATTATATTTAATAATATTTTTATTTTATAATGAACTAATTACCTGCTAGTGTAGGTAAAAGTAACAACTTCTTCAAAAGTGAAAAAAAAAATTGATTACCAATTATTGTCCTGTAAACAATTATATTGGTCTAGTAATGTGGGCCCTAATGGCACATGCTAGTTATTACCGATTATCAGAAAGTCCCAAACATGTACTATAAAAGGCAGTTGTTGTCTGATCCCAAACATGCTATGGCCACTTACTTATTCATTAAAAAAAACATGTTATTGCCACTTACTTATTCATTAAAAACAAACATGTTATTGCCCACTCATTTATTTCTCTAGTATTGTACATGTTCGCAGAACCATTATTTGCCCTTTGGGGCACCAACGACATCAAAAATATCGTCATAATACACAAGTCAAAACAGAAGAGAAAATTTAATATAAAGTAAGAGTTTATTTTAATGAAACATTTTAATTAGAGAAAATAATTATTTAAAGGAATTTAAAATGAATTAATTTTTTTGTATGTGTGTGCATGTTTCTTCTGAAAGGACATGAGAACTCAGAGGTCTTTGTAGATATATTAAGTTGTATAATGGTTAAGACTTACCCACGGAGACGAGAAATCATGTACGATGGTGTTTTGTGATGATTTAGAGTACCTGCTCACCTGGGGAACCGCTCCCTTACAACTAGGGAGAATTGTAGACTACTTATTCTTCAGGGAATTGTGGGGAACTCATTCCCCTCTTGGAGATAACGGTATCTATACATGTCATCAATCTATAGGGTGAGCCCTCTAGTTCTGTGGGGATTCCGCCCAGGCGACATCACCCTTAGACGGGAACACCATATATATTGAGATCCTTAGAGTTGAGGAGGCTAGATGTGATGACAATCAGGTAGGGCTCCATAGAGCGTACGCTATGAGAGCATACCTGTTATATTTGGTTGGCATAACTTTTTTTTTTGGAAAAGAGTGTCCCTTATACAGATGTTGTCTACCTACGGTACTTCGAGCGGATCCATGAGTACAATTAGGGGGCCACTTGTTTGGTTTACTTGTAATCGAAGTTATTAGAGGGTCATAGGTGGAAGACGAAGCAGGTCATAGACAACATCACACTATTGACAGTAATGTTTATTGGTTTTTTAATATTTATGTGTCATTTTTATTTCATTTTTGCAACGCCCTAACTAATGATTCGTGTGTACTGACTTACATCGAGGATATGCATGTAGATGTCTGGAGGAGTGACACCTCTCCTTAAGTCAATAGTGCATGTGTCAGTCTTATTGAGACATTGGTAGTACATGTGTTAGGGGCTACGACGCCTAAATGTATTTTTTAGTGCGTGCGCCATTATCAATGACACATTCTCTTTGATATAATTATTTTTAATTTAAAACATGATTATTTTGATAAATAATTTAAAATATTGATTATTTAAGAATTTAAATTGAAAAAATTGAAAGATTTATCATTTTTATTTTAATGAATAATTCTCATGTCAAGGATATTCTTGGCAGAATTCAAGTTCTCTACAGGACATTTTCATATACTTATTTAAGTTTGAGTCTTCTTAGTATTATGACCAATAATTAGCATGCAAAAGTTCTATATATATTTTTATTAAAATATAATTGTTAAAAAAAGTTTATTTTAATCTTTCTTTTTTCATTATTTTTTTTAGTTTTTTATCCTCCCTTGTGCAAATTCACGGTGGGAGGAGAAACAAACTTTCTCAAACAAATTATATTTTCCCTTTATATACCTTTTTTATTGTTTACCTTCACCAGCATACAAAAATTACAATACAACAAATCTTACAACACAAAAGATGATCTTTTTATATGCAATAAATAAAAATTAATTAAATAATTTTTTTATAAAATACCATTTTAAACTCTCTCTCTCTCTCTCTATATATATATATATATATATATATATATATATATATATATATATATATAAAACAATTGTATCTTGATTTCAACCCACAATATTATCACCTGAGTTATACTATTCACCATGGAAAAATTAAGTGAAAAAACTCTTGTACCAAAATACATGCAAGAATATGACTTAGACGAAGAATGTGAGGAATTGTTAACCACATTGCCATCGGAAAAATGTTGGAATGGAATCCATTTACATCAATATCAAGGATTTTGGTTTGCTCCAGAGTTTCTTCAAGCTGTTATATCTTGTCAAAAGCACTTTCAAGCCTTTGATACTGATATTCTCTTAGTCACTTCTCCTAAAGCAGGTACCACTTGGCTCAAAGCATTGTCTTTTGCTTTGATAAACCGCAACAAATATCCAAATATTCATAGCAATCATCCTTTGCTCACAAAAAATCCACACGAACTTGTTCCCTTTTGGGAGGTAGACCTTTACTGCAACAAAGATTTTGTTCCTGATCTCAAAACAATATCTTCTCCAAGAATATTCTCCACTCATCTATCTTATGAATCATTACCAAAATCTGTGAAAGACTCAACTTGCAAAGTTTTGTATCTATGTAGAGATCCTAAAGATGTTTTTGTTTCATTTTGGCATTTCATAAGCAATGTTAGATCAAAAAGGAATGGAACACTTCCATTAGAAGAGGCTTTTGAGTGTTTTTGTCGAGGAGTGTGTCCTTTTGGACCTTTTTGGGAGCATGTATTAGGATATTGGAAGAAAAGCTTGGAAAGTTCAAACAAGGTAATGTTCTTGAAATATGAAGAAATGAAAATGAAGCCATATTTTTATTTGAAAGAAATTGCTAAGTTTTTGGAGTGTCCATTTTCTCAAGAAGAAGAATCCAAAGGTGTGGTTGATGGTATTTTAAATTTGTGTAGTTTTGATAAGTTGAGTAACTTGGAAGTTAACAAGACTGAAAAAGTGTCTTTTAACGTTGAAAACAAATATTTTTTCCGTCTTGGTCAAATTGGAGATTGGAAGAATCATCTTACAACCGAAATGATTGAGCATATAAACTCCATCACAAAACAGAAGTTGGCTAACCATGGATTGAGTTTTTAGAATTTAAGAAATTATGCATAATTTTGCCCTGACAGACATATGCGGACATATGCGGATAAATTTATGCATAATCACATAAACTTCTTGTCATATTGCTTCAGAAGTGTAAGAATAAATTTGTTTCAATTTTTATATATGGTATGTTTGTTTTGTCTGTTACAAGGATTGTTTTGTTGATGCTAATTGATTTTTCTTCATGTGTTGTGTTACTTTGTTTTCATAATAGTTTTTCTTTATAACTGTTTAATTGTGTGTTAATTTAGGGAATGATTTGCAGAAGAGATCTTGTGCTACATTGCTATCCATCAATAAAATTTAGCTTATAAAATCAATCTCTTATTTTTATGAAATCTTTGAATTTTATAATTACTTAATATTATTAAATATAATTTTTTATTATGCATTTAATGCAGTTTTATCTATATATTTTTTAATTTGATTTTTTTTAAAAGTTAATGGAGTACTATTACATAGCTTAGTGTATAAATATGTATGAGTGAGAAAAGATGGAGAATTAGTTAAAAACTCTAACAAATTTCTAAAGTGTAACAAACTCTACACTTTAGAAACTTAGTCTATCTTTTAGACATTTCATACGAATTAAGAAATTTAATTATTATTTTATTAAAAAATCAAGTCATGTAGAACTTTACAGTATTGTCCCTCGGAATTAGAGAGGAGAGAAAAATTAAAAGAATTGAAAAAATAAATAATAATAAATATTTTAAGAGTATATTAGATAAAATGTCATTAATATTAGATTGAAAATCTAAAGGAATTTATAATTAGGATAATTTTTTTTGACAAAATAATTTGACAGAGATAGAGTAATATGATATTACTCGCACTAACATGACATATGAAAAGTAATAGTATGATATTAAAAGTCATACTATGAATAGATTATAGATGATGGCATTTAACTTGTGCCCTGCAATTTTTGGCAATTACGGAGAAGTTGCATTTTTTTAGTAATTGATATATTATTATTTAATTTAGTCTGTTGTGATGAATGATTGGTAATATATTAATAATTTTTTATTCAATTTTAAATATTAATTATTTAATGTTTTTTAATTAAATAATATATTTTTAATTGATGTTCATTTCGAAATCATCTTATTCATCTTCAAACATTCATCTTTTTCATCTTCTTCATTTTCAAATATTCATCTTTAAAAAGTTCGCCCTTTTCATCTTCTTCGTCTAAATTACATTGAATAACAAAGGAAATTATTAAATCTAGATTCCAAACTTATATCTCTTATTAAATTATTAAATCATATTTAAAAAACTCAAATTTCAATGTTATTCTCTAATCTGAAAGTTACAAAATGCCTGCACGTGTGTTGGATTTTTATGCATATGAGATTTTTAAAAACTCAGATTTAAAAGTTTAGATTTATAAATATCAAATTTCAAAATTTAAGGTATGAGTATTTCTCAAAAATAAACTATTTTTTATCTGATTTTGTAAAAGTTGGATGAAGAGGAAAAAAATAATGTGTATTTGCAAGATCATATGTTTGTCTATCAAAATTTATGAAACTTATTTTTGAAAACACAAGACATCCATGTGAAATTGAAAGGATGGGGATAATTTTGATTTATGAAATTGAAAATTAACAAAGAAAAATAATAAATATAACATGGATACAAGATTTTTGGGTTTTGGATGTTAAATGTATGAAGAAGAGAAAAAACACTTGAAAATTTTCTGGATTTGTTATTAAAAAGAAAAACTAAATAAATTATATTTAATAATATTTTTATTTTATCATGAACTAATTACATGCTAGTGTAAGTAAAAGAAACAACTTCTCCAAAAGCTGATTCATAACAGTGCAGGAAATCATAACAATGCAGGAAATCATAAATCAAAATCCATATTTTATTTTGAAAAATTGCGATCCACCCCTCCTAACATTAACTCCAGAGGAATTCATTAACAAACCAACCTGCAATGCAAAGAACTTGGTAGTGAGATTTTGAGTATTCTGCAAGATATGCATAACTTGAAGCCACATATCAGGATTCTCTTGCAAATCCCGTAAAATTGAATCAGCAGCACTCCTCTGCACGGTCAAAACGAACACACACAAAAATGTTAAACTAAGAACATACAAAGTCGATAAACAAAACGGCCGTAAACAGCATCACATTATCTAAAACGAAAAAAAGCTCAATGTTCATAAGACTATTAATCAAACACAGAAATACTACATCGATTATCAACCACAGTGAAATCCATGTCTTGCTCAATTCAATAGATTATGATAAAGCATACAACGAGACTAACGAGACTTAATCAGTTTGAAAACAAGACGAACAGTGAAATACTCATGAGACCTAAATAAAAAGCAAAATAAAACTTGTAGAAACTTTCACAGGCTCCAATGGCAACCAACCAATAGGCATTGGTAACTTTCACAGGCTCATATATATAGGTCATGCATGACTCCAAAAAATCCAAGAGTAGCCTAGCTATTTTCTTCATTCGGCCATTGAGTAGTGATATATATATATATATATATATATATATATATATATATATATATATATATATAATATATATATATATATATATATATATATATATATATATATATATATATATATATATATATATATATATATATAATATATATATATATATATATATATATATATATATAATATATATATATATATATATATATATATATATATATATATATATATATATATATATATATATATATATATATATATAGATCATGCATGACTCCAAAAAATCAAAAAACATAGTTGACCTGGAAAATTGGACAACATAAACATTAGTTAACAAAAAAATAATAAAGTAATAAGTAAATAATGATATACATACATCCATTTCAAGCACAACCAGAAGGTTGTGGCTGAGACTGTGATGATGAGACACCTGATACTCGTTTTGCTGCTAAAGACATTTGTTGAAACTCTAAAATAATTAAATAAACAATTTTTAATAAGGCATAATTATACAACATTACATCATATTTATTAGAAATTCAGTAATAAATTTACTTGTTACAATATCTTCTGAAAGCTCAAAATCTTCCATGAGATTCATATCTTTGAAATAGGTAAAAGAAGGCCTTAACCAATTCTGGGTGCAAATTAAAGTCTCGGTCATTTCAGCAGTTAGAGAACTCCTATAGGTTTCTATGACTCTCCCTCCTGTGCTAAAAGCACTTTCAGAAGCAACAGTAGACACTGGTGTGGCTAAAATATCTTTAGCCATTGTAGATAAAATAGGATATTCGATTGAATTACGTTTCCACCACACAAGGATGTCAAAGTTAGGATCCCTTTTGACACCTTACTAGAATTATACACCTCAAGCTCATTTTGTTGATCAATCGAGTCTTGCTCCTCTAAATGTTGCTCAAAAGCATCAGCTCTAGCCATAAGTGATGAACGGGCAGCAGATGCATTTGTTTCATCATTGGAGACATTATTTCCACCACTACCAAGAGGCTGTATGGAATTATATTCTTGGTCATAAGCTTGCTTATACCAATCATACAACTTTTGTAAATTCTCTTTTATAGATTTTACCAAGTCACTACCAAACTTTGATCCAACTCCATACATGTCCTTAAACGCCCACTCAATGTAACTCAACTTGTATCTTGGATCAAGAATAATACCAAAATATATCATCTTGTTCATCTTATCAGGACTTCCCCAATATCTATTATATTTTTCCATCATATCTCCACCCACACTTGCAAAAATATCATTTAAGTTCAAAGTAGCTTGCTTTAACTCACAATAAATGGCAGACACTTGGTGAAAACAAGTATACAAACTCACATTTTGAGAGGTGGAAAAAGTCTTAGTTGCTTCATAGAATAACTTTAGGAAAGCGCTAAAAGCCCTAGCAATGTCCCAATCATCATTACTAGGGGGATTACCTTTTCCAAAGAACTCCCTATAGCTCGACTCTTCATCCTCAAGCTTTTCAAAAGCGAGTTGAAACTTCTCCGCAACCTCTAGCATTAAATATGTCGCGTTCCAACGAGTTGAAACATCAAGACATACTAATTTTTTGCAAGTTATTCCAGCAAATTCAATGCATTCTTTAAACTTGGCTGCCCTATGAGGTGAGGACTTAACAAATCTAACAACATCTCTAACACTAGTTACAGATAAATGTTTATCTTTCAAACCCTCATTTACCACCAAGTTCAAAATGTGAGCTGAACACCTCATATGAAAACACTCTCCATCCCCCATTAACCCATTCATATTTGTTATTTTTCTCTTTAGATATGTCACAGCAACATCATTTGAAGTGGCATTATCAACAGTTATGGTTGACACATTCCTAATTCCCCAATCCCTTAACACTTCTTCAATCTTCCTACCTACAGTTTCACCTTTGTGGTTTGGAATTATGGTAAAGCTTATAATTCTTTTTTGATACTTCCATTCATTATCCACAAAGTGTTCCGTAAAGGTCAAGTAGTTGAGATTTTGTATAGAAGTCCAGCAATCAGTAGTAAGTGCTACCCTATTGCAATCAGACTTAAAAAAGGCCTTTAACTTTTGTTTTTCATCCAAGTATAGCTGAAAATAGTCCCTAGCTATCGTACACCTAGATGGAATGGTAAATTGGGGCTGCATTACTTTGGAATAAAATTTAAACCCTTCACCCTCTACTGCACTAAATGGTTGCTCATCTAGAACTACAAAAACTGACAAAGCACTTCTACAAGCTTTCTTGTCAAATCTAGAGCTAACTTGAACCAATTTACCATCTACACTTGGCTATGTTAGAATAGTTTGTGTGGAGTCAATTGACACGGCAAAGGGCTTCTTAGAACATTTTAAAATATGGTGGTTCAAATTAGTGGTGCCGTGAGTCCTAGGGTCACACAAGTGTTTTTTTATGGCAGTGTTTGCAGGCTGCAATGGGTGCATCAACTAGGTCATCGGGTAATCTAATAAAATGTTCCCAGCAAGCAGATGTTTGCCTAGAACCACTTGCACTAGATTTCCTCTTCTTTATAGGTTGCATAGCTGAACCTACTTCATTAATTGGTAGATTTTGATTAGGCTCACCAGTCACTGAAATAACGAAGGAGCCAATCAAGAACTACCAATCAACAAATAACGGTTCCAATTCATAAAACAGAGATAATAATAGTAGTGTTGGCAAATATCAGTAATAGCACAGTGCTGGAAAATAGCAGTTATAGCAATGTTATAGCAATAGCAGTTATAGCACAGTGCTGGTAAATAGCAGTTATAACACAGTGTTGGCTAGGGCTGGACAAGGTTATGAATAAAGTTTATAAAATCCATTCATTGAACGATGACAATGTATACATAGCAGTGCTGGCAAGATGCATAAAAGTTAGTAATTTTTTAACAGAACAGATCATACCAAGATCTGGCAAGATATATAAGTTATAGCACAGTATACATAGCAGTGTTGGCAAGATGCATAAAAGTTAGTAATTTTTTAACATAACAGATCATACCAAGATCTGGCAAGATATATAAGTTATAGCACATTATACATAGCAGTGCTGGCAAGATGCATAAAAGTTAGTAATTTTTTAACAGAACAGATCATACCAAGATCTGGCAAGATATATAAGTTATAGCACAGTGCTGGCAAGATATATAAGTTATAGCACAGTGCTGGCAAATAGCAGTTCCAGCCCCAGTGCTGGCAAATAACAGTTATAGCAATGTTATAGCAGTTATAGCAGTTATTTTAAAATGTTATAGCAGTTATAGCAATGTTATAGTGCTGGCAAATATCAGTTATAGCAATGTACCGATCATTGGTTTACCACGGTGCTGACAAATAGCAGTTATAGCAATGTTATAGTGCTGGCAAATAGCGGTTCATAATTAGAAAGGATCATATAACAAGACACCCTAGAAACAAAAAGAAAATGAAGAGAAACAAAAATAACACTAAATAAGCTAACCATCGCATAATTGTATTGGTGAGTTTATTTCTTCTCAATTTTCATTTAGTCAATTTGTTACAATGTCTGGCAGCAACTTCGGGGCATTAATGTGATGAATGCTACAGATTACATGATATGAAAACTCAATTTTTAATGCAATTCAATATGTCACTACCAGTGGTGAAAATGACAAGTGTGGCAATTCATATGCGTACAACTTCATCCAATCTACTGGCTTGTTCATCTACACTTTGAGAATCAGTTTAAAACAGTCCCAATTCATATGCATACAACACATACAAACAAACCCAATTAACATACATTTCAAACAATCTCATACACTACTAATTGGTTTTAAATAAATTTGAAAATCAGTTAAAAACAGTCACAATTCAGCCCAAATTCATATGCATACAACACATACAGTCCCAATTAGCATACATTTCAAAGACACGAAGTCAAATACACTTACAATTGCATTGTTCTTGCTCTAAGACTCTTTCCGTGCTACTTTGACGTTGATCCATCTATCCAAATCAAATATCAATAACATCAATAACATCATTAGGTAATACATATTGTTGCCATCAATGAGATAAGTACATGGTTTTTAGGACAACTTATAAATTTCAAACACAATATAAAACAAGTTGAATACACTTACAGTTTAGTGGATCTTGCTCTATGGTTCTTTGAGTTCTTTGACTGCTACTGTTTCCATGCTCCATATACCCAAATAAACACATCAGTGTCACAAAACAATAGTTTAAATTATTTGAAATTTGAAAGTAGAACAATAGTAGAAAAAACCTAAATAGAAAAACCTAAAAGTAAAAAACTCTGAAATTGAATAAAATTCACAAACCTTGCAACGAAAGTCAAACAATAGAAGAAAGAAGATCAGACCACAAGTTCAAATGTTGTTGCTCGTCGTGAAAGTCAGTGAAAAAAAGAGATGAGAGTGGTGGTGGTGGTGTTCGTCGAGGTGGAGTTAATGGTGGTGGGGCGATGTTCTTTTGGGTGGAGTTGTGGTGGCGATGAGTGACGATGAGCGGTGAGTGGAGAGGAGCTGCTAGGGTTTCTCGTCGTCACCGTGAGAGAAATACTGAGCGTCAGCGAGAGTGAATGAGAGAGGAGGGTTGAGGGAGTAGTACAAAACGACATAGTTTAATGTACTACTCATGCACATTAAAATTTTGTGGTTGTGTGTCATTTGGGCGGGTCAGGGTACTCGCGGTCCAGTCTTTACTACCCGGGCCCGTCCATTTAAATCCGATTGAACCCGGTTTCATCACCCGGTGAACCCGTTGGGCCGTTTGAACCCGCCCAATTCCTTCTTTTTTTTCGGTTTTTGCGGGTTGGGTTGGGTTGCGGGTGTTTGTCCAGCCCTAAGTATGAGTGAGAAAAGTTTGAGAGTTATTTATGAACTCTAACTAACTTCTAAAGTGTAACAACCTCAACACTTGCATGGACGATATATATACTTCATGCAAGCTTTATTAAAAAACAAGAATGATGAACAAAGTTCAATGGAAAATTCAAGATGATTTCAATCTTTAATATAATATAAGTCGCCTAACGGATCGTTCTTCCGCACTATTCAATCATCTTCTTCCTTGATCCACACTTCTGCATCAGCGTGCTACAGTGCACTCGTGGGTGTGGTGTATCGGGTATCAATTTCAAGTTTTAGAGAAGTTGTTCAATCTGTGCATATTCGTTCCTCAATCTAAGCTTTAGATAAGCTTTCATGGCGATTCAAGAGAGAAACATGGAAGATACATAATATGTGGTAAGATCTTCACGTGTTTCTGCATCAACAATGGTGCACTCCATCTCGGGTAACATGTTTGCATCGAAGCTTTCAATCAATCTCCAAGAAAACAACTTTCTCTTATGAGACAGTGTGATATTATCGCATAAGGCACAAGGTGGTGGTGAATCCACTGATTCCAATCATCTTTTCATTTTTAAATATTCATCTTCTTCATTTTCAAAAATATTCATCATTTTCATCTTCTTCGTCTAAATTACATTGAATAACATAAGAAATTATTAAATCTAGATTCCAAACTTATATCTATCATTAAATTATTAAATCATATTTAAAAAACTCAAATTTCAATGATATTCTCTAAATCATATATATATATATATATATATATATATATATATATATATATATATATATATATATATATATATATATATGTTTCGAATATGAAAATAATCTCTAAATTCATTAAAAATGAATTATTTCGGCCACGAAAATTTCATCTATATTTTTCGTAACATATCTGAAATTGAAAACACATATGAATTTCAACCCTAAATTCATTGAAAAAATTATCATCTTTCTAAATATTACAGATTTGAAATTAAAAAAACCTTATCAAATGTTAACAGTTTTACATATCTAAAATTAAAAACAAATTAATTTATAGATCTGAAATTACAAAATGCATGCATGTCTGTTGGATCTTTGTGCATATGAGATTTTTAAAAACTCAGATCTAAAAATTTAGATTTATATATCAAATTTCAAAATTTAAGGTATGAGTATTTCTCAAAAGTAAACTATTTTTTTATATGATTTGTAAAAATTGGATGAAGAGGAAAAAAATAATTATATTTGCAACATCATCCTATCCTATATTTGTTTATCAAGATTTATGAAACTTATTTTTGAAAACACAAGACATCCATGTGAAATTGAAAGCATGGTGATAATTCTGATTTATGAGATTGAGAGTTAACAAAGAAAAATATTAAGTATATTAGGATACAAGATTTTTAGATTTTGGACGTTGAATGTATGAAGAAGAGAAAAAACATTTGAAAATTTTCTGGATTTGTTATTAAAAAGAAAAACTGAATAAATTATATTTAATAATATTTTTATTTTATAATGAACTAATTACCTGCTAGTGTAGGTAAAAGTAACAACTTCTTCAAAAGTGAAAAAAAAAATTGATTACCAATTATTGTCCTGTAAACAATTATATTGGTCTAGTAATGTGGGCCCTAATGGCACATGCTAGTTATTACCGATTATCAGAAAGTCCCAAACATGTACTATAAAAGGCAGTTGTTGTCTGATCCCAAACATGCTATGGCCACTTACTTATTCATTAAAAAAAACATGTTATTGCCACTTACTTATTCATTAAAAACAAACATGTTATTGCCCACTCATTTATTTCTCTAGTATTGTACATGTTCGCAGAACCATTATTTGCCCTTTGGGGCACCAACGACATCAAAAATATCGTCATAATACACAAGTCAAAACAGAAGAGAAAATTTAATATAAAGTAAGAGTTTATTTTAATGAAACATTTTAATTAGAGAAAATAATTATTTAAAGGAATTTAAAATGAATTAATTTTTTTTGTATGTGTGTGCATGTTTCTTCTGAAAGGACATGAGAACTCAGAGGTCTTTGTAGATATATTAAGTTGTATAATGGTTAAGACTTACCCACGGAGACGAGAAATCATGTACGATGGTGTTTTGTGATGATTTAGAGTACCTGCTCACCTGGGGAACCGCTCCCTTACAACTAGGGAGAATTGTAGACTACTTATTCTTCAGGGAATTGTGGGGAACTCATTCCCCTCTTGGAGATAACGGTATCTATACATGTCATCAATCTATAGGGTGAGCCCTCTAGTTCTGTGGGGATTCCGCCCAGGCGACATCACCCTTAGACGGGAACACCATATATATTGAGATCCTTAGAGTTGAGGAGGCTAGATGTGATGACAATCAGGTAGGGCTCCATAGAGCGTACGCTATGAGAGCATACCTGTTATATTTGGTTGGCATAACTTTTTTTTTTGGAAAAGAGTGTCCCTTATACAGATGTTGTCTACCTACGGTACTTCGAGCGGATCCATGAGTACAATTAGGGGGCCACTTGTTTGGTTTACTTGTAATCGAAGTTATTAGAGGGTCATAGGTGGAAGACGAAGCAGGTCATAGACAACATCACACTATTGACAGTAATGTTTATTGGTTTTTTAATATTTATGTGTCATTTTTATTTCATTTTTGCAACGCCCTAACTAATGATTCGTGTGTACTGACTTACATCGAGGATATGCATGTAGATGTCTGGAGGAGTGACACCTCTCCTTAAGTCAATAGTGCATGTGTCAGTCTTATTGAGACATTGGTAGTACATGTGTTAGGGGCTACGACGCCTAAATGTATTTTTTTAGTGCGTGCGCCATTATCAATGACACATTCTCTTTGATATAATTATTTTTAATTTAAAACATGATTATTTTGATAAATAATTTAAAATATTGATTATTTAAGAATTTAAATTGAAAAAATTGAAAGATTTATCATTTTTATTTTAATGAATAATTCTCATGTCAAGGATATTCTTGGCAGAATTCAAGTTCTCTACAGGACATTTTCATATACTTATTTAAGTTTGAGTCTTCTTAGTATTATGACCAATAATTAGCATGCAAAAGTTCTATATATATTTTTTATTAAAATATAATTGTTAAAAAAAGTTTATTTTAATCTTTCTTTTTTCATTTATTTTTTTTAGTTTTTTATCCTCCCTTGTGCAAATTCACGGTGGGAGGAGAAACAAACTTTCTCAAACAAATTATATTTTCCCCTTTATATACCTTTTTTATTGTTTACCTTCACCAGCATACAAAAATTACAATACAACAAATCTTACAACACAAAAGATGATCTTTTTATATGCAATAAATAAAAATTAATTAAATAATTTTTTTATAAAATACCATTTTAAACTCTCTCTCTCTCTCTCTCTCTATATATATATATATATATATATATATATATATATATATATATATAAACAATTGTATCTTGATTTCAACCCACAATATTATCACCTGAGTTATACTATTCACCATGGAAAAATTAAGTGAAAAAACTCTTGTACCAAAATACATGCAAGAATATGACTTAGGCGAAGAATGTGAGGAATTGTTAACCACATTGCCATCGGAAAAATGTTGGAATGGAATCCATTTACATCAATATCAAGGATTTTGGTTTGCTCCAGAGTTTCTTCAAGCTGTTATATCTTGTCAAAAGCACTTTCAAGCCCTTGATACTGATATTCTCTTAGTCACTTCTCCTAAATCAGGTACCACTTGGCTCAAAGCATTGTCTTTTGATTTGATAAACCGCAACAAATATCCAAATATTCATAGCAATCATCCATTGCTCACAAAAAATCCACACGAACTTGTTCCCTTTTGGGAGTTAGACCTTTATTTCAACAAAGATTTTGTTCCTGATCTCAAAACAATATCTCCTCCAAGAATATTCTCCACTCATCTATCTTATGAATCATTACCAAAATCTGTGAAAGACTCAACTTGCAAAGTGTTGTATCTATGTAGAGATCCTAAAGATGTTTTTGTTTCATTTTGGCATTTCATAAGCAATGTTAGATCAAAAAGGAATGGCACACTTCCATTAGAAGAGGCTTTTGAGTGTTTTTGTCGAGGAGTGTCTCCTTTTGGACCTTTTTGGGAGCATGTATTAGGATATTGGAAGAAAAGTTTGGAAAGTTCAAACAAGGTAATGTTCTTGAAATATGAAGAAATGAAAATGAAGCCATGTTTTTATTTGAAAGAAATTGCTAAGTTTTTGGAGTGTCCATTTTCCAAAGAAGAAGAATCCAAAGGTGTGGTTGATGATATTTTAAATTTATGTAGTTTTGATAAGTTGGGTAACTTGGAAGTTAACAAGACTGAAAAAGTGTTTTTTAACATTGAAAACAAATATTTTTTCCGTCTAGGTCAAATTGGAGATTGGAAGAATCATCTTACAACCGAAATGATTGAGCATATAAACTCCATCACAAAAAAGAAGTTGGTTAACCATGGATTGAGTTTTTAGAATTTAAAAGATTATGCATAATTTTGCTCCGACAAACATATGCGGATAAATTTATGCATAATCGCATAAAATTCTTGTCATATTGCTTCAGAAGTGGAAGAATAAATTTGTTTCAATTTTTATATATGGTATGTTTGTTTTGTCTGTTACAAGGATTGTTTTGTTGATGCTACTTGATTTTTCTTCATGTGTTGTGTTACTTTGTAATTGTGTATTAATTTAGGGAATGATTTGCGTAAGAGATCTTGTGCTACATTGCTATCCATCAATAAAATTTTGCTTATAAAATAAATCTCGTATTTTTATGAAATCTTTGAATTTTTTAATTACTTAATATTATTAAATATAATTTTTTATTATGCATTTAATGCAGTTTTATCTATATATTTTATAATTTGATTTTTTTTTTAAGTTAATGGAGTACTATTACATAGCTTAGTGTATAAATAAGTATGAGGGAGAAAAGATGGAGAATTAGTTAGAAACTCTAACTAATTTCTAAAGTGTAACAAACTCTAATTTAGTTAGAAACTCTAACTAATTTCTAAAGTGTAACAAACTCTAATTTAGCATATGTTTTAGACATTTCATATGAATTAAGAAACTTAATTATTATTTTATTAAAAAGATAAGTTACGTAGAACTTTACAGTATTATCTCTCATCATTAGAAGAGTTCAATAAATAAATAATAATAAATATTTTAAGAGTATATTAGATAAAATGTCATTAATATTAGATTGAAAATATAAAGTAATTTATAATTAGGATAATTTTTTTTTGACAAAATAATTTGATAGAGATAGAGTAATATGATATTACTCGCACTAACATGACATATGAAAAGTAATAGTATGATATTAAAAGTCATACTATGAATGGATTATAGATGATGGCATTTAACTTGTGCCCTTGGCAACAATGGAGAAGTTGTATTTTTTTTTAGTAATTGATATATTAATATTTAATTTAGTCTTTTGTGATGAATGATGGGTAATCTATTAATATTTTTTTATTCAATTTTAAATATTAATTATTTAATGTTTTTTAATTAAATAATATATTTTTAATTAATTTTTATTTCGTATTCATCTTATTCATCTTCAAACATTCATATTGTTCATCTTTTTTATTTCCAAATATTCATCTTCTTCATCTTCAAAAACGTTCGCCCTTTTCATCTTTCTCATCTAAATTACATTGAATAACAAAAGAAATTACTAAATCTAGATTCCAAACTTATATCTCTTATTAAATTATTAAATCATATTTAAAAAACTTAAATTTTAATATTATTCTTTAATCTGGAAATTACAAAATGCATGCATGTGTGTTGGATCTTTGTGCATATGAGATTTTTAAAAGTTCAGATCTAAAAGTTTAGATTTATAAATATCAAATTTCAAAATTTAAGGTATGAGTATTTCTCAAAAATAAGCTATTTTTTATCTGATTTTGTAAAAGTTGGATGAAGAGGAATGTATTTGCAAGATCGTATGTTTGTCTATCAAAATTTATGAAACATATTTTTGAAAACACAAGACATCCATGTGAAATTGAAAGGATGGTGATAATTTTGATTTATGAAATTGAAAATTAACAAACAAAAATAATAAATATAACATGGATACAAGATTTTTGGGTTTTGGATGTTAAATGTATGAAGAAGAGAAAAAACACTTGAAAATTTTCTGGATTTGTTATTAAAAAGAAAAACTAAATAAATTATATTTAATAATATTTTTATTTTATCATGAACTAATTACATGCTAGTGTAAGTAAAAGAAACAACTTCTCCAAAAGTGGGAATTTTTTTTTATTGCCCACAGTAAATGCCACCTGAATCTGATAGACATATTTTAGCTAATTATAATTATACAACACATAAATGATTAAATTATTAAATAATTAAAATATGGGGAATACAAATGTTTTTTCTTTTAAATTTATTTATAAAATAATAATTTTAAATATAATATTTTCAAATTTTCTCATAGAGTTTTAAGTTCCTTGCGCAACTCAAGGAATTGATCATTCATAGCGTCCATTTTCTCATAGACATCTGGGCCCTCAGACGGCTCAGAGTGATAAATGGTGTCATCAACTCTCGGCAAAGTATGCACGACTGGAGGTGGCACAGCAAGGACCGGGCTAGATGCCAGCAGAGAAGCAAAAGTAGGGGCGAGTGTAACACCCTTCTAAATACCCCAAATTATTTAATTAAAATAATAACATGTTAATCAGAGTAATTATGCCCCGAAGGGTGTCACACAATCATTTCACAAACATTTATCAAAACATCCTGTCATGCTCATTTATTTATCAAATAAAACAGTTGCATAATACGCAGCGGATACAAAACATCAACAATTCAAAGCATGTACTACATTACATGTAAAGTTGATCAACAACTAAATTAAAACATAGTCAAACATCCCCTCCCGATGTTACATCTACCAGAGCATGACCCACTAAGGACGACACTAGACTCCATAGCACTAGCTTCTACTCAACTCACTGCTCGTTACCTGAAAAATAGTTGTAAGGGTGAGTTCTTCAATCAATATAATAAGCATTATAGAACAACATGTAATGCTAAGTAAATAACACATTAATTCACCCTAATCAAACTACGCACTCAGCAACGGCAATATCCATCCAACCATCATATTCAACAGTAAAAATCTCAATCATATTCAACATTAACAACACAACACACAACATACAACACACATATGATACTGGAATGCATCCATTCATATCATATGCCATACATTCATTGTGCAATGAGACTCTTATGCATGCGGTACCGACTATGTTGTGAACATATAGTTCAACCTCACCGTCCAAATCCAGGCACGGCTACCAAGCTCACTAGTCCCACTCATTTGAGACATAGTGACTCACTCACTAATTCCTCACCATGGGAATTAGCTACCACCCTAAATGGGCCATGATATGCACGCTAATCACCTAGCATGCAAACAACAACAACAACCATCAACATGATTTACTCACTAATTCCTCACCATGGGAATTAGCTACCACCCGAAGGCCACAATACGCATGCTAATCACCTAGCAATGCAACATCAACGAAAATCAAGAATAGACACATGCTCACACTCTAAGCCATAGAATAGTCTATTCACAAATGCATACATTCACAACATCATGTATACCATTCCACATTATCAACACAATTTATCACAAAAGCATATTATATCATGCCAAACAACAACCACAATATTAGCACACTCCACTAATATCTATACTGCTCAAAACAGCGGGAATTAATCTCTATTACATCATAGGCCAACATAGGCCAACCCTCAAATAGGCACACAACATTAAAATTAACATTTTTCCACTCTGCAACAGCGTTAACCGGTTAACGCCCTGGGTTAACCGGTTAACGCAGCACAACACGCCTTCTGTCTCAAAATTTAACAGTGTTAACCGGTTAACGCCCTGGGTTAACCGGTTAACGCAGCACAAACAGCCAAATATCAGAAATTACAACAGTGTTAACCGGTTAACACCCTGGGTTAACCGGTTAACGCAGACAAAACAGCACATATTCATAATCCAACACAGTGTTAACCGGTTAACACCCTGGGTTAACCGGTTAACGCAAGACAGAAGCTGTTCCTGCGCTAACTCAAGGCAGAATGCAGAATTCTCCGCATTTTCCGCCATTGGAGGACTTCCGGACCTCCGAATCCGATTCCATAAAAAGCCATACGATCGGGAAATTACAACAGACTCAATTACCGACTAAATTTCAACTTCTAACACGGTTCATCCAACAAAATTTCAGCATTCACAATTCCCAATTAGGGTCAAATTAACGGCTTATCACTACCCATGACATATTATCCCAAAATACCCATTAATCGACGATAAACCCCCCTTACCTGAGTTAATCCGGCGAATCTCTAAGCTCAAGCCCTTCCTTCTTCAACCTTCAGCCCTCGCTCTGTCTCTTTGCCCTTTTCCTCTTCTTTCACGATCGTTCTCTGTTTCACGTAAAACCTTTTCTTACCAAATGGGATATTTCCTTAAGTCCCACTTATATATTTTCCAAAATAATAATCCAATAATAATAATAATAAAATTTCCAATTATTTAATTAAATTAATAAATAAATTATTAACTCAATTCAAATAATTATTTTATTATTATCGGGGTGTTACAACTCTCCCCCACTAAAAGAGTTTTCGTCCTCGAAAACATACCTCAAGCGAATAACTCCGGATAAGACTCTTTCATCTGACTCTCAAGTTCCCAAGTCACATTGCCACCTGCTGGTCCTCCCCAAGCTACCTTCACCAAGGCAATCTCTTTACCCCGCAACTGCTTCAACTCTCGATCCTCAATCCTCAGAGGTGATGTTTCAACAGTCAGGTTATCTCTCACCTGTACATCATCTACTTGGACTACATGCGACGGATCATGAATGTACCTCCTCAACTGAGACACATGAAAAACGTCATGCAAATTCGCAAGCGACGGCGGTAAAGCGATACGATAGGCTACTTCCCCTATCCTCTCCAAAATCTGATAAGGACCAATAAATCGAGGTGTCAACTTCTTCGACTTCAAGGCTCGACCAACACCAGTTATCGGAGTAACACGAAGAAACACATGATCTCCCTCTTGGAACTCAAGTGATTTCCTCCTCTTATCATGATAACTCTTCTGACGACTCTGAGCAATTCTCATCTTATCCTGAATCATCTTAATCTTTTCCGTAGTTTGTTGAACAATCTCCGGTCCAACCACCGCACTCTCACCGGACTCATACCAACATAAAGGTGTCCGACATCTCCTACCATACAAAGCTTCAAACGGTGCCATACCAATACTCGAATGAAAACTATTGTTGTAGGTAAACTCAATCAAAGGCAAATAACAATCCCAAGCACCTCCTTTTTCCAAAACACAAGCTCTCAAAAGATCCTCTAATGACTGAATCGTCCTCTCAGTCTGACCATCAGTCTGCGGATGATATGCAGAACTCAATCTCAGCTTAGTTCCCAAAGCCTTCTGCAAACCTTCCCAGAACTTCGATGTAAATCTAGGATCTCTGTCCGAAACAATACTAGACGGGATACCATGCAAACTTACAATCTTCTCAATATACAACTCAGCTAGTCTCTCTAACGGATAATTCATTCTGATCGGAATGAAATGAGCCGACTTTGTTAATCTGTCCACAATCACCCAAATAGCCTCAAAATTCTTATTTGTCCTTGGTAAACCAGAAACAAAATCCATACTGATACTATCCCACTTCCACTCTGGAATAGCCAGCGGTTGCATTAGCCCAGACGGCTTCTGGTGCTCAATCTTTGACTTCTGACAAGTCAAACAAGAATAAACAAAACTCGCAATTTCTCTTTTCATTCCCGGCCACCAAAATAACTTCTTCAAATCATGATACATCTTCGTAGCTCCAGGATGAATACTCAAGCCACTACGATGTCCTTCTTCCAGAATACTCTTCTTAAGTTCAGTAACATCCGGAATACACACCCGACTACCAAATTTCAAAATACCATTCTCATCAACTCTGAATTCACCACCTTGACCTTGATTCACTAACGTCAACTTATCAACCAAAAGCATATCGGATTTCTGACCCTCTCTGATCTCGTCCAGAATACCACTTGTTAACTTCAACATTCCCAATTTAACACTATTGTGAGTACTCTCACACACCAAACTCAAGTCTCTAAACTGCTCAATTAAATCCAATTCCTTAACCATTAACATAGACATATGCAATGATTTCCGACTCAATGCGTCAGCCACAACGTTTGCTTTACCCGGATGGTAATTCAAACCAAAATCATAATCCTTCAGAAATTCTAACCATCTCCTCTGTCTCATATTCAGCTCTTTCTGATCAAACAAATACTTTAAACTCTTATGGTCACTGAAAATCTCAAATCTTGACCCGTACAAATAATGCCTCCATAACTTCAGAACAAATACCACAACTGCCAACTCCAAATCATGCGTCGGATAGTTCCTCTCATGAACCCTTAGTTGTCTCGAAGCATAAGCTATAACCTGCTTATTCTGCATCAACACACCACCTAATCCCAACAATGAAGCATCACAGTAAACCTCAAATGGTTCCGACGAACTCGGTAATATCAGAATAGGAGCAGTAGTCAACCTTCTCTTTAACTCTTGGAAACCTTCTTCACATTTTGAGTCCCAAACAAACGCTTGCCCCTTTCTGGTCAACATTGTCAACGGTAACGCCAACTTAGAGAATCCCTCAATAAACTTCCTATAGTAACCTGCAAGTCCAAGAAAACTTCTTATCTCAGAAACTGACTTCGGAGCTTCCCACTTAGACACCGCTTCTATCTTAGAAGGATCAACAGCAACACCACCTCTTGAAATCACATGACCAAGAAAACTAACCTCTTCTAACCAAAATTCACATTTTGAGAGTTTAGCAAATAACTTCTTTTCTCGTAGAACTTCCAACACCACCCTCAAATGCTCAGCATGTTCTTCTTCAGATTTCGAATACACCAAAATGTCATCAATAAACACCACAACAAACTGATCTAGATACGGATGAAAAATCCTATTCATATACTCCATGAATACTCCAGGCGCATTAGTCACCCCAAAAGGCATTACAGAATACTCATAATGTCCATACCTTGTTCTGAAAGCAGTCTTCTGAATATCTTCAGTCTTCACACGTATCTGATGATACCCAGATCTCAAATCTATCTTGCTGAACACACTAGCACCAACCAATTGATCCATCAAATCATCAATCCTCGGTAAAGGATACCGATTCTTGATCGTCACTTTATTCAGTTGTCTGTAATCCACACACAACCTCATAGTACCTTCTTTCTTCTTAACCAACAACACTGGTGCACCCCACGGTGACACACTCGGACGAATAAATTTCTTATCCAACAAATCTTCCAACTGACTCTTCAATTCAGCTAGCTCAACAGCAGACATACGATAAGGAGCCATCGATATCGGTCTAGTACCAGGTACCAAATCAATCGAGAACTCAACTTCACGCTCTGGCGGTAATTCATTCACTTCTTCCGGAAACACATCAGGAAAATCACACACCACAGCTAGATCACCAATCACCAGTTTATCTTTAGCCTCCAAAGTCGCTAACAGCATAAACAACTCTGCCCCATCTGCTACTTCCTCATTCACCTGCCTCGCTGATAGAAACAAACTCTTGCCTTCCTCAATCTCAGGAAATATCACAGTCTTATCAAAACAATTGATAGAAACCCGGTTAAACACCAACCAGTTCATACCTAAGATAACATCAATCTGCACTAATGGAAGACACACAAGGTCTATCCCAAAGTTCCTACCAAAAATACTCAAAGGGCAACTTAAACAAATTGAAGTAGTAGTCACTGAACCCTTCGCAGGAGTGTCAATCACCATACTACCAAACATCTCAGATATTTCTAACTTAAGTTTCACAGCACAATCCAAAGATATAAAGGAATGAGTAGCACCGGTGTCAATAATAGCTACAAGAGGAAAGCCATTAATATAACACGTACCTCGGATCAAACGCTCATCTGCAAAAGTCTCAGAACCTGATAAAGCAAAAACCTTGCCTCCCGACTGATTCTCTTTCTTTGGCTTAGGACACTGTGGACTGATATGACCCACCTCTCCACAGTTGAAGCAAGTCACAGTCTTCAACCGGCAATCTGCAGCCAAATGACCACCTTTTCCACATTTGAAACACTTCTTCTCATTACTGGTACACTCATGGATACGATGTCCAGCCTGACCACATCTGTAACACTTAGCAGGAGCACTAGAATCTCCTCCACTAGGCCTTTTCATTCCACTCTGCCTCTGAAAACCTTTGCCAGCTGCATACGGTTTCCCACGATCAACCTGATTCTTACCCTTCCTATCAACCCTCTGCTGATAGCTCTCTGCTCTGGCTTTGGAATCCTGTTCAAAAATCCTGCAACAGTCAACCAAATCAGAAAACACCCTGATTCGCTGATACCCAATTGCCTGCTTGATCTCGGGACGCAACCCGTTCTCAAACTTCACACACTTCGAAAATTCTCCAGCAGCCTCACTATAAGGAGTATAGTACTTTGACAGCTCTGTGAACTTCGCAGCATACTCAGTAACAGACCTGTTACCCTGCTTCAATTCCAAGAATTCTATCTCTTTCTTCCCTCTGACATCCTCTGGAAAGTACTTCCTCAGGAATCTTTCCCTGAACACAGCCCAAGTAATCTCAGCATTTCCAGCAGTTTCCAACTCAGTGCGGGTAGCAACCCACCAATCATCAGCTTCTTCTGACAGCATATGTGTACCGAACCTGACCTTCTGGTTATCAGCACACTCAGTTACTCTGAAGATCCTCTCTATCTCTTTCAACCACTTCTGAGCACCATCTGGATCGTATGCTCCTTTGAACATCGGAGGATTGTTCTTCTGGAACTCACTCAACTGACGAGCAGCTCCCATCCCCACAACATTCGGATTTCCTCCAAGTACTCCAGCTAGCATACCCAGAGCCTCAGCAATCGCAGCATCATCTCTACCTCTTCCAGCCATCTCTATTCTGAAAACCCAACAACTAAAACAATTAAGTACTGATAGGGTTACACAACACCTATCCCGTACAGGGGAACAGAATAACTACGACTCAACACGACCGACTATGCTCTGATACCACTAATGTAACACCCTTCTAAATACCCCAAATTATTTAATTAAAATAATAACATGTTAATCAGAGTAATTATGCCCCGAAGGGTGTCACACAATCATTTCACAAACATTTATCAAAACATCCTGTCATGCTCATTTATTTATCAAATAAAACAGTTGCATAATACGCAGCGGATACAAAACATCAACAATTCAAAGCATGTACTACATTACATGTAAAGTTGATCAACAACTAAATTAAAACATAGTCAAACATCCCCTCCCGATGTTACATCTACCAGAGCATGACCCACTAAGGACGACACTAGACTCCATAGCACTAGCTTCTACTCAACTCACTGCTCGTTACCTGAAAAATAGTTGTAAGGGTGAGTTCTTCAATCAATATAATAAGCATTATAGAACAACATGTAATGCTAAGTAAATAACACATTAATTCACCCTAATCAAACTACGCACTCAGCAACGGTAATATCCATCCAACCATCATATTCAACAGTAAAAATCTCAATCATATTCAACATTAACAACACAACACACAACATACAACACACATATGATACTGGAATGCATCCATTCATATCATATGCCATACATTCATTGTGCAATGAGACTCTTATGCATGCGGTACCGACTATGTTGTGAACATATAGTTCAACCTCACCGTCCAAATCCAGGCACGGCTACCAAGCTCACTAGTCCCACTCATTTGAGACATAGTGACTCACTCACTAATTCCTCACCATGGGAATTAGCTACCACCCCAAATGGGCCATGATATGCACGCTAATCACCTAGCATGCAAACAACAACAACAACCATCAACATGATTTACTCACTGTTAGGGACCAATTTGTACTACTTTTTATACCTTTTTATTGGTCCCTTTTACCAAGTTTTGATGTAATTACACACTTTTATCTTCATTAATTTGTATAAATGCAATTAGGTTTAATTTATTTTGTTTTGAATAGTTATTTCACATTTTTGTTAGTTGTGTAGAATTATGGATAAGCAAGACCTTGGTTTCAACATGGCATTTTGGAGGAAGCTTGCCAAACAAGGAAGCTGGGAAAGCAACAGTTCGCGCCGCGAAGGCTGCGAATCCAGCAAGCTGACCAAGGGTCAAATGTGCTGCTGTGCAGAAAAAGTAATTGCCATTTTGATGTCTGCCTGAAAAGTGCTTTTCTGCTGCTGATGACAATGTCCAAATGGGGAAATGTCAACCTTTTTGGTAGAGACAAAATAGTTTAACCTAGGGTATTGATGTATTATTCATTATCATTCATACATGGTGCTAGAGAGCTTTTGTAAGAGAGAAAAACCAGAGCTTTTCTTCTGAATCTTTCTGCTTTGTAACAATGGTGATGAGGAGCTAAACTCCTTTTGTCAAGATTGGAGGTAGTAGCTATTCTCATCTATCTATGTATTCCATTTGATTTATATGTATGATAAAAGATTGTTGATGTATTGAAACTGTTTTTACTTTACTTTGAAAACCAGATTTGAGTAGTTGTCGAGAGAGATTATTTGAGTCTTGATCTAAAACAGATTTTCAAGTAGTGAATAGGTTGTAGAGATAGATTTATTCATTACTCTTCTTTGGTATTAAACATTAAAGATTGCTATATTGATAGTTAGGTGGAGAGATCGTCTAAGGATCAATATAGTGATTATCACGATATCATTTAGACATAAATGACTTTGAGAGGATATTTGAACATCATCAATAATCTTGAATCTATTTATTTATCATAGGGAATCATAGATATTTGAAATAGTGAACTCCAATCTTGCCAAGCTTTTATATTTGTCTAAAACCACTTAATAGTTTATGTTAAAATTGATTAACAAGATATTTTTCCAAACAAAACAAACCCAGTTACTTTATAAACTTATAACAATTGAATTATAGAACGGCGGTAATATTACCCAATCTCTGTGGATACGATACAAAAATATTTGCCAAAGATATACTCTTTCAACACTCACTAATTCCTCACCATGGGAATTAGCTACCACCCGAAGGCCACAATACGCATGCTAATCACCTAGCAATGCAACATCAACGAAAATCAAGAATAGACACATGCTCACACTCTAAGCCATAGAATAGTCTATTCACAAATGCATACATTCACAACATCATGTATACCATTCCACATTATCAACACAATTTATCACAAAAGCATATTATATCATGCCAAACAACAACCACAATATTAGCACACTCCACTAATATCTATACTGCTCAAAACAGCGGGAATTAATCTCTATTACATCATAGGCCAACATAGGCCAACCCTCAAATAGGCACACAACATTAAAATTAACATTTTTCCACTCTGCAACAGCGTTAACCGGTTAACGCCCTGGGTTAACCGGTTAACGCAGCACAACACGCCTTCTGTCTCAAAATTTAACAGTGTTAACCGGTTAACGCCCTGGGTTAACCGGTTAACGCAGCACAAACAGCCAAATATCAGAAATTACAACAGTGTTAACCGGTTAACACCCTGGGTTAACCGGTTAACGCAGACAAAACAGCACATATTCATAATCCAACACAGTGTTAACCGGTTAACACCCTGGGTTAACCGGTTAACGCAAGACAGAAGCTGTTCCTGCGCTAACTCAAGGCAGAATGCAGAATTCTCCGCATTTTCCGCCATTGGAGGACTTCCGGACCTCCGAATCCGATTCCGTAAAAAGCCATACGATCGGGAAATTACAACAGACTCAATTACCGACTAAATTTCAACTTCTAACACGGTTCATCCAACAAAATTTCAGCATTCACAATTCCCAATTAGGGTCAAATTAACGGCTTATCACTACCCATGACATATTATCCCAAAATACCCATTAATCGACGATAAACCCCCCTTACCTGAGTTAATCCGGCGAATCTCTAAGCTCAAGCCCTTCCTTCTTCAACCTTCAGCCCTCGCTCTGTCTCTTTGCCCTTTTCCTCTTCTTTCACGATCGTTCTCTGTTTCACGTAAAACCTTTTCTTACCAAATGGGATATTTCCTTAAGTCCCACTTATATATTTTCCAAAATAATAATCCAATAATAATAATAATAAAATTTCCAATTATTTAATTAAATTAATAAATAAATTATTAACTCAATTCAAATAATTATTTTATTATTATCGGGGTGTTACAGCGAGACCCTCTAGAACAAAATTAGCGGGCATCCCCCAGGGAAACCCGGCTGGCATAGCAGATGGAGCAAAGTGAGCACTGGCACCAGGCACGGTAGAGGAAGCAATCTCTGAAATGACCGTCCTCTGGGGAGGAGTTGAAGGCGTTGGAGAAGACTGGCTTTGAGCGGCCAAGAATGACTCCATCAGGGCAGTCAACCTAGCCACTTCCTCCTTGAGTTCTCTGTTCTCCTGCTCGAGGTGATCCATCAGCTTTGATGAGTTGGCTCTAGTGTAGTACCTGTATGTCAGCTTGTCTTCAAAATAAATGAAGAACACAGAGTTAGACCATTGAACAAGAAGCCCTGGAATAAAACTTGCTTATGCACATGATGCATGCAATGCTTGTGCATATGATTTTATTTTTAATCAGAGGAACTTTTAGAGCTCTATTTGCAAATATTTGGAAAATATTAATCATTTAGACATATATGGAATAATCACATCAATAATATCTGGAAAAAATTTACACCAAAGGAGTACAGTCTTGGTAACCAAATACAATACAAGAGAGAAGGAAAATAACATCCTATGGAACCCTAGAAACAATCGTCCAAAGCTCTCGAGACCGGAAGATAAGTTGCACGGAGCCTCTTCACCTCTCTCTCATAGGCTGCCTCCATATCTGCCTTCTCCTTGGCGAGTCGATCATACTTCCTCTTCCAAAACTTGGAATACTGAGGAAGAAGAGAAGTCACCACATCATCAGGCTCGTCGATAACCTGATGCTCCAGAAACTCTATCAACGCATCCTTATCTCTAAGCTGCTGAAGTAGCTCCTCTCGCTCACGGACCCAAGCACGCGAACGGTCTTCATCTCTCAACTCCTCTACTCTTTGGTTAGGGAGGGTTGAAAGCCCAGCTATAACCATAGGTGTAGGTCTCGGGTAGTCATAGGACATGCGGTACTCAGAAGCTCTCCTCCTAACCCATGAGGTATATGGTTCCAAAGCAATACAATTCTTCGGACCAAGCTCTTTCCTTCCCTTCCTATGAATCTTGCGCCAAGCGCGGACCATCCTGCCCTTCAAGTTTTGAGGATCTTTACCCTTTTGAAAGAACACACATTCTAACAAAATGTTATTAGGTTTATCCTTTAAGGGGAACCCAAGCTGACGACGTGCCAAAACAGGGTTGTAGTTAATCCCACCACATGTACCAAGAAGAGGTACATTGAAGAATTCACCACAAGAGTCAATAATTTGCACACCATCATATACACGGTTGTACCAAAAGATATCATCATTAGTGAGAGACATAAGTCTCGTGGACCACCGTAGACATCCTTTGTTCTCCTTGAAGGCGAGCGTCTGTGGCAAGTGTGAAATAAACCACTTGTACAACAGAGGCAAACAACACACAACGGTACCACCACCCTTTGCATTCCTCATATGCAAAGAAAAGTAAGTGTCACCCAACAGAGTAGGAATGGGATTAAGAGTAGAGAAAATCCTAATAGCGTTCACATCCACAAAATTGTCGATGTTGGGGAATAACACTAGCCCATAGATGAGAAGTACAAATATGACCTCAAAGGCGTCCTCACTCATGGCCTTCCCAAATATAGTAGCTTGAGCAATGAGGAAATCAGATGGGAGACCTTGAATTCCACCTTTGGTAGTCATATGAGCACCAATAATAGATTCATCTATATGCAACAGATCAGCAATCTCTTGGGAAGAAAGAACTCTCTCCAAGCCACTGAACGACAATTGATCTAAGATAGGTACACCCATAAGATAGGCATACTCCTCAAGCGTAGGCAAAAGTTGGAAATCCGGAAAAGTGAAGCAACGGTACAGAGGATCATAGAACTGCACCAACACATTCATTAGACCTTCATCCACCTGAGTAGCAAGAATAGACAAAAGCTTCCCATGACGAGCCTTGAACTCCAAGGGATCTAATACATAGGATGTCAAACTCCTTAACTCTTTCAAGTCGGGTTGTCTGAAATTGTACTTCTTCGTATTCCTTCTTTGCTTATCCATGTCTGAAAATTTGCAAATAGACCTCTTAAGTTCCTTGAAAATTTTCTCATTGTTGATGATATGGATGCAAATGAATGCATGGATGCAACAATCACACTCAAGGATCAAGCAAATCACACCACACAAAGGTCACGGGATGGATCAAGTCATCCTTAATATCAATCATCCATTTTGGTGGATTATGGTTTACACCTTATCAACAGCCAAGTTCCATTGATATTAAGGATATACGAGAACGGATCAACCGCGAATCAAGGGTTTGTTGCAAGTCACGAGCATGGAGTCTCGATTAAGAACCATCCAAAGGGAGTGTACTATGGTTAAATCTGACAATCATGTTCTAAAAGAGGTTCCCATAGTCATCATCCCATCTTTAGATGATGACATTTAACTTGTGCCATGCAATTTTTGGCAACTATGGAGAAGTTGTATTTTTTTAGTAATTGATATATTATTATTTAATTTAGTCTCTTGTGATGAATGATTGGTAATCTATTAATAATTTTTTATTCAATTTTAAATATTAATTATTTAATGTTTTTTAATTAAATAATATATTTTTAATTAATTTTCATTTCGTATTCATCTTATTCATCTTCAAACATTCATCTTCTTCATCTTTTTCATTTTCAAATATTCATCTTCTTCAAAAACGTCCGCCCTTTTCATCTTTCTTATCTAAATTACAATGAATAACAAAAGAAATTATTAAATCTAGATTCCAAACTTATATCTCTTATTAAATTATTAAATCATATTTAAAAAACTCAAATTTCAATGTTATTCTTTAATCTGGAAATTACAAAATGCATGCATGTGTGTTGGATCTTTGTGCATATGAGATTTTTAAAAGTTCAGATTTAAAAGTTTAGATTTATAAATATCAAATTTCAAAATTTAAGGTATGAGTATTTCTCAAAAATAAACTATTTTTTATCTGATTTTGTAAAAGTTGGATGAAGAGGAATGTATTTGCAAGATCATATGTTTGTCTATCAAAATTTATGAAACATATTTTTGAAAACACAAGACATCCATGTGAAATTGAAAGGATGGTGATAATTTTGATTTATGAAATTGAAAATTAACAAAGAAAAATAATAAATATAACATGGATACAAGATTTTTGGGTTTTGGATGTTAAATGTATGAAGAAGAGAAAAAACACTTGAAAATTTTCTGGATTTGTTATTAAAAAGAAAAACTAAATAAATTATATTTAATAATATTTTTATTTTATCATGAACTAATTACATGCTAGTGTAAGTAAAAGAAATGTTTTTTTTACCGAGATAACCCACATTTTCGAAAAAATTCCCAAAATACCCCACTTTTCAGGAAAATTCCCAAAATACCCCACTTTTAGGAGGAGGCGCCAATTGGATTGGCGACCCCTCTTAAAAATTGCAAGGAGGCGCCAATTGGATTGGCTAGGGCACCTGCCCTAGCCAATCCAATTGGCGCCTATGTGTTATTTTTAAGAGGAGGCGCCAATTCAATTGGCGACTCCCTTAAAAAAGCCTCAAATGAAAAAACCTCCAACATGAAAGTTGTAGATCTTTTCAATACAATGAATTTGGATATAAATTTTGCATCATTTGGATTTTTTATGAGAAAGTTATGGGCAGTTGAAGTTGGACTGCTGAGTTTTTGAACTGTTATCTGACCTATAATGTCTTGCATTATTTCATGTGTTTCTTTTAGGAATATGAATTTTTGTCCAACATAACAACTGAAGTAGACATCTTAAATTTTGCAATGCACTTGGTCCCACCTCAAAATAATTATAAATGAGTGAGTTAGTGATCGTGACTTTATGAGTCGAATTTGGGGTACAAACTGCAAGTGCACAGTTCTATCGCGTAGTTTTAAAAGATATCGATCCCACAGGGACTTATGAATCGATATACCGTTATCTAAGGTTACTTCGTAAAGCTAAGGCAGGTAATACTTTGATTGTTTGGGGAAAAACCTAAAACTAAAATAAGATCTAAAATAAATATCTAATAAGCGGATATCGGTATGCAGTTCGTCGTAATTAGGGAATCAATTCTTTATTGGTTTCTTGGTTTTAAAATAAATCTTTTCAGTTGACGCTATTGATTAGAAGTTCTATCTCAAACTCTCGCTCTGTTGAATAAACTATGATTTTATATTAACGTAGCTGTCACTTATAGTTAAGTCAAAAACCACTTTTTGAAAACAATAGAGTCCGTAGAAACTCTTTTTAAGAAAACACTAATCGTTTAAACACCCTTATCTTAAACTCTCGCTCTGTTGACTTAGGTTATATAATTAAATTCAAATGTTTAACTCTCGTCCTCACATTCAATCTTTAAAAATACTTTTTGAAAAAGATTAGAATTTAATTAACTCTAAAAATTGCTCTCGCCCTGATCTAGAATTAATGTCCGATTTACACTGTCCAGTTAAAAACTCAAACTCTCGTTCTATTGATTTTAACTTCTTTATGCCTTTTACTTTCGTACAAAAACTTTGTTATTAAACCTGTAAATTGAGGCCGTAAAAAGAGTGATTTTAATTTTAAACTTAATTAAACCAACTTAGTTTTGATTCCTTCATTCCGCTTACTTTACATACCGATACCTAAATAAATTAGCCAGACATACTAAACAGATCTAAATAATCAGCATGCATAAACAAATTCATCGCAGGCAAACAGTATAAATTAATAATAAAACAAAGCATATATAAATTCAACAAATAATTAAAGAACCTGAATAATTAAATAGTAGTCTTGAACACTCCACCACAGACCGGTTGGATTTGTTCTTGAATTCTTCAATCAGACAGAAAAATAAAAGCGAAGGAATAAAAAAAACTAGATTCTAACGTAAGGTTAGATCCGGTGAAAGGTACACAATAGTTTCCGGTGTAGAAACTATTGTGAGAAAATTAATTGAATGCCTAAAAAATTAAACTAACAAAGGAAATAAATTGCTGAAGAAAAATATGGAATGCGAAAAAAATATAATGCTGTAAAAATAATGGCAACAAAAACAAGGTTGCTGAAAAAAGAAAAAATGCTAAAAGCTAGAAAGCTGAAAACTAAATTGCAGAGCGTAAAAAAAATGTAAAAGTAGGCTGTCCCCAATTTTTCCCATTTGGGTCCTTTATATAGTGTCCATTTGGTCTTGGTGGTTGAGAAAATCAAGGGAGACTTGGTTTTGGTGGTTGAGAAAATCAAGGAAGATTTGGTCTTGGTTGAGGAATTCGTGGAGAAAAGTTTGTTGGAGCAAAATTTGGCACGTTTGGCTTACTGCTTCAAAGCGTACTTCGTGGATGCGCCAAAGTCAAAAATATAGGAGTGGGGTGTGACGTCCGTCACACCATGTGTTACGCTCGTAACACAAAGTAGCAAGGCGTGACGCTCGTCACAGCCTTTGTGACGCTCGTCATAGGTGCAGCGCCTGTGCTTTTTGGACTGGGCTTTGGCTTTTGATATTTGCTTCTTTTCATTCCTTTTTGCACCTCCTTTTCTTCCTTTTTTACTTGTGCTTCAAATAAACCACCTGAGATAAATAGAAAGAAAATACCGCGTAATATCTAATAAAATGAAATAAATTGAAATAAATAATAATATAACTTAATTAAATTGAGTCCAAAAATATGATATAATTTCATGTTATCAAACTCCCCCATACTTAGATCTTTGCTTGTCCTCAAGCAAAATACAGTATAGAAATCGTTTTAAAAATTTAGCCAAATGAAATTTCAAAACACACATCAATTCGTAATAGGTTGCAAGTGGATTTTGTTTAGAAGCAACTTGAGTTGAATCTTGACATCAACAACCACCGTCACAACCTCAGATAACCCCACCTTATGCAAATCAGTTCGAGTAATGCCATTATAGCTATCCTAGTTCCTTTACTCTTATTTCACCCGTTTTCATTCTAGCGAAATCACATTAAGCCCTTTATCTTTTCGCGCACATAGTGGAGTAACCGGTTAGTGATTCTGATCCCCTTTTAGCTAGAAGTTCTGGTACATAAGTCGGATAACTTCGTTATTCAGTCCATTGCAAATTGCGGGGGATCGGACCGTAGTCCGCCCTACCAAGTTCAGCACCAGATACCTGTTGTACCAACTCATAATGGATCTTTCATATTATGCTTTTGTATGATCTGCAACCTTTAGATTAAATGATCTGGTAAGGATCACCTAACTTAATTAGTTCATTACCTGATATATATATTTTTTTATGTTACTTTGGGAATCATTCACTTATATTCATCGGCTCTCCACGTAGTTTGCTATTAAGATGGTGCTGACTTCTCGTATAAACTACTCGGGGTTACTATAAAACTAAAAGTTCAAGGGATTGGTATAATAGGTACTTATCCTGATCTAACATGTTGAGGTTCTTAGAGCGTTGTTATGGTAATAATTTTTGTCTTGATTTCACTCAAGTTTTATAAAATAAGCGACCTTTATACTTACTGAGTGTGTTGAATTTTTGTTATGGCTCAAGAAAATTGAGGGGAATAGATAATAAGAATTTTTCACACTAGGGACTTGACTTAAAATAAATATATATTATAATAATTTTTTTTTTCATAATAAGAAAGGGAAATAACAATGAAAGGGGAAATAACATACTTGAAAAGGGAAGGTTGAAAGAACAAGGTTTTCTCCCCCACACTTAAATGAAACATTGTCCCCAATGTTTCAAAGAAAACAAAAGAAAATGAATAGAAAAATGAAAGAAAAAGTCAATGCTGCCTTCCGCCTCGTGTTCTGAAACCTGGTGATCGTTGACGTACTCCTAAGTCGTCAAACCTGCTAAGCAACTCAGTGAACCGCTGGTCGGTTATTGCATTCCTTGCTTCCTGTTGTTGTTGCATCTGGCGCATCAGTTGCATCACTTCGACATTCTGCGCCTGCATGGTATCAATGACGTCCATGATATCCTCATTAGTTGCTGGCCTCCTTCTGCGACGACGTCGGGAGGATGGAGGTGGATCAATAGGGTGTTCATCTAAGTCATAAAGTCAGCTATTGTGGTTGTGAACACTCGTTCTCTCATGGTTAGGCAAGGTAAATAGTCGGGCCACTAAGGTGTTATTCTCTTCCTTACCAAATAAGGTGTGGGCTAGTATTTTATGAAAATATCGGATAGCAGGGTTATGGATCTTTTGTGAGTGCATCTCATTCGGGTTTGGGTTGGGTTCTCCGGATATGCAACCCCAGAAGTCATCGAGATCAATGTCATCAATAAGGTCCTCCTGGCGGGTATTAAAGACGAAAGGGCCGCTAGGGAATCCTAAGAGGTCAGCAAGGTCTCGACGGGTGTAGGTGAAGTCCATGCTAAATAACCTAAAGGATATTAACCCTTTGTTAAGTCCGTAACCATGTTCAGGGATGTATACAAGGGAAATCAGGAATTCTAAGGTTAGCTCACGGTACGTGACAAACCGTCTCTTAATGGCTGCCTTTTCCCACCCAAGCTGGTTAAACATAAACAGGAATGATATCTCAGATGCCTAATTTATCCATGGTCGGTCCATCATAATATATGGTCAGTGCCATATCCTTCTGGGCTAGATAATCATACCGCCTTCTCTGAACACTGTCTCTGAAAATGGTATCTACTGGTTGCATGATGAAAGTCAGTAGCTCGATGAATTCAAGTAGATACTGGCATTAAGTCAGTAATGGTTATTAAAGAAAAATACGGATTGACTTTATGAAAGGGAAGAAAAAAAAATGGATAGAGAGAAAAATTGACATTAATAGAACTGGAAATATTCGCTATGTTTTACGTCGATAGCGCGGCGACTCAGGAGTGTAAGTACTCATGGTGGTTCTTTTGAGGATGAATCCTCGGTCAAACTTTTAATTATCCTTGATTTCCATGGCCACTTGTCAATCCATCTCTCATATCCGTCACTTTTTCTTCTTTTTCTTCTGCGAGGTAGTTTATCCTCCTGAACTTGTGGTGGTGGTTCTGGCTCTATTCTGGGAGCTAGCTTTTCAGGTTTAGGTTCAATTTTTGAAAACACCACCTCAAAGTCTGGTTTGCCCCTTTTTATACTAATTAGTTCCCTAATTTCACGGGCTTCAAATTCTCTCTTCTTGTTCAGGGTGGCAGATAAAGGTGCATTGGTGTGGATATTTTCTGATAGCTCCTCATTTCTTTCGGATTTGGGGTCTACCTTAACTTCCACAGACCTTTGCGGGGAAGGAATTGGTGATTTATAGGGAGGAGGGACAACACATAGCTCTTCCTTCTCTACCTTTTTGACAACCTCCCTTTCGGGTGGTGTTTGTGGAACTTTCTCAATCTCTACTTTTTTCTCACCTGAACTCTCCTCATTATCACTATCCTTAGGATTTTCGGTAAATCTTTCACTAGTGGTTGTTACCATATCCGCATGTTTCTTAGGGAAAGGTCCTAGAGGTGTCTGCGCAAGTAGGGAGATTTGAGTCTCCAATGCCTCGTTGTGAGTGACGAGGGACTCGACCACAATGTTCAGTTGCGTAAGGGTTTCATTGGTATATAGACTTTGTTTTCTAAATTCTTCATTCTGAAGAGTTTGTGTAGCCACAAAGCGTTCCATCATAGATTCTATCCTTGAGTGAGTTTGCGTCTCAATGAAATCCTCCATTAATATTTCCAGGTTGGATTTATAGGAATCTTGCGATTCCTCAAAATACTGGGAGTGATAATCGTAGAGAAAGTTTGGGTGATACATAGTGATAGAGAAAAAAAAAATTGCCTTAGTCTCTACAGCGTAACAGAAGAGTTACGATATCGACTAAATAAAGTCCCCGGCAACGGCGCCAAAAACTTGATCGCGACTTTATGAGTCGAATTTGGGGTACAAACTGCAAGTGCACAGTTCTATCGCGTAGTTTTAAAAGATATCGATCCCACAGGGACTTATGAATCGATATACCGTTATCTAAGGTTACTTCGTAAAGCTAAGGCAGGTAATACTTTGGTTGTTTGGGGAAAAAGCTAAAACTAAAATAAGATCTAAAATAAATACCTAATAAGCGGATATCGGTATGCAGTTCGTCGTAATTAGGGAATAAATTCTTTATTGGTTTCTTGGTTTTAAAATAAATCTTTTCAGTTGACGCTATTGATTAAAAGTTCTATCTCAAACTCTCGCTCTGTTGAATAAACTATGATTTTATATTAACGTAGCTGTCACTTATAGTTAAGTCAAAAACCACTTTTTGAAAACAATAGAGTCCGTAGAAACTCTTTTTAAGAAAACACTAATCGTTTAAACACCCTTATCTTAAACTCTCGCTCTGTTGACTTAGGTTATATAATTAAATTCAAATGCTTAACTCTCGTCCTCACATTCAATCTTTAAAAATACTTTTTGAAAAAGATTAGAATTTAATTAACTCTAAAAATTGCTCTCGCCCTGATCTAGAATTAATGTCCGATTTACACTGTCCAGTTAAAAACTCAAACTCTCGTTCTATTGATTTTAACTTCTTTATGCCTTTTACTTTCGTACAAAAACTTTGTTATTAAACCTGTAAATTGAGGCCGTAAAAAGAGTGATTTTAATTTTAAACTTAATTAAACCAACTTAGTTTTGATTCCTTCATTCCGCTTACTTTACATACCGATACCTAAATAAATTAGCCAGACATACTAAACAGATCTAAATAATCAGCATGCATAAACAAATTCATCGCAGGCAAACAGTATAAATTAATAATAAAACAAAGCATATATAAATTCAACAAATAATTAAAGAACCTGAATAATTAAATAGTAGTCTTGAACACTCCACCACAGACCGGTTGGATTTGTTCTTGAATTCTTCAATCAGACAGAAAAATAAAAGCGAAGGAATAAAAAAAACTAGATTCTAACGTAAGGTTAGATCCGGTGAAAGGTACACAATAGTTTCCGGTGTAGAAACTATTGTGAGAAAATTAATTGAATGCCTAAAAAATTAAACTAACAAAGGAAATAAATTGCTGAAGAAAAATATGGAATGCGAAAAAAATATAATGCTGTAAAAATAATGGCAACAGAAACAAGGTTGCTGAAAAAAGAAAAAATGCTAAAAGCTAGAAAGCTGAAAACTAAATTGCAGAGCGTAAAAAAAATGTAAAAGTAGGCTGTCCCCAATTTTTCCCATTTGGGTCCTTTATATAGTGTCCATTTGGTCTTGGTGGTTGAGAAAATCAAGGGAGACTTGGTTTTGGTGGTTGAGAAAATCAAGGAAGATTTGGTCTTGGTTGAGGAATTCGTGGAGAAAAGTTTGTTGGAGCAAAATTTGGCACGTTTGGCTTACTGCTTCAAAGCGTACTTCGTGGATGCGCCAAAGCCAAAAATATAGGAGTGGGGTGTGACGTCCGTCACACCATGTGTTACGCTCGTAACACAAAGTAGCAAGGCGTGACGCTCGTCACAGCCTTTGTGACGCTCGTCACAGGTGCAGCGCCTGTGCTTTTTGGGCTGGGCTTTGGCTTTTGATATTTGCTTCTTTTCATTCCTTTTTGCACCTCCTTTTCTTCCTTTTTTACTTGTGCTTCAAATAAACCACCTGAGATAAATAGAAAGAAAATACCGCGTAATATCTAATAAAATGAAATAAATTGAAATAAATAATAATATAATTTAATTAAATTGAGTCCAAAAATATGATATAATTTCATGTTATCAGTTAGGTCCCTGCGAACTTGACCCAAAATTAGGGTTTCTATCAAAATGACCTATAATGTCTTGTATTATTTCATGTGTTTCTTTTAGAGATATGAAATTTTGTCCAACATAACAACTGAAGTAGACATCTTAAATTTTGCAATTCACTTGGTCCCACCTCAAAATAATTAAAAATGAGTGAGTTAGGTCCCTGCGAACTTGACCCAAAATTAGGGTTTCTGTCAAAATGACCTATAATGTTTTGAAATGAATGATGAGCTTCCAAGTTTCAAATGGATTTTTGATGAACATGAAAGTTGTTCATATGGCGACTCTTCTTAAAACTTGAATGGAGGCGCCAATTGGATTGGCTAGGGCAGATGCCCTAGCCAATCCAATTGGCGCCTATGTGTAGGTTTTAAGAGGAGTCGCCAACTCAATTGGCGAGTCCCTCATAAAATGCCTTTTTTGTCTTATAAATAGATGCGTTGTGTGACCTATTGTTCCACAACTCATATAATCATTTGGCTATCATGTTTGGTGTTCGTCGTCGATACGGTAAGGTGATTTATGCGAGAGACAAACCTCAATTGGTGATGCTGTTTTGGAACATCACCACGTTAGATCAACTGAAGAGGGAGCTGGTTCGATGGTTAGACGGGAAAATACCAGAAGGGGAAAAAATCAGAAGTATTGAGAGACTTGACAGTATCTTTGGTTGGGTGCGAATGAAGACTGATAAGGATGCTAGGGAAATGATGTTCGGTCGAGACGACATTAATTTGATTGTTGTAATCAGTTAGAATTATTTATGTTTTCAGATGTTTTGTACTGATGTTGGTTATGAAACTCGTTGTAACAAGAACTTAATGATATATAATGATTGATTGTTACAGAAATACAATGTTAGGAAAAGCTTAAGATCTAGAAAAAATGTTTAAAAAAAGCTTAAGATCTAAATAAAATGTTACAAAAATCTTAAGATCTAGATGATGCTCCTTGATTGGGATAGTTGTTTTTGTTGTGTCCTGGTTGACGACAGATACTACATAATCTTATCATTTTATCTGTGGAATCCATCTCTGTTCTGATACGTGTGCTGTTTAGCCTTCCTTTCTTCTTTCTACGCATCTCTTCATTGTGCCAAACAATATCTCCTTCATATGGAGGCCAGTAATCCTCCATTGGTAGTACTGAAAAGCTTTGACTATATACATTCATGATGGTGTTGGCCTTGTACACATCAGATAAATGGGTGTAAGCGTCTTGACGAGTATAAGCGCATGCTGCAATGACATGGGAGCAAGGTATGCGGAAGGCCTGAAATTTTCCACAATCGCACCAACTTCTGTGTAGTTTAACCGCGTAGGCTAAATTTGGTCTCCCCTTGCTGTTGCCCATTGTTTCCTGGACGTAGAAATTTTGTCTTTGACGGTCAAACACTGTTACAGCGTGTGTCGTAGCTTTGATGCTCTCCTCTTTCATGACCTTCATGCAACACTCACTGAATACTTGTCCAGACATTAACACTGCACTCCATCTTTCACCTCTGGTTGCGAACATAGAAGCCAACCTATAATAGGTTGATCTTACCAAGGCGGTTATCGGCAGGTTTCGAATTCCTTTGAAAACCCCGTTCATGCATTCCACAATGTTTGTTGTCATGTGGCCCCATCGACAACCACCGTCAAATGCTCTTGTCCACTGCTCTACTAGGATGTTATTTATCCATCTCCCCGCGTCTTCATTAGACAGACGAATCTCATCACGATAATATTGAAAAGACGGTTGAGTTAAAGCATACCCAGCATTCACCACCTTCTTGCGAAGATTCTTATCTTTTATAGCACGCATGAAGTTTTGTGCAATGTGTCTGATACAGTAGACATGTGTAGAAGGAGGATCATGCCATCCGTTGTCATGGTTGTTGTAGGCACTTTCGATGGCAGCATGTCTATCAGAAATTAAACATAGATTGGCTTGTGGAGCGACATGCGTTCTGAGATGTCGAAGAAAGAAACCCCATCCACCAGCCGTTTCACCTTCAACAAGAGCAAAGGCAATGGGAAATACATTGTTGTTGCCGTCTTGTGCAACTGCCATGAGCAAAGTACCCTTGTATTTTCCGTATAACCAAGTGCCATCAATTTGCAGGAGAGGTTTGCAGAAAGCGAAACCTTTGATGCACGGGTCAAATGCCCAAAAAAGACGGTGAAATATTCTATTACCTGTAGCACAGGTTCCGTCTGGCATCATTGCTGGCACTGTCTTCAGAATTGCCACATTTCCTGGGACATAAGTTTTTAGTGCCCATAAAAACCGTGGTAATTCCTTGAATGAGTCCTCCCAGTTGCCGAAAACCTGCTCAACAGCCTTTGTCCTCGCAATCCATGCTTTCTTGTAAGATGGAGTATAATTATATGTTGTTCGGATATGGGATATAATTATACTCACCTTCACTGATGGGTCTTTATTTACCAATGGCAGAATGTCTTGACATATCAAAGTTGTGCTCAGTTTACGGTGATCTTGTTCAACGTTAGTTGCAACGCAACTGTGTGGTGGGTCTATTGAGGCGATCTCCCAAGAGTCATTTTTCTTCTTGTAAGATGCAGCCAAACGAAACTTACAAAGCATGTTACGACATTCGATAACATACCTTCTAGAGTCAGTGCGTTTCACTGTAAAGTCAGCAAAGTTGTTCATATGGTATTTTTTATTGCCAAGACACATTCCTCTTTGGTACGAAACATGTCTCCCACCTTTAATTCGCCTACTGGTCTCGGATACGGATTATAGAAGACACTGTCGGACGTTTCATCGTCATGAAGATCCATATTTGTCATATGTTGAGGAGGATTGTAGGCATGAGTAGGAGGTATTGGTGGTGGCTGAGCCTCATCTTCATCGTCGTTGTTCAGGATATGATCAACCTGTACCTCAGTCTCCTCTTCTTCTTCATCAACAACGTCGACCTCTACTTCGGCTTCTGGGTTGAGTTCATCTGACCATTGTGCATCATCTGCAGCATCTTCACCAGCTGGATCCTGATCGGTTAGTTGAGACTGTTGAGACGCTATACATGGTTGTATAGTAATGTACAACTCGATACAATCCATGCCTGAATGTTCATGACTAAGAAACATGCTTTCAACATCTTCATCGTCTCATATCTTTAGGGGGAAAAACTTGCATTGACCATTCTCAAAAAATATAGGATTCTGATATGTCATCTTTGACACAATACCTGATGCTATAAAGGATTGTATTCTTTTTTTGAAATGCAAAAAGGTTGCATTTCTCTTCATTGTCACTCTAATGGTATCAGTGTTTCTAAAACAAAAACCATGAAGCTTAGACTCAAAAGTTTCACCGTTGCAGTGAACGTTGATACTGTATAATGATGAAGATGACATTTTGGAGATAAAAAGTATTTTGCAAGTGCAGATGAATGTGAGTGAAGATGAAAAGTATTTTAGAGATGAAAAGTATTTTGCAAGTGCAGATGAATGTGATAGTAAGACACTTAAATACATGGTATCTGTAACACCCTTCTAAAATACCCCAAATATTTAATTAAAATAACAAATATGTATCTATCAGAGTAAATATGCAATTAAGGGTGTCACACAATATTTCACACTATTCATCAAAGTAGCTTGTCATGCTCATTTATTTATCAAATAAAACAGTTGCATAATACGCAGCGGATAGAGATCAAATCGATCATTCAAAACATGCAACATACTACATGTAAACTGGTTCAACAATCATCAACAGCACAATTAAAATGTTCCCTCCCGATGTTACATCTATCAGAGCATGACCCACTAAGGAGACTACACTAGACTCCAAGCATTAGCTTCTACTCAACTCATTGCTCGTTACCTGAAAAATAGTTGTAAGGGTGAGTTCCTCAATCGATATAGTAAGCATTATAAAATATCATGTCATGTTAAGTAATTTAACACATTAATCACCCTAATCATATCACACATTCAGTAACGGCACATCAACCCAATTATCATACTCAATACTACACAATTCATACTCATACTCAATGTCAACACAACCACACGTATAATATTGGAATACATCCATTCATATTATACGCCATACATACATTATGAAATGAGACTCCACACATGCGGTACCGACTATTCTTGAACATATAGTTCAAGCTCACCGATCAAATCCAGATACGGCTACTAAGCTCACTAGTCCCACTCATTTGAGATCTAGTGACTCACTCACTAATTCCTCACCATGGGAATTAGCTACAGCCCCAAAGGCTATGCTATGCACACTAATCACCTAGCATGCAAACATCAACAACGAATCCACAATGATTCACTCACTAATTCCTCACCATGGGAATTAGCTACAACCCCAAGGGCTATGCTATGCACGCTAATCATCTAGCAATGCAACATCAACAACAATCCACAATGGACATATGCTCACACTCTAAGCCATACAACAGTCCATTCACAAATACATGCATAATATATACATTCACAACATTATGCATACCATCATACATCATCAACACATGTATCAAACACCATACCATGTCAAATAATTAATCACAGTATTAGCACACTCTACTAATACCCTTACTACTCAAAACAACAGGAAATAGTCCCTATTACATCATCCGCCAACATATGCCAACCATCAATTAAGTACACAACATTTAAAACACCAATTTTCCACTCTGCAACAGTGTTAACCGGTTAACGCCCTAGGTTAACCGGTTAACGCAGCACAAACACGCTTCCTGCCCAAAACTTAACAGTGTTAACCGGTTAACGCCCTGGGTTAACCGGTTAACGCAGACAGAACAACAATATCTCAGCAATCACAACAGTGTTAACCGGTTAACACCCTGGGTTAACCGGTTAACGCAAGACAGAAAGCTGTTCCTGCGCTAACACAAGGCAGAATGCAGAATTCTCCGCATTTTCCGTCGTTGGAGGACTTCCGGACCTCCGATTCCAATTCCGTAACAAGCTATACGTCCAGCAAATTACGACTCACACGACTATCGATTCAATTACAGTTTTTAACACAGTTTATCCAACGTAATTTTCAGCATTCACAATCCCAATTAGGGTCAATTCAACGGTTTATCACTACCCATTACATGCTAATCCATAATATCCATTAAACGACGATAAACCCCCCTTACCTGAGTTAATCCGGCGAATCTTTTAGCTTCAAGCTCTTCCTTCTTCAACCTTCTTCCTCTTGTTCTGCCTCTTTGCCCTTTCTCCACTTTCCACTTTTCAGCCGCTTCTCTGTTTTTCACGTAAAAACCCTTTCTTTACCAAATGGACTCTTTTTCTTATTTCCAACTTATATATATTTTCCAATAATTATTATTCCAATAATAATAATAATAATCCAATAATTCCAATTATTTAATTAAATTAATAAATATAATATTAACTTAAATTAAATAATTATCTTATTTTTATCGGGGTTAGAAGACGTCTACATGCTTTTAGGACTACGAATTGAAGGCAAAGCTGTTAATGGTAAGACCAACTATGCAAATTCAATTTGCATGGAGCTTTTAAACACTGATTTGTTAGATGATAATGCTAGGGGACAAGGTATACTACTTTCACGCCTAAAGTCATATTATAATAGTTTTTATTTAGATGAGCATTCTACCGAAGATGCTCGAATCATCAAAACTAGGTGTTACATTATGTTGTTACTAGGATCCTTTTTATTTCCCGAAGGTAGTGGTTCTAGCATGCATATTATGTACTTACCTTTACTTAGACATATAGATAGAATAGGTAGTTATAGTTGGGGATCCGCATGTCTAGCCTATCTGTATAGTTCGTTGTGCAAAAACTCCCACAAAGATACTTCTACATTTTCTGGATGTGCTGTTTTGCTACAAGCATGGGGATGGTCAAGACTACCGTCTCTAGCACCGGTCAATAACAACCCCTTCACTTTTCCATATGCAAAAAAGTAAGTTGTTTAAATTGCTATATCTTTACTTCCTTCCTTACAGTTTATTACCCATAACTAATTTATTTTAACTTTTTGGTGTAGATGGTCGGCACGCGGTATGAATTACAGCAGATGTCCGAGACACTGTATTACTCAATATCGCAACCTGTTGGATCACCTTCGACCGGCAGACGTAAGCAAAATAATTTCATTATTTCTTCATATTATGTTGACTTTTTCTACATTCATTTAAATCCTATCGTCTTTAACATTTCAGTTCATTTGGCGTCCATACCTTAATATGGATCATGAGCATCAGATCAACCCCGAAGACGCAGCCGTATGGACAACATGCACACCGATAATACGGTTCACAACAGTGGAGCTGCACAACACCGATCGTGTGAAGCTGCAGTTTGGTATGGTCCAGAATATCCCAGATCCCCCAGCTAGCCTAGGAGAATGGCATATGCGTAAAGTGAACGACCAATGGAACTACAACCCTTGGCAAACCTTCGCAAGATCAGAGTGTCGCAAGTGGAAGCACCGTCATGACCATGTCTTAACTGACGCAGTCATGCCAAATGAGGTAAAACCAAGTCGTACTTATATGGCTTGGTATAGATCAGTTGGATTTCAATTCATTGCCGATGATATGTACCTCTACGACCCACGCCAGACAAGTTACACACAAGAAGGATCAACATCTAACCCCCAACAACATTCTCAGCCCGGTTACTCACAACCACCTATCCGACAAACTTTCCGTTCCACAAACACACAAACATACAACCAAAACATGCCATTCACCCAACCCCAAAACCAAGAACATCCCCCATACCACCACCAACAAATGGACCATCAACCTTCGACCGAACATCGCTTCGCACCCACACCATCACCCTACCAAAGTCGCCTTACCCAAAACACTAACCGCCCCATCACCTACCGTAGCCAAGAACCCCAAACATCACAATACCAAAACATCCCACAACCATATCTCTTCCAAACACCCCAACAACCTTTCCAACCTTTCATAGACCCATCATTGTCACCCATGTCTCCCTTCAACCGTCCCGGTCGCCCATCCATGAGTCAACCACACCCCAACTTCTCTGGCATGGGTCATGAGCTCAGCTACGCCGGTACACCATCATTGAATACTGAAGACTATGCTGAGTTGGCTGAATACCTCAACGGATCTTCTCCTGTAGGAGGTAATGACGCTCCTGGACCATCAGATGAACAAACACCGGTGCAGAATCGTCAACGTGGGTTAGGGCCAAGGGTTAGGGTAGCTAGGGGATGTGGGACCGGAGGTCGGTTAGGTGATCCCGGTCATCACCATTAGGATTCTTTGTGTAAAATCCAAATTTTATTAATATCAATTCGTATTATGTCAAATTTATCTTTGTGTAAACTCCAAACATTAGGTTTCTTTCATAATTCTAAAATAAACACATATCATAATACAAAAATTTATAGGTCAGAAACCCTAATTCAAGGACTTGTTATTGTTATGTTGAAGGGCTTGAATTTGGTCCCTTTTGGCAAAATTCACATACACATGTTTTGACAGAAACCCTAATTTTGGGTCAAGTTCGCAAGGACCTACCTCACTCATTTTTAATTATTTTAAGGTGGGACCAAGTGCATTGGAAAATTTAAGATGTCTACTTCACTTGTTATGTTGGACAAAAATTCATAACTCTAACACAAACACATGCAATAATACAAAACATTATAGGTCAGATAACAGATAAAATGTCAAAGAGTCCAAGTTCAGGTGCCCATAGCTTTCTCATAAAAATTGCAAATGATGCAAAACTTTAGTCCAAATTCATTATCTTGAAAAGATCTACAACTTTTATGTTGAAGGTTTTGTCATTTGAGGCTTTAATCATTCAAACTAAAGGGCTTGAAGTTGGTCCCTTTTGGCAAAATTCACATACACTTGTTTTGACATAAACCCTAATTTTAGGTCAAGTTCGCAAAGACCTAACTCAGTCATTTTTAATTATTTTGAGGTGGGACCAAGTGCATTGGAAAATTTAAGATGTCTAATTCAAATGTTATGTTGGAAAAAAATTCATATTCCTAAAATAAACACATGAAATAATGCAAGACATTATAGGTCAGATAACAGTTCAAAAACTCAGCAGTCCAACTTCAACTGCCCATAACTTTCTCATAAGAAATCCAAATGATGCAAAATTTATATCCAAATTCATTGTCTTGAAAAGATCTACAACTTTCATGTTGGAGGTTTTTTCATTTGAGGCTTTTTTAAGGGAGGCGCCAATTGGATTGGCGCCCCCTCTTAAAAATTACACATAGGCGCCAATTGGATTGGCTAGGGCAGGTGCCCTAGCCAATCCAATTGGCGCCTCCTTGCAATTTTTAAGAGGGGTCGCCAATCCAATTGGCGCCTCCTCCTAAAAGTGGGGTAGATTGGGATTTTTTTGAAAAGTGGGTTATTTTGGGAATTTCTTCGAAAAAGTGGGTTATCTCGGTAAATTTGCCTAAAAGAAATAACTTCTTCAAAAGTGAATTTTTTTTTTATTGCCCACACTAAATGTCACCTGAATCTGATACACATATTTTAGCTAATTATAATTATACAACACATAAATGATTAAATTATTAAATAATTAAAATATGGGGAATACAAATGTTTTTTCTTTTAAATTTATTTATAAAATAATAATTTTAAATATAATATTTTCAAATTTTAATATGATTATTTGAAATGATTTAAATTTTGAGACCCCATTTATTGTCCTGTAAACAATTATATTGGTCCTTTTGGCACATGCTAGTTATTACCGATTATCAAAGGCAGTTGTGGTGGTCCTATAATAAACAATTATTCATTAAAGACAAACATGTACGTTTTATGTTCACTCATTTCTCTAGTATTGTTCATGTGATCTTGGTGGCATTTAACTTGGGCGAAGTAATTTTTATTCACCACACTAAAATTTTAATTTTTACCAACAATAACAAATTATAAAATCATTTTAAAATTATATATTATATATAAATTATTTATAAAGTTATATAATTTTTTTAATTAATGTATTTAAATATAATTAAAATAAAAATGATTTAATATTTCTTTCAAATTTGTTCGGTTGAATGAAATTTTGTTTTGGAGAAATTACCAATGACTTAAATGTACATGGAAATCATTAGCTACTAAAAATAAGAAGAAATGCCAAAATATCATCACATTTTCTTCAACAAAAAAAAATCGAAGAAAATGTAATTGTGTTGAGACATTGAGTTAATGGGTTCTTACTTTTTAATTTGCTTTATGTAGAAAGATGAAAATGATTAGAAGATTAAAGGTCTCTTTGATTGACTTTTCCAAAAACGGTATTGTCTTTTCTAAAATTTAAAAATTAGAAACCTTGGGGTTTTTTTACAAAAATAATCCATTTTTTAAAGAAAATTCTCAAAATACCCCTGGTTTCAAAATAAATTCCAAACTACCCCACATTTAGGAGGAGTCTCCAATTGAATTGGCGACTCCTCTTAAAACTTGAACGGAGGCGCCAATTGGATTGGCTAGGACAGGTGCCCTAGCCAATCCAATTGGCGCCCCTGTGTAGGTTTTAAGAGGAGTCGCCAATTCAATTGGAGACTCCTCCTAAAATGCAATTTTTGTGTTATAAATAAATGCGTTGTGTGACTAAATGTTCCACATCTCACACAATCATTTGGCAATCATGTTTGGTGTTCGTCGCCGATACGGTAAGGTGATTTATGCGAGAGACGAACCTCAGATGTTGATGCTGTTATGGAACAACACTACGTTCGATCAACTGAAGCGGGAGCTGGTTCGTTGGTTAGATGGGAAAATACCATAAGGGGAAAAAATTAGAAGTATTGAGCGACTTGACAGTATCTTTGGTTGGGTGCGAATGAAGACTGATAAGGATGTTAGGGAAATGATGTTCGGTCGAGACGACATCAATTTGATTGCTGTAATCAGTTAGAAATATTTATGTTTTCAAATAGCTTATTTTGTACTAATGTTTGTTGTGAACCTCGTTGTAACAACAACTTAATGATATATAATGATTGAAGGTTACAGAAATACAATGTTACAAAAAGATTAAGACCTAGATGATGCTCCTCGATTGGGACAGTTGTTCTTGTTGTGTCCTGGTTGACGACAGATACTACATAATCTTGTCATTTTATCTGTGAAATCCATCTCTGTTCTGATACGTGTGCTGTTTGGCCTTCCTTTCTTCTTTCTACGCATCTTGTCATTGTGCCAAACAATATCACCTTCATATGGAGGCCAGTCATCCTCCATTGGTAGTACTGAGAAGCTTTGATTATATACATTCATGATGGTGTTGGCCTTGTACACATCAGATAAATGGCTGTAAGCATCTTGCCGAGTATAAGCGCATGCTGCAATGACATGGGAGCAAGGTATGCGGAAGGCCTGGAATTTTCCACAATCGCACCAACTTCTGTTTAGTCTAACAGCGTAGGCTAAATTTGGTATCCCCTCGTTGTGGTCCATTGTTTTCTGGACGCTGAAATTTTGCCTATGACGGTCAAAGACTGTTACAGCGTGTATGCTAGCTTTCATGCTCTCCTCTTTCATGACCTTCATGCAACACTCACTGAATACTTGCCCGGACATTAACACCGCACTCCATTTTTCACCTCTGGTTGCGAACATAGAAGCCAACCTATAATAGGTTCATCTTACCAAGGCGGTTATTGGTAGATTTCGAATTCCTTTGAATACCCCGTTCATGCATTCCACAATGTTTGTTGTCATGTGTCCCCATCGACAACCTCTGTCAAATGCCCTTGTCCACTTCTCTACTGGTATGTTATTTAGCCATCTCCCTGCGTCTTCATTAGACAGTCTAATTTCATCATGATAATATTGAAATGACGACTGAGTTAGAGCATACCCAACATTCACCACCTTCTTGTGAAGATTCTTATCTCTTATAGTACGCATGAAGTTTTGTGCAATGTGTCTGATACAGTAGACATGGGTAGAAGGAGGATCATGCAATCTGTTGTCATGGTTGTTGTAGGCACTCTCAATGGCAGCATGTCTATCAGAAATCAAACAGAGATTGGCTTGTGGAGCCACATGCGTTTTGAGATGTCGAAGGAAGAAACCTTATCCACCATCCGTTTCACATTCAACAAGAGCAAAGGCAATGGGAAAGACATTGTTGTTTCCGTCTTGTGCAACCGCCATGAGCAAAGTACCCTTGTATTTTCCGTATAACCAAGTGCCATCAATTTGAATAATTGGTTTGCAGAATACGAAACCTTTGATGCACTGGTCAAATGCCCAAAAGAGACGGTGAAAGATTCTATTACCTGTAGCACAGGTTCCGTCTGGCATCATCACTGGCAATGTCTCCATAATTGCCACATGTCATACGGTGAACTGACTTTTTGTGTTTTTTTAATCGCAATGTCGCGGTTAGCAAGAGTCGCCACCGACTTTTCTTTTATCCAATAAGGAAAGGTGGAAAAGAACAGGAAAGACCTTAATTTAGATTCTTAGGTTCGGGAGGTACATTATACAAAGGGAAGGTGTTAGCACCCTTTGTATCCATGGTTATCCATGGGCTCTTAATTGCTCAATCATTTATGTTCTTCTAGTTTGAAAAAAAGTGGTTGAGAAATGTGTAGGAAATGTTTTGAAAAAGGAGAATTTAACTTTGTAATGATTCTTGAATGAATGTATACAAAGTGGTTATCTCGTTTAGTTTTGAAAATAGTTTAGAAAAATATAATTCGGCAATGATTCTAGTGCGAATGTATGCCAAGTGGTGATTTTCTAATGGAGGTTTTGAAAGGTGTAAGGTGTGAAAAGTAGTTTTAAATTGTGAATAAGCAATTAAGAGTTATACCTATCCGAGGTCTTTCCGGGCATTTCCTTTTCTTATGAGGGTAAAACTGTCCTTACTATTGAGAAGTAAGTAGTTTTATCCTTTGGATGTAGAAGGGTCATCGAAGGGTCATTGATTGGTCATCGAAGGCAACAGTTGTGAGGATACCTTAGCATTCGAAGGGACGATCATCATTTAACCGTAGGCTACACCGAAGGGTCATCGAGGGACAAAGGCAACATTCGAGGGACTATGATGATTTAACCGAAGGGTCTTTGCTAAGGGTATCCCCATATTCGCGGGACATGACCATTATACCGTAATACCGTGGGGCAGCAAAGAGAGGTCCAAGATCATTTATTTAAAGGCCATATTTTAAAGTTAATTAGGTAATTAGGATGAGCCTCCACATTAAAATCAATACATTAAAATTAATACATTAAAAATAATACATTAAAATTAATACATTAAAATTAATTAATTAAAATTAATTAAGCAATTTAGGGCAGCTCTTCACAAGGGTATCCCACAAATAAAGTGGAAGACCTAAACAACAATCTTTTCCTGGGGTGTGTGAACCTTTGCAACATTCAGCAAACGGGTTAGAATACCAAATCAGGGTGCAATCGAGGATTACACCGCAAAAGAAATACAACAGCAAAAATGTCATGCAAAATAATGTATGATGATAAGGGAACAGATCAGAGAAGCATAGCACAGAACAGACAAAATATAAGCTACTGTCCCATTCGCCTCTGCCTCGCCTAGCGAAGGCCTAGCGAGTATTCGCTACAGGCTCGCTTAGCGATGTGCTAGCGAGCGGCTGCGGGTTTTGAATTTCAGAACAGTATAATCTCAGCATGCGGCAAGTCTTATGGTATTCAATTACAGAAATAATGTGGTCAAACATTCAGGATAGGCTGGCATACTTAAACTCACATGCAAAACCTCAAATATGTTTATGAATTCAATTATAATATCACATGCAAGTTAAGAACGTAAAGCGGTATCACATGCAAATTAAGAAAATGAAGCGATAATAGTAATGCAAACCTATTTGCAATCGAATTGCAACCCTGAGTTGGCGAGCCGGATTGAGTTGGACGGAGGTGGCTTCGCTGCCGCCGGCTTTTCCTTCAGGATTTTCCGTTAGGGTTACTCGGAACTCTCAGGGTTAGCCTCCGTTAGTGTTAGGGTTTGCTTGCTAGGGTTCTCCTCTCTCCCTTTTCGTTCTCTTTTCATTACTGAAGTGCTGGTATTTATAATGCCCTTTTTCATGACCAATGGGCTCAGACCGAAGCCCGAAATTTTTTGTTGTCTGTCAGCTTCGCTAGGCGAGCTGGTAGCGAACGTTTGCTTCGCTAGGCGAGCGTGTAGCGAACGTTCGCTAGGCGAGCGTGTAGCGAACAGGCCATTTTGGGCCATTTTCTGGATTGGACCATTCGTGAGCTGGGCCTTCGTTCCTTTGAGATCAGTGTCATAAAAATGATTCGGAATGCCTTGAAAAATGTCTTGAAATATTAATGGGCAAATTTTGGGGTATGACAGCTGCCCCTGTTCAATATTCTTGAACCGAGAGAGTAGAATGGTATGTGCACCATTCGTGGTCTGGAGGTGGAAGATTATTGAACACTAAAATGCCCAAAAATTTGCGCTTGTCAAACAGGAGCTAGTCTTGATGGTGATGGGCTTAAAGATGCCATCCAGGGAATTTGATGATGAGAACTTCAGGGTGCGTCGTTCATTAGACGATATCTGAAGACATGGGTGTCATATCGGGTCATACGCTAGCCCGTATAGTGAGTTATCCATTATGTTGTCGACTTTGCCGGGGAGTCAGAGTGTGTTATACGCTGCTGGGGATAAAGAAATCAGAATGGATCACACGCTAGACCGTATCTGAATACCAGAGTGAGTTGTTCATTAGGCGGATGACCTTGCTGGGGAGGAAAGATCAGAATGGATCGTACACTAGATCTTATCCAAGTTGCGGAAGGAGCCGTTCGTTAGGCTGTGCTTGGGGATGAGAGGTCAGAATGGATCGTACGCTAGATCGCATACTAGGTAGCATCTGAGGACTTGAAGGTCTAATTGGGTCGTACATTAGAATGAGGGCTTAACGGTCTAACTTGGTCGTACATTAGACTGTCACTGAGCAGAATCTGGTCTAACTTGGTCGTACATTAGACTGTATTTGAGCCGCATCTGGTCTAACTTGGTCGTACATTAGACTGTATATGAGCAGCATCTGGTCTAACTTGGTCGTACATTAGACTGTATTTGAGCCGTATCTGGTCTAACTTGGTCGTACATTAGACTGTATCTGGGCAGAATCCGAGGACTTGACGGTCTAACTTGGTCGTACATTAGACTGTCACTGAGCAGAATATGGTCTAACTTGGTCGCACATTAGACTGTATCTGGGCAGAATCCGAGGACTTGACGGTCTAACTTGGTCGTACATTAGACTGTCACTGAGCAGAATCTGGTCTAACTTGGTCGTACATTAGACTGTATCTGGGCAGAATCCGAGGACTTGACGGTCTAACTTGGTCGTACATTAGACTGTCACTGAGCAGAATATGGTCTAACTTGGTCGCACATTAGACTGTATCTGGGCAGAATCTGAGGACTTGACGGTCTAACTTGGTCGTACATTAGACTGTCACTGAGCAGAATCTGGTCTAACTTGGTCGCACATTAGACTGTATCTGGGCAGAATCCGAGGACTTGACGGTCTAACTTGGTCGTACATTAGACTGTCACTGAGCAGAATCTGGTCTAACTTGGTCGCACATTAGACTGTATCTGGGCAGAATCCGAGGACTTGACGGTCTAACTTGGTCGTACATTAGACTGTCACTGAGCAGAATCTGGTCTAACTTGATCGTACATTAGACTGTATCTGGGCAGAATCCGAGGACTTGACGGTCTAACTTGGTCGTACATTAGACTGTCACTGAGCAGAATCTGGTCTAACTTGATCGTACATTAGACTGTATCTGGGCAGAATCCGAGGACTTGACGGTCTAACTTGGTCGTACATTAGACTGTCACTGAGCAGAATCTGGTCTAACTTGGTCGCACATTAGACTGTATCTGGGCAGAATCCGAGGACTTGACGGTCTAACTTGGTCGTACATTAGACTGTCACTGAGCAGAATCTGGTCTAACTTGATCGTACATTAGACTGTATTTGCAGAATCTGACTTAAATGTCTAACTTGGTCGTACATTAGACTGTATTTGCAGAATCTGACTTGAAGGTCTAACTTGGTCGTACATTAGACTGTATTTGATGACTGGAAGGTCTAACTTGGTCGTACATTAGACTGTATTTGATGACTGGAAGGTCTAACTTGGTCGTACATTAGACTGTATTTGATGACTGGAAGGTCTAACTTGGTCGTACATTAGACTGTATTTGCAGAATCTGACTTGAAGGTCTAACTTGGTCGTACATTAGACTGTATTTGATGACTGGAAGGTCTAACTTGGTCGTACATTAGACTGTATTTGCAGAATCTGACTTGAAGGTCTAACTTGGTCGTACATTAGACTGTATTTGTAGAATCTGACTTGAAGGTCTAACTTGGTCGTACATTAGACTGTCTTTGAGTGGTTGAAGGTCAGAATGGATCGTACGCTAGATCGTATCTGAGTTGTTGAAGGTTAGAATGGATCGTACGCTAGATCGTATCTGAGTTGTTGAAGGTCAGAATGGATCGTACGCTAGATCGTATCTGAGTTGAAGGAGTCATGTGTTGAGATGAATCAGGATGGACCGTATGCTAGGCAGTACCTGAGAAGTGAAGGTCCAACTGGGTCGTACATTAGACCGTGTTGGGAGTAGTTGAAGATCAGAATGGATCGTCCGTTAGATCGTATCTGAGTGGAAGGAGTTATATGTTGAGCTGAACCAGGATGAACCGTACGCTAGGCTGTATCTGATAGTATTTGTGTATGCTGTATTTGCGATAAATGTCTGGGATGGGCTTATAGATGCCATCGTTAGGAGGATGTCAGAATGAATGTTGACATGGAGTATATTTGAAAGATGTATCTGAAGAAGAAAGTAGTCGTACGCTAGACTACACCTCAGAATATACCATATGCTAGGCAGTATCTGAGGGATATAGTTGAATCTTGAATGTAATTGATAAAGATGTCTGTCTGAATGGGCCTTTGTTTTGATTGTATCAAGAGGATACTTGACCTGAAAAATAAAGTTAGCTTCATGCCATGTCATGATGCATGAGGTGCAAATGTTGTATGCATGCGTGTGCTGTGAAATGATGTAATGAATGAATTATGCGTCTGGAATAAATGAGATCATTGTATACATGTATATGTTATGAAATGATGTAATGTATATGATGCGGAACGAAAATTGTATGTAGGTATGTGATGTGAAATGATGTAATGAATGCACTATGTGTCTGAAACGTTCTTCCAGGGGACTCTACTGGGGAAATAAATCTCAGTCTTCTGGTCGGAGATATTTGTATTGATGATCCTTCCTTAGCTAGGGGTATTTGACCTTTATCTGATGGCAGAGATATTCAACAGAGCCTGGCTGGGGGTAGAAGAGATGACCAGTCTAGTGATGCCCATTTCTTCTGGGGAATAACTGGCTTAGCCGGGGAATAGAATTGGCAACAGATTCATTGGAAAGCCTGGTTAGACCTTCTCCTCGATCCTGAAGTCCTTCAGTAATTGTCATTGTTATTTTATGCATGTATTTTGATAAACATTGATCATATTCAAATGCATATATCAATTCAAGTTAAATCAACGGACGTTTACGCAAACAAAACAGAGAAAGTAAAACAAAAGCATCTTTTTGGAAATAAAATTGTATTGATTTTGCAAGAGGGCCTAAAAATAGGCAATTTGAGTACAAGGAGACAGAAATCCTAGTAAGAGGAAATTGTCAGGCAAACAAAGAGAAGCTATGAGGAAAAATCCTGTTGATTTTAACTCCACTACTGTCATTATGTCTTCAAGCATCTCATCTCCTGCTGTCGGATAGAAGTGATTGGCTTGTTCAGTCCCTTGAACTTGGTTGAAGCAGACAGAGAATGAGGCATAGTCATACGCTTTAATCCCTAATTTTTGCCTGGACCGCCTTTTCAGGTTTTCAGTCCACCGGGATACCCTTTTTTGCTCAAGCCGCCTTTTCAGGTTTTCGACTTGCCGGGTGTACGTCTTTATATGTTTATCCCTAATTTTTGCCCGAACCCTTTTGGTTCGCCGGGATGCCCTTACTTTTGCCTAGGTACGTCGACCTAGCGGGTCTCTTTTATGCGTAGTATTTTCTTGACTATGTCTGCGTTCACGGGATGCGGGAACTCTTCGCCATCCATTGTAGCAAGCATCATGGCTCCACTAGAGAATACCTTCTTACTACAAATGGCCCTTCGTATGTGGGAGTCCATTTGCCCCTGGGATCACCTTGTGGTAGAATGATACGCTTGATAACTAAGTTGTCGATTTGGTACACTCGTCTCTTGACCTTTTTGTTAAATGCCTGGGTCATGCGCTTCTGACATATCTGCCCATGACAAACAGCCGCAAGTCTCTTTTCATCAATCAGATTTATCTGATCGAGTCGAGTTTGAATCCACTCATCCTCATCTAAGCCTGCATCTTTCACAATTCTTAGAGAGGGAATCTGAACTTCCACTGGTAAAACGGCTTCCATTCCATAGACTAAAGAGAAAGGGGTTGCCCCTGTCGAAGTGCGGTAACCATGAAGAGCAAAAGGTAACATCTCATGCCAGTCTTTGTATGTTACTGTTATATTCTTGATATTGTTAGCAGCCTCCACGGCGTCGTTCGTCTTTGGCCGGTACGGAGAATAGTTATGGTGTTTTATTTTGAACTGCGTGCAGAGTTCAGTAATCATCTTGTTGTTCAGATTAGTACCATTGTCAGTGATAACTCTTTCAGGAGACAGCAGGTTTCTCAAATAGATATTTGATAGAATCCATCTTAGAAGTCAATAAAGTGGTATGATTCAACATAGACTGTCTTAGTCGGCGAGCAGCCCAAGCCAAAGCGCAGCAAGCTTTCTCGAGATGTGAGTATCTTGTTTCACAGTCGGTACTTTTTGCTAAGGCAGTGTATGACATGCTCTTTTCGACCAGACTCGTCATGTTGCCCCAGCACACCCTATTGAATTTTCTAACACGGTCAAATACATAGTTAGAGGTCTTCCTTCAACTGGTGGTATCAGAATTAGAGGTTCTTGGAGATGCTTCTTGATTTTGTCTCAGTAATTTGAAGATGGATTTGCAAGTAGCGGTCAAATATGGAATGAATCGGGCAATGTAATTCAAGTGTCCCAAGAAACCTCTGACTTCTTTCTTGTCTATTTCAGTACCTAGATTTACAATTTCAATTGATTCCTCATGCGGCTGTATGGTCTTTTCTTCTTGTAGTACCGGTCTGGCAAGTTCTCCAGGGACTTCACAATCTTCCTCACTTCCATCCTCGGCTTGGTAGATCGGATTTTCAAAGCCATAATGAACAGTAGCAGAGTTATTATCAACAGGATCCAGAGTGGCTATGGATCTGCAATTTGTTACGTGAGTGTGTGCAAGAAAACATAGCTTGTTTGAAAAATGACAGGAAAGATAAAGAGCGCAATATTTGAATGCAAAAAGTCCATTGATCTATTGAATATGAATATGCTCATGAAAATGACAAAACCCTTGAAAAATTAGCTATTATGCCCCGGGTATAGACACAATGCTTTGAAGTACTAAAATAGCAATAACAATTCTTCTTGACTAAAGGAAATCGGGATAATGTCTTCAGCCTTCCAATTGTCGAGTCTGTCATCAATTGTTGGGAAAATCCGGCTATCCAAGTCATAATCGTTATCAGTGTCTTCCACAGCATTGACAGTCTCGCCCTGATTAGGCAGAGGAGCAGTGATGACATTAGGAGTCTCAGGCGGATCAGATTCAAATTCTCCAGCGTCGATCATATCCTGAATTTTGTTCTTCAACGACCAACAATTGTTTGTATCATGCCCGGGGCTATCGGAGTGATATGCACACCTGGCATTGGGATTATAACGAGGAGAAGTAGTGTTGGGTTTTGCAGGAGGATCTCTGAGGGTAATTAAATTTGCTTTTAGCATACCCTGCAGTGGTTGTGCTAAAGTCATATTGATCTTAGTAAACTGCCTCCTTCCCGGGTTAATGTGCCTCACAGGTTTCTTGTCTTTCTTTTTCTTCTTGAGCAAGAGAGCCTTCAGTTCTTCCTGCCCCTTGGATAAGTTCAAGATCATTTCCTGGAGTTGAGCATTCTGAGCATGGAGATCTTTGACAGTTTGTTCGAGGTCCATTTTTCTGTTTGCATGAAAACCGTGAGAACATTGATCCCTTTAGAACACCTGTTATGCAATGTTATGCTATGCAATGTATGAAATGTTTTCAAGGACTTTTGGAATTTAACTTTGCATAAACTACCAAAAAAGGAAACTTTTTTTTTTTTTTTTTTTTTTTTTTTTACAAAATAGAGCAAAGTTAAATCCCTAAGTCCTCGAAATGGTTAGTTCAATGCCATGATGTTATGATGATGTTATGATGTTAAGTAAATAACAAGCACAAGCAAGTCACACAACCATCATTCCTAGGTTTTAAGGCTGGCATGAGTTCCATAGGTAAGTACCCTCCCCACTGAAGTTTGGTTGGTTCAACCTGTCCTAGAATAGTAACCGGGTTCTAGAAGGATCTCAGATCATCGACCTTCCTTTAAGTCCACTTCAGTGCAACACCAAGTGGTTGACCGAAGTTTCCCTAAAGTCCAATCTCAAAGAGTGTAGTATCGAGTCTCAACCAACCCCAGTCGGAACCGAAGTCAGTTATCTCACTACTTTCTAATGGCTAGGATGAGTCAATTAGGGTTCTAAAGGTCTGGTTAATGCTTTGATGACACCACGCGAATGCCAAATTTTTCCTCAAGTAAACATGAGGAACATCAGGACATCCAAAGTGTCACATTAACCGTAGCCATCATTTTGACCATTCCAGTATACGCCGGATAGTCGCGATGATCTATTGCTACTTACCTAAGGTACACTAGATCCGGGTGTAGGATCTTTCACTCGAAAATACCCTTAAAAGAAGGAACAATTGAAAACATAAATGATTTTTTAAGGTGACCTCTCTTTGTTAGTCCCCAGCAGAGTCGCCAGTTCTGTCATACGGTGAACTGACTTTTTGTGTTTTTTTAATCGCAATGTCGCGGTTAGCAAGAGTCGCCACCGACTTTTCTTTTATCCAATAAGGAAAGGTGGAAAAGAACAGGAAAGACCTTAATTTAGATTCTTAGGTTCGGGAGGTACATTATACAAAGGGAAGGTGTTAGCACCCTTTGTATCCATGGTTATCCATGGTGTCATACCCCAAAATTTGCCCATTAATATTTCAAGACATTTTTCAGGGCACTCCGACTCATTTTTATGACACTGATCTCAAAGGAACGAAGGCCCAGCTCACGAATGGCCCAATCCAGAAAATGGCCCAAAACTGGCCTGTTCGCTACGCGTTCGCTACATGCTCGCCTAGCGAACGTTCGCTACACGCTCGCCTAGCGAACGTTCGCTACACGCTCGCCTAGCGAACGTTCGCTACACGTTCGCTACCAGCTCGGCTAGCGAAGCTGACAGACAACAGAAAATTTCGGGCTTCATTCTGAGCCCATTAGGTCACAACAAGAGCACTATAAATACTGGCACTTCAGCCACGAAAAAGGAGACCAAAAAAGGGGACGAAAAGAGAAGAAGACGGATGGAAACCCTAGCATAGAAACCCTGGAGAGTAGCCCAGAGAAGTCGGAGTGAAGAAACCCTGACGGCCGCTCATCCGCACCGAAGTTACCGCCGCCCAACTCAACCCGATATCAAAAGGGACTTGCCAATTCAGCATTACCACTCCATTGCAAATAGGTTTGTGTATCATTATTGTTTTATGCTTCCAATTTGTAAATCTCTAAATACATAATGCATCATGATTGAATTTTTGGATATGTAATTAGACTTGGCATGTGAATTCCAGTACGCCTGGATATCCTGAGTGTTTGACCATATTATTTCTGTAATTGAATGCAATAAGGCATGCAGCATGCTGAGATCATACTGTTCTGAAATTCAAAACCCGCAGCCGCTCGCTAGCACATCGCTAAGCGAGCATGTAGCGAGCATTCGCTAGGCCCTCGCTAGGCGAGGCAGAGGCGAACGGGACAACCGTTGATATTTGTTATGTCCTATGCGTAACCTGATCTATTCTATGTTAATTATGCACTGTTTTGCCTGACATTCATGCTGCTGTGTTTTCTTTTACGGTGTAATCCTCGATTGCACCCTGATTGGTATTCTAACCCGTTTGCTGAATTTTGTAAAGGTTCACATGTCCCAGGAAAAGAGTGTTGTTTAGGCCTTCCACTTTATTTGTGGGATACCCTTATGAAGATCCATCCTAAATTGCTTAATTAATTTTAATGTATTAATTTTAATGTATTAATTTTAATGTATTGATTTTAATGTGGAGATTCATCCTAATCACCTAATTGACTTTAAAACATTGCCTTTAAATAAGTGATCTTGGACCTCTCTTTGTTACCCTACGATTACGGTATTATGGTCATGTCCCGCGAATGTGGGGATACACTTAGCAAAGACCCTCCGATTAAATCATCATGTCCCTTTAAAATCAATCATAGTCCCTCGGATGTTGCCTTCGAAAATACGATTTTGTCCCTCGATGTCCCTTAGGTGTAGCCTACGGTTAAATGATGATAGTCCCTTCGAACGCTAAGGTATCCTCACAACTGTTGCCTTCAATGACCAATCGATGACCCTTCGATGACCCTTCTACATCCAAAGGATAAAACTACTTACTTCTCAATAGTAAGGACAGTTTTACCCTCATAAGGATAGGAAATGCCCGGAAAGGCCTCGGATAGGTATAACTCTTAATTGCTTATTCACAATTTAAAACTACTTTTCACACCTTACACCTTTCAAAACCTCCATTAGAAAATCACCACTTGGCATACATTCACACTAGAATCATTGCCGAGTTATATTTTTCTAAACTATTTTCAAAACCAAACGAGATAACCACTTTGTATACATTCATTCAAGAATCATTACAAAGTTAAATTCTCCTTTTCAAAACATTTCCTACACATTTCTCAACCACTTTTTCAAACTAGAAAAACATAAATGATTGAGCAATTAAGAGCCCATGGATAACCATGGATACAAAGGGTGCTAACACCTTCCCTTTGTATAATGTACCTCCCGAACCTAAGAATCTAAATTAAGGTCTTTCCTGTTCTTTTCCACCTTTCCTTATTGGATAAAAGAAAAGTCGGTGGCGACTCTTGCTAACCGCGGCATTGCGATTAAAAACACATAAAGTCAGTTCACCGTATGACAGAACTGGCGACTCTGCTGGGGATGCTTGATTTCTGTCTTAATTGCTCAATCATTTATGTTCTTCTAGTTTGAAAAAAAGTGGTTGAGAAATGTGTAGGAAATGTTTTGAAAAAGGAGAATTTAACTTTGTAATGATTCTTGAATGAATGTATACAAAGTGGTTATCTCGTTTAGTTTTGAAAATAGTTTAGAAAAATATAACTCGGCAATGATTCTAGTGCGAATGTATGCCAAGTGGTGATTTTCTAATGGAGGTTTTGAAAGGTGTAAGGTGTGAAAAGTAGTTTTAAATTGTGAATAAGCAATTAAGAGTTATACCTATCCGAGGCCTTTCCGGGCATTTCCTATCCTTATGAGGGTAAATCTGTCCTTACTATTGAGAAGTAAGTAGTTTTATCCTTTGGATGTAGAAGGGTCATCGAAGGGTCATTGATTGGTCATCGAAGGCAACAGTTGTGAGGATACCTTAGCATTCGAAGGGACGATCATCATTTAACCGTAGGCTACACCGAAGGGTCATCGAGGGACAAAGGCAACATTCGAGGGACTATGATGATTTAACCGAAGGGTCTTTGCTAAGGGTATCCCCATATTCGCGGGACATGACCATTATACCGTAATACCGTGGGGCAGCAAAGAGAGGTCCAAGATCATTTATTTAAAGGCCATATTTTAAAGTTAATTAGGTAATTAGGATGAGCCTCCACATTAAAATCAATACATTAAAATTAATACATTAAAAATAATACATTAAAATTAATTAATTAAAATTAATTAAGCAATTTAGGGCAGCTCTTCACAAGGGTATCCCACAAATAAAGTGGAAGACCTAAACAACAATCTTTTCCTGGGGTGTGTGAACCTTTGCAACATTCCGCAAACGGGTTAGAATACCAAATCAGGGTGCAATCGAGGATTACACCGCAAAAGAAATACAACAGCAAAAATGTCATGCAAAATAATGTATGATGATAAGGGAACAAATCAGAGAAGCATAGCACAGAACAGACAAAATATAAGCTACTGTCCCGTTCGCCTCTGCCTCGCCTAGTGAAGGCCTAGCGAGTATTCGCTACAGGCTCGCTTAGCGATGTGCTAGCGAGCGGCTGCGGGTTTTGAATTTCAGAACAGTATAATCTCAGCATGCGGCAAGTCTTATGGTATTCAATTACAGAAATAATGTGGTCAAACATTCAGGATAGGCTGGCATACTTAAACTCACATGCAAAACCTCAAATATGTTTATGAATTCAATTATAATATCACATGCAAGTTAAGAACGTAAAGCGGTATCACATGCAAATTAAGAAAATGAAGCAATAATAGTAATGCAAACCTGTTTGCAATCGAATTGCAACCCTGAGTTGGCGAGCCGGATTGAGTTGGACGGAGGTGGCTTCGCTGCCGCCGGCTTTTCCTTCAGGATTTTCCGTTAGGGTTACTCGGAACTCTCAGGGTTAGCCTCCGTTAGTGTTAGGGTTTGCTTGCTAGGGTTCTCCTCTCTCCTTTTTCGTTCTCTTTTCATTACTGAAGTGCTGATATTTATAATGCCCTTTTTCATGACCTAATGGGCTCAGACCGAAGCCCGAAATTTTTTGTTGTCTGTCAGCTTCGCTAGGCGAGCTGGTAGCGAACGTTTGCTTCGCTAGGCGAGCGTGTAGCGAACGTTCGCTAGGCGAGCGTGTAGCGAACGTAACGTTCGCTAGGCGAGCGTGTAGCGAACAGGCCATTTTGGGCCATTTTCTGGATTGGACCATTCGTGAGCTGGGCCTTCGTTCCTTTGAGATCAGTGTCATAAAAATGATTCGGAATGCCTTGAAAAATGTCTTGAAATATTAATGGGCAAATTTTGGGGTATGACACCACAGTTCTTGGGACATATGTTTTTAGTGCCCATAAAAACCGTGGCAATTCCTTGTATGAATCCTCCCATTTGCCGAAAACTTGTTCAACAGCCTTTGTCCTTGCAATCCATGCTTTCTTGTAAGATGGAGTATAATTATATGTTGATCTGATATGGGATATAATTATACTCACCTTCACTGATGGGTCTTTATTAACCAACGGCAGAATGTCTTGACATATCAACGCTGCGCTTAGTTTACGGTGATCTTGTTCAACGTTAGTTGCAATGCAACTGTGAGGTAGGTCTATTGAACCGATCTCCCAAGATTCGTTTTTCTTCTTGTAAGACGCAGCCAAACGAAACTTACAAAGCATGTTACAACATTCGATAACATACCTTCTAGAATCAGTGCGTTTCATTGTAAAGTCAGCAGAGTTGTTCATGTGGAATTTTTTGATAGCCAGAACACATTCTTCTTTGGTACGAAACATGCCTCCCACCTTTAATTCGCCTTCTGATCTCGGATACGGATTATAGAAAACACTGTTGGATGTTTCATCGTCGTGAAGATCCATATTTGTCATATGTTGAGGCGGATTGTAGACATGAGTAGGAGGTATTGGTGGTGGTTGATCATCATCTTCATCATCGTTGTTCAGCATGTGATCAACCTATATCTCGGTCTCCTCTTCTTCTTCATCAACGACGTCCACTTCTGCTTCTGCTTCTGGGTTGACGTCATCTGACCATTGTGGATCATCTTCACCAGATTCATCCTGACTGGTTAGTTGAGACTGTTGAGATGGTATACATGGTTGAAGAGTAATGTATAACTCAATACAGTTGTAGCCTGAATTTTCATGACTAACAAACATGTATTCAACATCTTCATCATCTCGTACCTTAAGGGGGAAATACTTGCATTGACTATTCTCAAAAAATATTGGATTATGTGATCTTTCACACAATACCCGATCTTATACATGATTGTATTCTTTTTTTCAAATGCAAGAAGGTTGCGTTTCTCTTGATCGTGAGTCTAATGGTATCGGTGTTTCAAAAACAAAAACCATATAGCTCAGACTCGTATGTTTCACCGTTGCAGTGAACGTTGACACTGTATAATGATGAAGATGACATTGTGCAAATGAAAACTATTTTCTTACTGCAGATGAATGTGAGTGAAATATCTTGGATGTTGATAGTAAGACACTTAAGTAGAGGAGTGAAGTGTCTCACATGCTAGCTAGTTCGAAGTGAGGTGTCGCACATGCCAGCTACTCTGAAATGACGTGTTGCACATGCAAGCTACTTCGAAATGATGTGTCAACCATCCAAGAGACAAGACAGCCACGTGTCAGACATGCAGACACACACTCCAAATGAATTGGCACCCCCACTTATTCCTTGCACATGGGCGCCAATTCAAGTGGAGACACCACGCATTAAGACCATGAAACCAAGCAGTCAGACCTAGGTCTTGCATGCATGTCCCTATGGAGGCGCCAATTTGAATGGCGACCCCTCTTAAAGGTTGTACATGGTCGCCAATTCAAGTGGAGACATCATGCAAGCACAACTTTTCATGCTCCCATCCATTTGCCTATAAATACATCCATTCCATCAACACTTCTTCTGCACCATCACTCTCAATACTTCCTCTACAATACTTCTTCTACAATTTCATCTTCAACAACTTCTTGTAGTTTCATCTACACCAACCCCCTGACAAAATGTCTATCCTCACAATGGGCAAAGCACATAGAGGAACGTTTGCAAACATCGCAAGATATGTAAGTTTTTTCTTTTGTTAACTATTTATCTTTCATATTCACCAACCCCCTTTTATTTTAACATACCAACTTAGTCAAGTTTTTTATTCTTTCTTTTATAGGACGTATCAAGGTTCCAAACTCGGGTCCACGAATATGTCCATATGGACCCGATGATTCAACCTTATGTTGAACTCGCCGGTTTTGGTCATATAAGCAAGATTTTATCTTGGTCCATAGATAACAAATTCATTCTAGCTTTATGCGAAAGATGGAGATAGAGACACACACATTTTGGTTCCCAACCGGTGAGTGTACCGTGACGTTAGAAGACGTCTACATGCTTTTGGGACTACCCATTGAAGGTAAGGTTGTTAATGGTAAAACCAACTATGCAAATTCAATTTGCATGGAGCTCTTAGAGACTGATTTGCTAGATGATAATGCAAGAGGTCAAGGTATACGACTCTCACGCCTTAAGTCGTACTATAATAGTTTATACTTAGATGACCATTCTACCGAAGACGCTCGAATAATAAAAACTAGGTGTTACATTATGCTGTTAATTGACTCGTTTTTATTTCCCGAAGGTAGTGGTTCTAGCATGCATATTATGTACTTACCTCTACTTAGACATGTAGATAGAATAGGAAGTTACAATTGGGGATCTGCTTGTCTAGCCTATCTCTATATCTCCTTGTGCAAAAACTCACACAAAGACTCATCTACATTTTCTGGATGTGCTGTTTTGCTACAAGCATGAGGTTGGTCAAGACTACCGTCTCTAGCACCTGTCAATAACAACCCTTTCACATTTCCGTATGCACAAAAGTAAGTAGTTTAAATTGCTATATCTTTACTTACTTCTTTAAAGATTATTACCTCTAACTAATATTCTTTGACTTTTTGGTGTAGATGGTTGTAGCGGGGTATTCGTTACCTTTAGATTTATTGACTAAGTCAAAAGTAAATCATACAATTCGAGTCGCCACCGCACTTCTAATTATCCAAAGGAAAGGTTAGAAAGCGAACAAAAACCGAGAAGTTTTATCAAATCAAAAACTAATAAAAATGTCAGAGATCTGGGTAAGGGGGTTGGTTATCCAATGGGAAGGTTTTAAGCACCCAAAACATCCTTAGTACTCTAAGGGAGCCCTTTTTACAAATGTTGTATGGTAGGTTGGTATTTGTGAAAATATTTGTGCTAACATGATTGGGGAGGTGAGAAAAGAATATACAAGTTATTTATAATTTTGTGTTTGAATGGATGAACCCATTGCCTACGTACCATCTTAAAAAAGAGTAGGATCAAAACCTCGTAGTTCGGGGTAAAAATTTCAAAAGAAGTTGGTGAATTGATTGGTCAAAAGCCTTAAGGTCTTTTGTTATCAAAGGGAGAAAACTCAACCTAAAACCACAAATCCACCATGTGAGGAGAGCTTTAACATGCTAGTGAGGGGTTAACCCTATAATAAGCATGGAAGACTTATAGTCCATCACTAAGGATACAGGTGAGTATTATGTCAACCTCTAGGATAACTCAAACCTAATAGATAATGTTTATGAAAAGCTTTAGCACAAATGGTCATTGAAACCACAAAATGGTTTGAGTGAGTTGGATTTACAAATGAAAAGTATTCACAAAATAAGGCCAAAGTTGACTTAAGATTCAATTTCAAAATAAGTGTTATGAAAAGGGTTTGAAAAGATCAAAGGCATAATGCCTAGGTTTCTAATTTTTGAAAACAATGTCAATGTTTGCACAAAAAGTTTGGCTTGGGTTAGAGTGGAGAGAAGAAGAGAAGGGCTAGAGCCTAAACATGCAAAGATGAGGGAAGAGAAATAAAACCACTTGGAGTTCTCTTCTTGAGATTATAAAGATGATCCATGTTTCTCCTTTCCTTTGGATTTGGCAAGCAATAAGCAAATAACTCAAGCAATCAACAAATAATCAATCAAGCTCCTAAGAATCTTCCAATTGGCTTTTGTATCTCTTATCTTGGATGTCCATGACAATGGTTCTTCTAATTGGCTCAAGTTTAGGATCCCTATCACACAAGAACACACAAATCAAAAAGTTCCATAATGCAAATAAAAAATGGACAAGAGTGAGTTTAGAATTAGGATCCTTTCAATGTCATCTTCAAGATTAAGCATTCTAAAGGCATGAGGCCTAGTTGCTCTTCAACATATATAGCATTCTAAAGGCATGAGGCCTAGTTGCTCTTGAAACTCCATTTAACATAGGTAAGGTCCTAAATCTAAGTCCTTTCTCCATTTGCATTGGGTTCACACAAATAAAACAAAACAAACACAAGGCAATAGTATATACACAATAATGTGCTCAAGTGAGCAAAAGGCAAATGGCATAAGCATAAACATGAGCTCAAGTGAGCAAAGGGTAAAGACAAATGAATTAATGAGCAATAAATTAAATTGTATTAAAGTAAATTGCAAGAATTAAATGCTTGAATTAAAAGTTAGTGATTAGTAGTTAGTGTTAGTGTGCCATAAGGCAATTTAGCGCTATGTTAAGCAATCGTAAGTGGAATAATGTAGTAGTCACACCTATCTGAGATCGTTCAATAAAATTATAGGCAAACAAACACAAGTTAGAGACCATGACTAGTAAGCCAAGCTCCTACAACTTGCCATGCCAAAAGAAAAGAAGAATTATCTTGTATGGATTTAGGTTTTTTGCTTGACCAAGAAGCAACCTATCTCTAATGCAAAGCAACTCACTTGATCTTTGATCAAGATGATTTTGATTTGGATCAAAGAAGGTTAAACCTCTCATATGTCAAGGCTAACCACCAATCATTAACTCGTTGAACAAAAAGAAAAAGAAGAAGAAGAAGAAGAAGAAATGGAATGTACATAATTGAAATTCAAATGACATAACCAACACACATTGACCAATCATGAATGGAATCAACATCAATCAATGGTAAACAGAAGTAAGATGAAGCTTAGAAGTCAAGAAACAATAAAAATATTTTTGGTAATTTTTGGAATTAAAATAATACTTGAATTAAAATAAACAAATAAAGGTCAAACTTCAAATCCAATTCAAATCAACTTGGAAAAGTCCAATTGGATCATCATAAGTCCAACATGGTCAAACAAGGTTTGACAAAAAATTTCATCATTTTTTGAAAACAGAAACTAATTTTAAACAATTAAAAATGAAGAAAAATAACATAATTGAACTAAAATCTCAAATAAATCTCAAATCAATTAAGAAATTGATGAGAATACTTTTCATAGATTCATCATCATTCAAAGATGTTAAGAAAATATTTTTGGCATTTTTGAATATTGAAAAGTATTTTAAATGAATTAAAAATAACTAGAAAAGAGAAAATTCACAAAAAATATTAAATGGAATCACAAAAATAATTAAAAATCATTTTTAGAAACTATAATTTAAGATAAAATTTTTGCAATTGGTCCCATATTTTTGTGATTCCATATAAAGAAGTTATGACTTTTTTAAAATAAAATGAAATTCAGAAATTGGAAAAAACAAGGAGCGTCTGATATTAATTCATTAATTAACGTGGCGTATCTAGTGGCTGGGAGACGCGCGCGCATGGTGTACTTGAGTCAACAGCATCACACATGGCATTAAAATAGGTCAATCAAATGAAGCGCTGAGATTAGATTATAAGCAACAGATCCAATGGCCTTGAACTCATCCACGTGGGGACGGTGGTGGAAACCACCGTCTCCTCCGGTGAGACTCACCGTTCCGGCCAGAAATTACAGGTTTTCAAACCTTCATCATTTTGCAGGATCCATACATCATTAGAAAGCTGGGGTGATGTACATCATCCTTGTACCCTTGGTTTCCACTCAAGACCTCTATAGAGAGAGAAATCTGAGATGGAAAATTATGGTGTTCAAACTGAACTTACTCAATTCACAAAATTAAATGCACAAATCAATTGCCTCTCACATGAGGACTTCAGAGGTACCAAGCAATGCAAGAAATGATCAATATCCAAGGAGTTTCGAATGAAAACAGTTTGAACAACAACCTTTGAAGTGCAGCTTTCAATGGCACGGTCTGATCCAACTCTTTGATGCAGCTTGTTCTTGAGGTAACAAAGAAACTAGGCTAAGGAATTGAAGTTCAAAGATCAACCAATGAAGTTGAAAATTGAACTTGAAAAAATGAGAGAAAAATCAAAATTCCTTGGAGTGAGGGTTTGGATTTCACTTCTGCAGAATTTCAGGCGCCTTTAGGTTGGATTTTGAAGTGTGCAAGGCATTCTATTTATAGGCAAGGATGATGCAAGCAAGGAAATACCCGTGTGTGCATGAGCTTGGGTCCTCCATGGATGGGCATGTACAAGCGCATGAGAGGCCCAAATGCAATGGCAAATGCAAGCTGAGATGAGTGTGAGATGATTTGGACGTGCAAACTTCAATGTATTAGCTTGTGCACAAAGATTCAACATGGTTTCCATAAATGATCATAAAACTTCACCTCTTCGAAAATGCCATTTGCCAAATTGAAACATGGGCATGTGGGTAATGGTTGGAAAGGTATTGACATAAGGAACAAATGTTATGTTGAACAAAAATCCATTTGGAGTTTGGAAGTTATTGAAAACAGGCCATGAAGTTCAATGTTCAAAACATGTATATGGAAATTTTGCCAAAATGGACCAACTTCAAGCCCTTCTGTTTCAATGATGCAAGCCTCAAATGACAAAACCTCCAAAATCAAAGTTATATATATTTTCAAGAAAATAAATGTGGAGTTAAATTTTGCATCATTTGGATTTTGGATGGGAAAGTTATGGGCACTTGAAGTTGGACTTTTTCATATTTCAATGACTTTGGTCCAAAGTGACCTATAATGTTTTGCATTATCACATGTATTTCTTTTAGGTTTATGAAATTTTGTCCAACATAACCATTTAAGTAGACATCTTAAAATTTACAATGCACTTGGTACCACCTCAAAATCATAAAAAATGAAGGCGTTGGGTCCTTGGGAAGTTGACCCAAAATTAGGGTTTCAGTCAAAATGACCTATAATGTTTTGAAATGAATGGTGACCTTCCAAGCTTCAAATCAATTTTTGATGAACATGAAAGTTGTTCATATGGTTCTTAATAACATATTTTCTCTTAGGGTCATCTTCATTTGACAAACACATCAAAATTTAGGTCTCAATGGATTTCAAAATAGTCAGATGAATTGACTGATCAACTTCTCAAGTCCAAACTTTAAATCTTGATGAATGGATGATTGAGGATACTCATATAAGATAATATATGCATAAAATTATGAATGAAAGAACTTCCCTTGATTGTATTTGATCATGGGTTGAGGTTGCTTCATGAGCAAGGCACAGTCAATGCACAGTTGAATTAGGGTTTCCTTGAGAAACAATCCTCAAGCCCTTTGGTTTATCTTGATCAAATTGACAAATTGAGATACTTGGGAGGCATATATGATGATTGAGAGCTTTGTGAACCATTTTCATGCTTGTTTTCACTTTCATCTAGCCACTTCAATGAGCATAGGGGCCTCCTAGGAGCCTTGGATCACATGATTGCTCAAGCTTCAAAACAAGCAAAGTTAGTGACATATTTTTATGTTTTTGGTTAGTAAACAAAATAAGAAAAGCAATAATATACAATTCAAGCATGCTTGGTGGTCTCAAACTAACTCACAAAATTCCCAACCCAAGGGAAAAGAGCCAAGATGCTATGATCCTTGAGGCAAATGCAATGTGCAATGATATGATGCCATGAGGGATCTTAGGGTCAAAATTAGGGTCTTACAAATGCCCCTATTTAAGTTCATTCTAGCCGGAGATATGAAAGTTAAAATCTTCATCTCGACGAGGTAGAATGGGCTTAAATAATAACAAAGAGACGAATTTTGGTCCCTAAGAGGCCTCATGGTGCAAATGTATGTATGCAAAAGTTAATACTCTGTGGGGATATATGTCCACAAAGGAAAATGAAATCAGGAGAAACTGAAAATCAATATGAGTAATACACTCATAAATGGGACAGATACTCTAGGTTATAAAGGGGGATAAAATGCGTGATCAGGTCACGACTTAAAATTTGTTGGGAGACACGAAGGGATTCCATGAAAATAAATCAATGGAAAGGCTCGAGCCGAAGCAAAGATGCATGTATTGGGGAATATGCCAATACAGCAAACTATCCACAAAGGATACTTCGGATAAAAATCTGGACTCAGATGGGGGATGTCCACTAAGGGACTCAGCTGAGGAAACAACAAATGAGGTATTACCGGTTACTGGGTAATAAGCTCAAAGAGACATGTGATCAAGACACCAGTATAAGGGCGAGAGAACAACATGCTCGAGGAGAATGAATATCTAAGACCGGCATAAGGGTGAGAGATATCAATCATCCAAAACATCTGAGGAAAACCTAATAAAGGTATATTTCAACTCAGGAAAATCTGACTCCATAGGGAACAAAAAGTCAAAATAGGGAGCAAAAGGAAGGAACACCAGGGGTACCGATTACTGGGCATATAATAGGTGACCAACCAGGCGTGAATTGGAGAATATTTCCAAGACACTCATCATCCGAAACGAGGGATGAAAAAGCAAACTCGATTACTGGATGGACATTCGATTCCATAAGGAAATACGAATCTTACTCAACTGGGGGAGAAAAAGACTTCGATTGAAGAGTGCATGAGATATACTATCTATTACCGTCAGAACATAGATAACATACTCGCATGGAAGATTATCCACAACCGATTACTGGTTTAATAAAGGATAAATTGACCGAAAAGAAAGGACATCGGGATATCGGCTACCGGGTATAAAATGATGACCAATCAAAGGGAGAGACAATCGTTACCAAACAAGGGTAAATGAAAGATGACTCGCTGGGGATACATTCACAAAAGCAATGATCCGGGAGATATATCACCGGTTACTGGGTGGTATACTCAAAAATGAAAGAATATCAATACCGAATATTGGATAAAGATAACCAACAAAAAGAGGATTACATCTACCGGTTACTGGGTAGAAAACCAAAGAAGAGAGTAACCGTCATCGGTTAGGATGAGCAAAATCAAGGGTTAACTCTGCAAGGGGACAAAATGGGGTTTACAACTACCTATTACTGGGTAGAAAACCACAGAAATAGGACTTATAACTACCGGTTACTGGGTAGAAGGCCACAACATTCGCTGGGGAAAGAATGAACAACTACTGTTTACTGAGCAATTGGTCATCTGAACCACAGGGAAATGCAGGGGAAATAATAAGAGTAGTCAATCTAGGAACAAACTAGAGAGACGCAATGAAACAAGACTCAACCCAATGAGGATATAACTCAGGGGAGTAATTCCTTCCCAATACATGTTTCGGGAGGAAACTGAAATAATAATCATCCACGAGGACATAACTCAGTGGGGAATATGGAAGAAAGGATAGACACCTTCTGCCTACAGGGCTGACTCCATATGGAGAGATCAGACACAAACATCTGCTTGGGGAAATATGTATCACCAAATAGCAGGAGATGACAAACAAAGATATATGGCAAAGAATGCAACATGAATATATGGATGTTATAATTTTGCATGTATATGCGTGGTTAATGTATGATTAATGCTGACAAACAGACACATCTAACACAAACAGGTCCAAGAATCAATGGACAGATATCCGTTACTACATCTCAAAAGAGAAGGCCAAGCCCATAGGAGAAATCCAATCTGGTGGGGGCACCAAATACTAGGAAACCAATCTCTGCAGGGGAGTAAGACCAATGCTGAGGATCGAGCGAAGTCGCTAACAGGGACAAAGACCACTGCTAGGGGAACAAGCAGGATCACCGGGGCTCAGAGACCACTGTTGGGAATAAGCAAAGGATCACGATCACCAAAGCTGGGGATCTTCCAATATTACGCATAGACAAGGATAAGATCAGCCGGAGAAGAAATCTACTAGGGGATCTTATCAGGGGGTGATGTGGAATTCTGTGGGGATCAACCACCAAAAAGAAGCACATCAAACAATCATTCACTTCTAACCACGGAGGGAAATATCTCTGTTGTAGAGAAGGAGAACCATACACTCCGCTGGGGAAGAAGACAACACATCCTCGTCGAAGTTCCAAAGCCAAATTAGGGTTAGGTAGAGCCTTATCTGGGGGAATTACACGGATAAGATCCACTGTAGAAGTAACTCTACTGGGGAAAAACCAAGGAAAGATATGAAACTCTGTGGGGAATAACCATCAAACAAAAGTTCCAATAACCACCACAATCCCTCATATCGCTTGAGAAACAAACTCTACCGAGGAGAAGAGAAACACCGCTCCGTCGGGGATAGAAAAATAAACATTTTCATCACCCGCTCTGCTAGGAGGAAAAACTATCCAAGAAGGAGGGAGTAACAACAATCAGGCTTCGATCAGGCGACTCCACTTGGGAAACAACTGCTGATGACTGAACCGGGGATAACCTGTAGGCGATCAGCTATATATAACCTGTTGGTGACCAAACTGGGGAAGTCTAACGTGAGCAACCTTGCTGAGGATAAATGGTAGGCCAACCTACTGGATATCAATGTGGGCAAATCTGTAGCACCTCAAATTTGCACCTATCATTGCACATACCATCTCATATTAGGTCATAGCATATCATGATACATTGCATAGCATTTGCATTGTTCCCCAGTTGCCTCAAGAGCAAGCAAGCAAGAAATTAGGTCAAACTGATCAGGAGATCAGTCGACCAATCAAGCAAAGGTGTTTCTCAAGGGATCAAAGCCCTAGGGTTTGTCCAACAAGTTCACATGACTTGGAGGTCTATTTGAAGTGTTCAAGTCAAGGGTTGAAGGCTCAGAGGTCAACAGTCAATGCACAGGCAGGCAGAAAACCCTAAACAGTCGACAGTCAGTCAAAGCAGTGGATGGTGGCCATTCTTGTGGAATTTGGGCACCATGATCAATCATCAAGAGTTCATATGTATTGAGACATCATTTGAAGTCAAAGTCTCAAGGAATTAGGGTTTGGAATTCATCAGAAGTGCACAGTCAAGTCCAAAACCCTAGAAAGTCAAAGTTGGTCAACTGTGGTTGATTCTTTGGTTCTGATGGATGGAAATGGTTTGAAGGAGCTTATTCATGTCCTAATAGGCCTCATGTGTCATGGCAATCAACATCATGGAAGAATTTAAAGCCAATCAGAAAATTTCCAGAAATAGAAAGTGGACCTGTAATTTCAACTGCCAAAAATAGAAACTTCTTGATCCTCATCTTACATCATGATACAAGCTCCAAATGAATTTTTGCCCAACATGAAAGTTGAAGATCTTGTTCTCCCATTTTCAAAAAGTCCAAGAACTCTCAAAACCCATGCATGGTTGTCAAGATATGATCCAATCATTTTCACAAAATTTTGAACTTCAACTGAGCATATCTCCCAAACCATAAGGCCAAATTTGGTGGGGTTTTTTCCTACAAACCACATTTTTCATCCTCTTTCCAAAAATATAAATTTCATGACCTAAAACCTTGCCAATCAAAATGGCATTTTTGGACCTTTTTCATTTAAATTCAAAGTTTGACCAAGCTTTGACTTTTTGATTCTTTGACTTTTTCTTGATTTGGCCAATTGGGAAATGTTTAGAATCACATTTGAAACATGTTCCAATTCCAAAACCATCATCATACCACTATTTTACCACATTTTTGACCATAGTTGCATAAGTTGTCATTTTGTGCAATTGGCTTCAAAGAGTAAAAACAAGGTTAGCATTTCACAAGTACATACAAAACAGCAAATCAAATGTCCTTTTCTGCTCATTCCAAGGCCCATTCGACCAGCTTGCTACACCCTCCAATTCCACATTCTTCCACTTAGCAAAAATGCAATTGTCTCTCATTAAGCTAATCAAGCTTACCATTCCTAAAGCCAACTCAAAACAGCACATATTTAAGCTCCATTCTGTCAATTGCAACCCTAATTTTGACGGCCACCAAACAGAAAATACACTCTCACTCTCATCTTGCATTTTTGCAAAAGCACAATTTCTGCAAAACCCTTGAAGAAACTCGAGCAAGCCTTGGTTCATCCACAATCCAAACAACATTTTGAAGCTTTTGGAACAACCATTTCTCAACTGGAACTTCATCTGCAGAACCTGTTTTCTCCAAACATCTCAAATGGCAATTCGAATTGTGGAAGTTTCCAAGCAAGTTTTGAGCCAAACAACCTCAAGACTTCATCATTGCAAGGCGTTGTGAGCATCTGTATAGGGCTGCAACACCAAAACAACACTGTATCATCAATTTCTTCAAATCAGGTAGGATTTTCGACCAACCCCTTTCTCAAAATGATGACATGCTTATGATAGTTTACTTCATACTGATGCCAATGAACTTTAAATCATTCAAAATGATCCACTGTGTTGAGAGAAATATGGTTTTGAAGTTCTATGCTCAAACTCATTTGTGTGGATTTCTTTGCTATGTGCTCGAGTTAATGATGATTAATGCCATATCCTTGTTGTTTGATGCTTACTGATGCTGTTACCATAGCTAATTTTAGGATTTGAACACTTTGATTTCTGCTCGTGTTTAGGTGGTACCCTGTTCATAAAACCCTGCCCAGTTTTTCTTTCATGATTAAGTGTTTTGTTGTTGTTTGAGTTTAGGTGATGATAGTAGATGCATGAACCTTGTTGTTAACCATGCTAAATGATTTCGTGTTGATGTTGGATATCATGTTGAACACCATGCTGCTTGCTTGCTATTGTTCTTGATGATTGCATGATGATGATGAACATGCCTTGCTGCTGTTTTGAATGTGCCTAGAAAAATCCATATGTCTGTGTTGTATGATGTTGTTTGCTTGCCAAATGCTATGCTGTTGGATGGTTGATGTTTGAATTCGTTTGGATAGTGATTGAATATGCATGAAGAGCATGAACACATGCTGTTATAAACCCTAGAGCTTGCCAGAATTTTGCATGAATGTGTATGGTTGATTGTTGTTGGGATGTGCATGAACATTGTCGTGTTATTGCCCTGCTGTTCACTATGTTGGAATTTTGATTGCATGAAGTTACATGATGAGCCATTGCTGTTGTTAAACCCCTAGGGTTTTAGAAACTCAGAGCTTTGAAGCTCATTGGCCACGTTACTGTTCTATTGGCTGGGAGCCAATCAGAACATTTTATTTGCCTTGCCAAAGCTGTGTCGTTTTAGTTAGTGATGCTGAATATTACCAAATTGCCATCCGCTGACTTATGTTGACCAATTGCCATACCATTTTGTTCATGTTTGCATCATAATTTCATCCAACTTCCACAATTAATTTCTCATTCATTTTTATTCCAAAAATTGTGAAATTTTTTCCTCATGATCATGAATGTGTCCTTTATTTAATTGTGATTTTTAATGATTTTTCCATTGGCTGGATTTTTTATGGTAATTATTTTCCCAACATGTGTGCATAAATGATACATCTTACCATTCCTTTTGTGAAATTGTCATGTTATATCCATTGCCTTTGAAATTTTTTGTGATAAAACTAGACATGTTGACCTTCATTTTGGTATAAAGTTTGTGGATTTCCCATTTGTGGTTTGTTGGTTATGATTTTTTGAAGTTATGTGTTGCACTTGGTGTCACAACATGATCATGCATTTTCCCTAATTTTGTTCACATACTTCCTTGCATCCAATTGACCCCAAATTTTGCATGAATGATCCCTTGTATGTCTATTTGATGTATGATTTCTCTTGGAATTTATTGTGCAATTTTCCATTTGTTTGTGATTTTTCTTCCCTGCCTAGTCCATGGTTGACTTTTTGTGCTACATGTTGCCAAACCTTTTGGGAAATTCTCATAACATATTGTATGTCCATGAAATTTCATATGTAATAACTAGACATCTCAAACTTTGCATTGGTGTTAATCTCACTCATTTCTCTTCTGTTTTCAAATTGATATGATTTTTTGAAGTTGACCTATGCTTGTTGACTTTCACCATGCTTACTTGAACTTGGTTTGACTTCATGATTTTAATTGACTGCCTTCCTCTCATCCAAATGCCATGAAATTTTACATGTATACCATGTTAGATGTTAGTATTGAGTGTGATTTATTTGATGATTTTTGAAAATGTTTGGGTTGACTTTTGATGCAAGTCATTCTGTTGACTTTTGTATGCTTTCCTTTGCCTTACTTTGACTTCAAATGTTCATGAAATGATCATAATGCATGATTTGAATGTGGGCCCAATTGTGTTTGCTTCCTAATTGTTTGACCTTGACTTTGGTTGACTTTTACTTGCTGCTTTGACTTTTTTCTTTCATCCTTGACCCTAGGCTAGTCCTAGTGGTCTTCTGTGCTTACTATTGAGTTCCTGTTTCAGGTTGAGCACCATTGCCATTGAGACCATACAAATGTGATTGGTTTTGATTAAATATCATGTACTAACCTTTGTTTTGTAGGTTTGACTCATGTGTTTGGGTCTGGCTTTGCACAGTTGACCTTCTGTGGTTGACTATTTATTCATTTCCTTTTGCTTTGAACTGTTGACTTGTTTACTAATAAGTTTGACTTTTTCAGGTACACTTTAGTTGCTTTAGTTGCTTGCTTTGCTTTTTAGCATTTGCTTTGAGGTATAAACATTTCTTCTTCATGTAGTCTGGAGACCCGGTCTGTTATTTGACCGGGCAAACTGTCTGAAGTCCTCCTTAAGAGGCAATGCCTGTGTTTGTTTATATTTGTCCCAAGCAGGAAAAGTCCTTCAAGTAAGGCAATTGGTGGAAGGTAGGGATAAGTAATCTATCCCCCACTATTCAGTGTGTCCTCTCTTTGCTCCCATTACATGGTTGAAGCAATGAGATAAAACCCCAAGATCTAATCGAGTCAATAATGTGGAGAGAGTTCCTACTTTCTGAACTCCCACACTTTCTTACATGCTCTCCCTGATCAGGGATAGAAGCAATGAGGCACACCCCTCATCTCCTTTTTCATCTGCTTCACCTGAGCCCCTCAATGGCCAGGTTAAGAGCGACCTTCACCCATTACAGTGGACTTTTATAGTCAAACCCTCTTGTGTGAGCCCCCTTGTTTGGCTATAGAGTGTGTTGTTTGATTCTCATTGGCTGTTTGGTTGCTTCATATGCACTTGCTTGCCTGTATGTTATGCATTTATCATCATCAATTACCGTTAATGCATGAGCATCTCTTTTGTCTGTTTGACATCATTATTGTTGTTTACCCATTGAGGACAATTGTAAGTCCTACGAGTTGGCATTTGTTCCTATGATATGGAAGTGAGTATAAGTCCATCACATTGGCCACTCATCTTATCTTTGCTTGTTGTATTGTTTGTATGTGAGGATACAATTGTAAGTCCCACAAGTTGGCAGTTGTTGTCCTAGGATCATACTGTGTGTTAGAGTAAGTCCCACAAGCTGGCATCTGACATCCCTGTTTTGCTTTCTTTGTTTGTGAGAGGATGCAATTGTAAGTCCCACAAGTTGGCATTTGCTTTCCTATGATCATGTGGGGAGTTAACCTAAGTCCCACAAGTTGGCAGTTGATTTCCATATTCCATTCTTGTTTCTTTTTTCTTTTTGGGGAGATTAGTGTAAGACCATTGAGTGGCCTCTAATATCCATTTCTGTTTATGGAGATTGGTGTAAATCCAGCTATTGGTATCCGATATTCGCTTTGTTTGTGAGATTGGAGTAAGACCATTGAGTGGCATCCGGTATCATTTGTTTGTTTATTTCATCATTACTTACTTTCCATTCCAAAGGACACCCTTGAATCATCCTATATATGATCTCAAGAAGTGAACCTCCTGAGAAGCTTTACTTTCCATCCTCACTCATTCATCCTCATTGTGTCCTAGAACCTTTTCACACTTTGATCTTAAACTTGACATAGACGTTGTGCAAACTTCTTCATGTTTTCAAACTAAAAACCTGGACTCAAGTCCTTGACTCTTTTTGCAAACTCCATTTCATGATACTTCTTTTGAATTAATCTTAATCATACTTTGACTTCACTTTCATAATCACAATCAATTAACTTCACTCATTCACCTGTTTTGGCCATGTCCATTAATCTTTTCATGCATTAGCCGTAGGTTTCAATTATCATTGTGGTTGATGTAAACCTCACCTTATCTTTAGTGAGTCGACAGTAAGACTTCCGTACTGAAAATAGGGTTAACCCCTCTCGTACGTCGAAGCTATCCTCGCATGGTGGATGTTGGTTTTGGTCGAGTGTTCTCCCATTGATAATGAAAAGCCTCAGTGCTATTGTTTAAAATTGAATCCAACTCACTTTTGGAAATCTTTTAGCCGAACTACGGTGTTTTGATCCTTACCTTTGATGGAAGGTACGTAGGCAGCGGGTTCATCCGCTCAAACCCAATAAAACTTGTACATTCTTTTCTCATCATCTCACTCATGTTTGCACAATGCATATGTCTTAACAAATAACAATCTTTTACAACAAGTGTGAAAAGGGCTCCCTAGGAGTACCTAGGACGTAGTGGGTGCCTAACACCTTCCCATTGCGTAACTTACCCCTTACCCGGAATCTCTGATCTTTTATTAGTTTTCTACGTGTAAAACTTCTTAGGCTTTTGTTCGCTTTTTAGCCAATCCTTTGGATAAATAAAAGTGCGGTGGCGACTCGAAACTTCATTGTATGCTTTGCTTATGATTTAATTGATAAATCATATGGCGACGAATACACCGCTACAGAAAAGTGGCGACTCTGCTGGGGACTCTAGTTTCCTTGGCGGTAGTGCCTACTTTTCACCTTTGTTGTGATATATTGTTATTTGTTATTTGATTTATTCTTGTACCATTTGGGATCACTGTATTGATTGTAATGTGTGATTTGCTTGACATACATTGCTGTTTGCTTTGGTGGTCTGTGAGATGAGTTCTATACCCGAACTCGAGTGCACTCTAGGATAGGAGAATGGCATAGTCTTGTCGACTGGTGTGGAGTAGTCCTTAGCCAGTTGACTTGCGAGTCCATTCACTTGGTGGAGGTCATGTTGAACTAATAATGTCACACAAGTTATTTGTGGTTAGGCATTATTCTTTCAATCATGTTCCGCAGAAGCCAAGGACTTTAGTTTACCAAACCCATCTTGGCCTATTTTTAGGACCGTAGTGCGGAGATCGTTCAGATGTCAGTTCTGATGCGATTGTCACGCGATACTACACTCATAAGAGTTTCTCTTGAGAATATTCTTGGAATACGAGTATTCGTTCCTCCGATAATATTCGAAAGATGGAACGATGATTATGGGAACCTCTGATAGAACATGTCTGGCAGGTTTAAACCCTAGTACACTCCTTTTGGGTGGTTCTTAACCGAGACCCCATGCTCGTGACTCTCAACAAACCCTTGATTCGTGGTTGAGTCGTTCAAACATCGTTAATATCAATGGATCCCGGATCGGGTGCAAAACCTAAAATCCACCAAAGCGGCTGGTTGATATTAGGGATGTTTGAACCGGTTCATGTACCGCTAATATCAATGGAACTTGGGTGTCGATAAGGTGAAAACCTAAATCCACCAAAATGGATGATTGATATTAGGGATACACAGAGCTTTCCCACGACCTTTGCTTGGTGTGACTTGCTTGATTCTTGAGTGTGTTTGTTGCATTCATACATTCATGCACTCATCCGCATACATGTCATCATCAGAAAAAGAAAATGTTCAAGGAACTTAAAGGGTTTATTTGCAAATTTTTCAGACAATGGAAAGACCAAAAAGACATACAAAGAAGTACAGCTTCAAGCAGCCCGACGTAAAAGAGTTAAGGAATCTGACATCATATGTATTAGATCCCTTGGGTTTCAAAGCTCGCTATGGGAAGCTTCTGCCTCTGCTCACCACTCAGGTTGACGAAGGGTTGATGAGTACTCTTGCTCAGTTCTACGATCCGTTGCATCGTTGCTTCTTATTCCCAGACTTCCAGCTACTGCCAACCTTGGAAGAATACTCTCACCTCATTGGGATTCCGATTCTGGATCAGGTGCCGTTCAGTGGCCTAGATAGTATTCCATCTGCTCGAGAGATTGCTAGCTTGTTGCACATAGATGAAGACCTGATTAGAGCTAATCTGACTACCAAAGGCGGAATTCGAGGTTTTCCTTCCGAGTTCCTCATTTCCCAAGCTACCTTTTATGGGAAGGCCATGAGTGAGGATGCCTTTGAGGCTCTGTTTGTGCTACTCATCTATGGATTGGTACTATTCCCCAACTTCGACAAGTTCGTGGAGATGAACGCTATTAGGATCTTTTCCGTCCTTAATCCAGTTCCGACTTTGTTGGGTGATGCTTATTTCTCCATGCACTTGAGGAATATGAAGAATGGAGGAGTTATTGTCTGCTGTTTACCCCTGCTGTACAAGTGGTTTATTTCGCACTTGCCGCAGACAGTCGCTTTCAAGGAGAACAAGGGATGTCTACGGTGGTCTCAGAGACTCATGTCTCTCACCAATGATGATATCACCTGGTATGATCGCGTGTACGATACCGTTCAGATCATCGACTATTGTGGGGAATTCCCTAATGTGCCTCTTCTTGGTACATGTGGTGGGATTACCTACAATCCTATTCTTGCACGACGTCAGCTTGGGTTCCCCCTGAAAGATAAACCTAATAACATTCTGTTAGAAGGTGCGTTTTTCCAGGAGGGTAAAGATCCCCAAGGCCTGAAAGCCAGATTTGTCCGTGCATGGTGCAGTATCCGCAAGAAGAGTAGGAATGAGTTGGGTCCGAAGAACTGCATTGCTTTGGAGCCCTATACCTCTTGGGTCAGACAGAGAGTTGCCACCTACCTGATGCCGTACGATCATCCAAGACCTACACCGTTGGATGTGGCTGGGCCTTCAACCCTCCCTACCCAACGTGTAGAGGAGTTGAGAGAGGAGGACCTTTCGCGTGCCTGGATCCGCGAGAGAGAGGAATTGCTGCAGCAGCTCAAGGAGAAGGACGCTATGATCGAGTTTCTCGAGCACCGAGTGATCGACGATCCGAACGACACTTGGACTTCTCTGCTTCCTCAGTCATCCAAATTCTGGAAGAGGAAGTATGATCGACTTGCCAAAGAGAAAGCTGACATGGAGGCTGCCTATGAGAGAGAGATTAAGAAGTTGTGCACTTCCCGTCTTCCAGCATCCCGAGCTTCTAGGGATCCATAGGATGTCATTTACCTTTTCTCTTTGTAATAAATCAAGAATGCTGTATTTCTTTGTCTCAATATATTGAATGAAATATTTCCATTAGCAAACAAAAATGTTTAAATATTCAAAAATATTGCTAATAATACCCCAAGGGTTCCTTGAAAACAAAGCATTTGCACAAGCATTGCATGCATCATACTCATCTCATTTGCATAACAGGTGTTCTCAGGCCATCTTCTTACCTTGATTCCTGTGTCCAGACAGGATAGCTGACCAAAGGCCGCACCGCTACTCAACGAGGCTCAACCATCAACGCAACATGGATCAAGTTCAAGCCGAGTTAGCTGAAATGAGGGCAAGCATGGCCCAGTTCATTCATATGATGCAAGGGGTTGCACAAGGCCAGGAAGAGCTCCGAGCAATGGTCCAGAGGCAAGAAGCTACATTGCCACCGCCCAACCAGCCTCTGCAAGAAGGAAACCCAGTTCCTGAGGTCCCTGCCGCTGCTATTCCCGTCAACGACTATGCTGTAGGTGAAGAGTTGAGGGGTATCCGAGTCAACGGTCAACCGATTGCTCCGGATGTTGTTAGTCCCAGAGTCATCCACGCTCCGGTCCGTAACAGAATTCCAATTGTTGACAGACAAGAGGATTTGTTTACTATGCTCAGCGAAGACGACAATATCTTGGGTAGAAATGATGCGAGAGATCGCAAAGTTGAGGCCCTTGCTGAGAAGATCAGAGCAATGGAATGCCAAAACTCCCTCGGTTTTGACGTTACGAACATGGGATTGGTTGAAGGACTCAGAATCCCGCACAAATTCAAGGCGCCGTCATTTGATAAATACAACGGTACCTCCTGCCCTCGCACCCACGTGCAGGCGTACTACAGAAAAATATCCGCATATACTGACGATGAAAAGATGTGGATGTATTTCTTCCAGGATAGTCTATCTGGGGCGTCCTTGGATTGGTACATGGAATTGAAGCGGGATTCAATTCGGTGATGGAGAGACCTGGGTGAGGCGTTCCTCAGGCAGTACAAGCACAATATGGACATGGCCCCAACCAGAACTCAGTTGCAGAGCTTATGTCAGAAAAGCAATGAGAGTTTCAAAGAGTACGCCCAGAGATGGCGCGAACTAGCTGCAAGAGTTCAACCCCCTATGCTGGAGAGGGAGTTGACTGACATGTTCATTAGCACTCTTCAGGGTGTCTACATGGACCGGATGGGAAGCTGCCCATTCGGAAGCTTTTCTGACGTCGTAATCTGCGGCGAAAGAACTGAGAGCCTGATCAAGGCTGGGAGGATCCACGATACTGGTTCCTCATCTTCTTCAAAGAAACCCTTCTCTGGGGCACCTCGCCGTAGAGAAGGAGAAACCAATGCTGTACAGCACAGAGGGAGTGCATACAGAGCTAACAACAACAGGGACCAGTATCGTCCAGTAGCTGCAGTGACCATTCCTACACCTCAACCGCGTCCACAACAACAAAGAGTTCAGCAACAACAACCGCAACGACCTCAACAACAGCAACAACAACAACAACGTCCTTTCCAGCCTCAGCAGAGACAGAGGTTGAATCCTGATAGAAGATTTGATCCTTTGCCTATGTCTTACGCAGAGCTACTACCCGAACTACTCCGGTTAGGGTTCGTAGAGTTGCGTACGATGGCAACTCCTACTGTGCTGCCACCCGGCTACGATGCGAATGTAAGATGTGACTTTCACTCTGGGGCACCAGGCCACCATACTGAAAGATGTCGGGCGTTTCAGCACAAGGTCCAGGACTTGATTGATTCCAAGGCAATCAACTTCTCTCCGGTTCCGAATGTGGTAAACAATCCTATGCCACCACATGGAGGGCATAGGGTTAATAACATTGAAGATGGGGAAGCTGAAGACCTAATCGTAGATGTTGAAGATGTTCAGACGTCTTTGTTGGTCGTCAAGGGCCGATTGTTGAGGGGGGGTGTTGACCCAGGTTGTTCAGAAGATTGTGTGGGTTGTTCAGAATCTACCAACGGTTGTGACCAGCTGAGGGCTGGAATTCAGAGTTTGATGGACGAGGGCTGTTTGCAGTTCAGCCGTGCTACCAGAGATAATGGGGCAGTGTCTACTGTCACCATTTTTTATAAACCGGCTGAAGGAAGAGGGCGTGGGGCTGTCAGTACATCCACCACCAGCAATACTCCGGTTACCATTCCCACCCCGGTAACCATCAGAGCACCTACTACTATTGTGGCGTCCGGCAGAGGACAAGTTGGAAATAGTAGAGCTGTTCCGTGGAGTTATGACAACGCCTATCGCCGAGATAGGAGGGCTGGTAACCAAACGAGGCCAGTTAACCAAGCGCTGGTTACGATCAGTGCTCCTGTGAGGATCCCTGCTGTCACAAGTCCTGTGGTGGACAATGTTGGAGGACAGGGAGGCTTCACAAGGAGTGGACGACTGTTTGCTCCTCAGCCTTTGAGAGATACTGCTGCTGAGTCATCTGCAAGGGCTAAGGGTAAACAAACATTGGTTGACGAAGAACCGGCTCAGAAGGAGGCTGAGGGTTCTTTTCAGAAAGATGTCGAGGAGTTTATGAAAATTATTAAGAAGAGTGACTACAAAATTGTGGATCAACTCAACCAGACTCCGTCGAAGATCTCGATACTCTCCTTGCTGATGTGTTCTGAGGCACATCGGGACGCCTTGCTGAAAATGTTGAATATGGCATATGTCCCGCAAGAGATATCAGTCAACCAGCTAGAGGGTGTTCTAGCAAATGTGAGTACCAGGCACGGTGTAGGTTTCACTGACCTAGACTTGACACCTGAGGGCCGTAATCACAACAAAGCCTTGCACATCACTATGGAGTGCAAAGGTGCAGTACTATCTCACGTGCTAGTAGACACCGGGTCGTCCCTGAATGTCCTTCCGAAGCAAATATTGAAGAAAATCGATGTTGAGGGAGTCGTGCTCACTCCCAGTGACCTGATCGTGCGTGCATTCGACGGATCCAAACGATCTGTGTTTGGTGAAGTCACTTTGCCGGTGAAGATAGGTCCAGAAGTCTTCGACATCGTGTTCTATGTGATGGACATTCAGCCTGCTTACAGCTGTTTGTTGGGGCGTCCTTGGATTCACGCCGCTGGGGCAGTCTCGTCGACTCTCCATCAAAAGCTCAAATATGTCTGGAACGGTCAGATCGTGACCGTCTGCGGTAAAGAGGAGATTCTGGTGAGTCATCTCTCCTCATTCAAGTATGTTGAGGTGGATGGCGAGATCCACGAAACCCTGTGCCAGGCGTTCGAGACTGTGGCATTGGAAGGGGTAGCTTGTGCTGAGCAGAGGAAGCCAGGTGCTTCGATTTCGTCATACAGGCAAGCAAAAGAAGTGGTTGACTCCGGTAAAGCTGAGGGCTGGGGCAAGATGGTTGACTTGCCGGTGAAAGAAGACAAATTCGGCATTGGGTACGAGCCTCTCCAAGCAGAGCAGCATGTACAAGCAGGTCCGAGTACCTTCACCAGCGCTGGGCTGATGAACCATGGAGATGTCTTTGCTACTGATGGTGAGGACAGTGATCATGATTTGGACGTCTGGGTCCGCCCTTGTGCACCAGGCGAGGTTATCAACAACTGGACAGCAGAAGATGTGGTCCAAGTTACTCTACTGACAGAGTAATTTTCTTTTGTTTTTTCATTTTGCATGAAAACCCTACGTTCCGCCCAGGGCGTAGTGATTCATTGTAGGGCCACATCATGTTCGCAATGTTTATAAATAAAGGACGTTTTTTCAATCAAATTTTGAGATCTTTGTCTTTCTATTTTCTGTTTTTCCACTTTTTCAAAACAATAAAAATGGCAATGTTTTTGTTTTTTGTGACTTTATCGAAATCTTTTTCTAAAAACAAAACATTAAACATGCAGAAGTGATCTTTTGGCATCCACTGTGAACGACTCTGTTATGGCTCAGTATGATTTCAACAATCCCATCTACCAAGCTGAAGAGGAGAGTGAGGAAGACTGTGAACTCCCTGCAGAATTGGTCAGATTACTGAAGCAAGAGGAAAGGGTCATCCAACCTCACCAGGAAGAGTTGGAAACTATTAATCTGGGTACCGAGGACGCCAGAAGAGAGATCAAGATTGGGGCTGCTTTGGAAGACTCTGTCAAGAGAAGGCTAATCGAGATGCTGAAAGAATATGTGGAAATATTCGCCTGGTCATACCAAGATATGCCTGGGTTGGATACAGACATTGTGGTGCATCGGTTACCTCTCAGAGAAGAGTGTCCGTCGGTTAAGCAGAAGCTTCGCAGAACTAGTCCTGATATGGCTGTCAAGATCAAAGAAGAGGTTCAGAAGCAGTGGGACGCAGGTTTCTTGGCTGTAACCAGTTACCCACCGTGGGTTGCCAATATTGTTCCCGTGCCGAAGAAGGATGGCAAAGTCAGGATGTGTGTCGACTACCGAGATCTGAATAAGGCGAGTCCGAAAGATGATTTCCCATTACCTCACATTGATGTATTGGTGGATAATACGGCTCAATCCTCGGTGTTCTCTTTCATGGACGGTTTCTCAGGCTACAATCAAATCAAGATGGCGCCAGAGGACATGGAAAAGACGACATTCATTACACCTTGGGGCACGTTCTGCTACAAGGTAATGCCATTTGGGTTGAAGAATGCCGGTGCTACCTATCAGAGGGCAATGACGACTCTCTTTCATGACATGATGCACAACGAAATCGAAGTGTACGTGGATGATATGATTGCGAAGTCGCAGACGGAAGAGGAGCACCTGGTTAATCTGCAGAAGTTATTTGACAGACTGGTCAAGTTCAAACTGAGGCTGAATCCGAACAAGTGCACGTTTGGAGTGAGATCCGGGAAGCTCTTAGGCTTCATTGTCAGTGAGAAAGGGATTGAGGTAGATCCAGCTAAAGTCAAAGCTATTCAAGAGATGCCTGAACCAAAGACGGAAAAGCAAGTCCGTGGGTTTTTAGGGAGGTTGAACTACATCGCAAGGTTCATATCTCATCTAACTGCCACATGTGAACCAATTTTCAAACTACTCAGAAAGAATCAGGCGATCAAATGGAATGATGACTGTCAGGAAGCTTTTGACAAAATCAAAGAATACTTACAAAACCCTCCAATCCTGATTCCTCCAGTTCCAGGGAGACCACTGATCATGTACCTTTCAGTCACCGAGACTTCAATGGGGTGTGTGTTGGGTCAGCATGACGAGTCTGGTCGAAAAGAGCATGCCATATACTACCTAAGCAAAAAGTTTACCGACTGTGAAACAAGATATTCACTGCTCGAGAAAACTTGCTGTGCTTTGGCCTGGGCTGCTCGCCGACTAAGGCAGTATATGTTGAACCATACCACCCTGTTGATTTCTAGGATGGATCCTGTGAAATACATCTTTGAGAAGCCAGCTCTCACCGGACGTGTTGCCCGTTGGCAGATGATCTTAACCGAGTATGACATTCAGTACACGTCTCAGAAAGCCATCAAAGGTAGTATTCTGTCAGACTATCTTGCCGAACAACCAATCGATGATTATCAGCCAATGATGTTTGAATTCCCTGATGAAGACATCATGTATCTGAAGACGAAAGACTGTGAAGAGCCGCTTGTTGAGGAGGGACCGGATCCTGATGACAAGTGGACACTGATGTTTGATGGGGCTGTGAATATGAACGGTAATGGTGTTGGGGCAGTGTTGATTAATCCCAAAGGTGCCCATATACCTTTTTCTGCCAGATTGACATTCGACGTCACCAACAATGAAGCTGAGTATGAGGCTTGTATCATGGGGATAGAAGAAGCCATTGATCTGAGGATCAAAACACTTGATATATTTGGAGATTCAGCTCTAGTGATCAATCAGGTCAATGGAGATTGGAATACGAACCAGCCGCATCTGATTCCGTATAGAGACTACACCAGAAGAATACTGACGTTCTTCAAGAAGGTGAAGTTGTATCACGTCCCCCGAGACGAAAATCAGATGGCTGATGCCTTGGCTACTTTATCCTCCATGATAAAGGTTCATTGGTGGAATCATGTGCCACATGTTGCTGTGAATCGACTTGAGAGGCCTGCATATGTGTTTGCAGCCGAGTCTGTTAATGCTATTGATGATAAACCGTGGTATTATGACATCAAGAACTTCCTCAAGACTCAAGAGTATCCTGAGGGTGCGTCGAGGAATGATAAGAAGACCCTGAGAAGGCTAGCTGGAAGCTTTTATCTGAATCAGGATGACGTGCTATACAAGAGAAACTTTGACATGGTTCTGCTCAGATGCGTGGATAGACACGAAGCAGACATGTTAATGCAAGAAGTGCACGAGGGTTCGTTTGGTACCCACGCTGGTGGCCATGCAATGTCGAAGAAATTGCTGAGAGCCGGATATTACTGGATGACTATGGAATCCGATTGCTTCAAATATGCTCGGAAGTGCCATAAGTGTCAAATCTACGCTGACAAGGTGCATGTACCACCAAGCCCATTGAATGTCATGAACTCGCCTTGGCCGTTCGCCATGTGGGGCATTGACATGATTGGGAGGATTGAACCAACTGCCTCGAATGGACATCGCTTCATCTTGGTTGCGATCGATTACTTCACCAAATGGGTGGAAGCAGCTTCTTATGCCAATGTCACCAAACAAGTGGTTGCCCGGTTCATCAAGAAAGAAATCATCTGTCGTTATGGAGTTCCCGAGAGAATCATCACTGACAATGGTTCGAATCTCAATAACAAAATGATGAAAGACTTATGCAGAGATTTCAAGATTGAACATCACAATTCTTCTCCTTACAGACCGAAGATGAATGGTGCTGTAGAGGCAGCTAACAAGAATATCAAGAAGATTGTGCAGAAGATGGTCGTTACGTACAAAGATTGGCATGAGATGTTGCCTTTCGCTTTGCATGGATACCGTACTTCAGTGCGTACGTCGACCGGGGCAACCCCCTACTCCCTTGTGTATGGTATGGAAGCAGTCCTACCAGTTGAGGTGGAGATCCCTTCTCTGAGGGTATTATTGGATGTCAAGTTGGACGAAGCCGAGTGGATTCGTACAAGGTTTAATGAGTTAAGCCTTATCGAAGAGAGGCGGTTGGCAGCTGTTTGCCATGGGCAGTTATATCAGAGAAGGATGAAGCGAGCCTTTGATCAGAAAGTGCGTCCTCGGACATTTCAAACTGGCGATCTAGTTTTGAAGAGGATCCTTCCTCCCGGTACAGATAACAGGGGCAAGTGGACCCCTAACTACGAAGGTCCATATGTTGTGAAGAAGGTTTTCTCCGGTGGAGCCTTGATGCTTACAACTATGGATGGTGAAGACTTCCCTTCCCCTGTCAACTCAGATGTAGTCAAAAAATACTTCGCATAAATTGACCCGCTGGACAAAAAGAACAAAAGAGTCCAGGCAAAAATGGGCATCCCGGCGAACCAAAAAACAGAAAGAAAAGGTTCGGGCAAAAGTTAGGGATAAAAATGAAAAATAATTGTACACCCGGTAAGTCGAAAACCCGCAAGGGCGACTTAGGCAAAAATGGGTATCCCGGTGGATTGAAAACCCGAAAGGGCGATCCAGCCAAAAGAGGGATTAAAGCGAAGACTACAGTCTGAGTTATCTGTACTTCATCATGCTTCGTCAGCTACCATCTCGACAGATGTGATCGGTCCAATCAGTCTTCTCAGAAAGCAAGGAATTGGGAGGAAACTGATGATCTATGAGTTATAACAGAGTTGGGAAACAGTGAATGTCGTGTTCACATTGCCATTAGGATAGTTTATTTTTCCTTTTGTGCGCAATTACCTCTTCCTAGGAATTGCTTCCCAATGTATTTGCCTTTTCAGGCACTTTTTCAATCAATAAAAGTCGTTATTCAGATAAATTGCTCTCTTGTTTTTACTTTTACTGTTTTGTTTGCAAAAACGTCCGAATTTTTGATAAACATTGCATCTAAAAACATGAAGGCTAAACAATGACGTGCAGAAAAATTAAAACATTTGAAAATCATTTTGAATGTTGAGGACACTTGAGCGTATCTTGTCCGTATACTCCCTGGGGCATCTGTTTGTTCCGATTTGCAGGTTGTCACCTGTGAATATTTTCCCCAGTAAGGTCGTCACCTGTGAGCATTCTCCAGCAGTGCTTTTTCCCAGACAGAATCATTCTCCTAACTTGTTTTGTTTGAGTCTTCCCCAGCGAAGCAATCATTTCTCCAGCAGAGTTTATCCCACCAGTGGATTGGACGGGTTTTTATAGCAGGTCGATATCTGCATCCCCAGCTGAGTTGTTTCTACTTGTGCGGTGTGGGTCGTCCCCGGCAGAGTAACAGATATTCCCCGAAGCAGAGTTCATCGTATCTGAGGATTGTATGGGCCTTATCCCCAGAGAGTCTCTTAGTTTATCTCCCCCAGCGGAATAGTGATTTCCTCAGCTGAGCGGTTATTTCTCCAAGCGAAAGTTTTTGTGGATTCGTTGGACTCTCTCCAGCAGACTACCTGTATTTCTCCCTAGCAGAGTTGATTCATTTCTCCCCAACAGAGTTGCTTTCTTACTCCCCAGCGAGCTGCCTTATCTTCCCCTAGGGGAATGGTATTGTTAGTTCCCCAGCAGTTGTATTGTTTCCCCCAGCGGATTTATCTTGAAGATTCCTCAGCACAGTCATCCTGTGTATCTCTCCTCGCAGAGTTCTTATCATATTGCATTGCATATAGTAATCATTGCATCCTCAAAACTGCGTAGCATTTCCATCCCATATGGAGCATTACGCCATAGAAAAATTCAAACATATGCATTCATGTGTTCGAGATCACATCAGACCGTATCCCCCGGCAGAGGCGGATCATCTTTATTCAACATCAGCACCAAGTCTGCTATAGTTGCTTCGACAGCATTCAGAATTGTTTATCCCCACAGAGGTTTATTTCCTCACCCGATGGTGACAGAAGTTTGTTTCTCCCCAGTGAGACCCCCAGCAAGTGATCAGCCTTGCTTCAACATATCCCAGATGTCGTTCCTTGTGATACCAGTAAGTGTCATGTCAACACCCGCGTGTGTCTTCATTTTTTTGGTGTCGGTAAACGCCATTGTTTCGGTGTCGGCAAACATCGAGTTCCACCCAGTCATCAGTAAATGTCTGGTCATTTTTTTTGGTGTCGGTAAACGCCATTGTTTCGGTGTCGGTAAACATCGAGTCTCACCCAGTCATCGGTAAATGTCTGGTCGTTTTTGGTGTCGGTAAACGCCATTGTTTCGGTGTCGGTAAACATCGAGTCTCACCCAGTCATCAGTAAATGTCTGGTCGTTTTTGGTGTCGGTAAACGCCATTGCTTCGGTGTCGGTAAACATCGAGTCTTTCTTTCAGTCATCGGTAAATGTCTGATAATCCCCAACAGAAATCCCCAGTAGAGTCATCTGTAAATGTCCTACCCGGTTTTCAGTTGCAAATATGTGTTTGTCTCACCAATAAATTTCTCATCCCAGTCATCGGTAAATGTCTGGTCATTCTTTCTGATGTCGGTAAACATCATCTTTCGATGACGGTAAACATCGTGTCTCATCCCAGTCATCGATAAATGTCTGGTCATTTTTTTGTTCTCCTGTTAATAAATCAAAAACCCCAGAAGTCGTCGGTAAACGTCTCGTCTGGTATCACCACAAAAGATTTTGTTCCTCCCCAAGCGGAGATGCCATCGGTAAATGGCCCAGTTTTCTTCGATATCGGTAAATATCGAATTCCCAGTTGTAGCAGCCATCGGTAAATGGTCTTGCTAAGTTGACATCGGTAAGTGTCCAGTTTCTTTGAAGCCACCATCGGTAAATGGTCTTGCTTCTTCTCTACATCAAATCTGTTTCCCAGCAGCCATCGGTAAATGGTCTGGCTGAAGTTGATATCGGTAAATATCAAAGTCCCAGTTTTAACCATCGGTAAATGGTTTGCTTTTCAGAAGTTTGTTTTCCCCAGCCGCCATCGGTAAATGGTCGTGCTGAAGTTGATATCGGTAAATATCAAGGTTCCAGTTCTTCAAACCATCGGTAAATGGTTTTGCTTTTCTGAAGCTGTCATGCAGTTTATCATCGGTAAATGACGTGGTTTTCTTGTATTGTATCCAGTCGGTGCAAATTTCTACGGTTCTTTTGTATTCAATCCCTGTTTACCCTGAAAGTCTGACAGCCATTGCTATCATCCGTTCGGGTTCCCAGCTGATTGAATAGGGGCAGCTGTAGCACCTCAAATTTGCACCTATCATTGCACATACCATCTCATATTAGGTCATAGCATATCATGATACATTGCATAGCATTTGCATTGTTCCCCAGTTGCCTCAAGAGCAAGCAAGCAAGAAATTAGGTCAAACTGATCAGGAGATCAGTCGACCAATCAAGCAAAGGTGTTTCTCAAGGGATCAAAGCCCTAGGGTTTGTCCAACAAGTTCACATGACTTGGAGGTCTATTTGAAGTGTTCAAGTCAAGGGTTGAAGGCTCAGAGGTCAACAGTCAATGCACAGGCAGGCAGAAAACCCTAAACAGTCGACAGTCAGTCAAAGCAGTGGATGGTGGCCATTCTTGTGGAATTTGGGCACCATGATCAATCATCAAGAGTTCATATGTCTTGAGACATCATTTGAAGTCAAAGTCTCAAGGAATTAGGGTTTGGAATTCATCAGAAGTGCACAGTCAAGTCCAAAACCCTAGAAAGTCAAAGTTGGTCAACTGTGGTTGATTCTTTGGTTCTGATGGATGGAAATGGTTTGAAGGAGCTTATTCATGTCCTAATAGGCCTCATGTGTCATGGCAATCAACATCATGGAAGAATTTAAAGCCAATCAGAAAATTTCCAGAAATAGAAAGTGGACCTGTAATTTCAACTGCCAAAAATAGAAACTTCTTGATCCTCATCTTACATCATGATACAAGCTCCAAATGAATTTTTGCCCAACATGAAAGTTGAAGATCTTGTTCTCCCATTTTCAAAAAGTCCAAGAACTCTCAAAACCCATGCATGGTTGTCAAGATATGATCCAATCATTTTCACAAAATTTTGAACTTCAACTGAGCATATCTCCCAAACCATAAGGCCAAATTTGGTGGGGTTTTTTCCTACAAACCACATTTTTCATCCTCTTTCCAAAAATATAAATTTCATGACCTAAAACCTTGCCAATCAAAATGGCATTTTTGGACCTTTTTCATTTAAATTCAAAGTTTGACCAAGCTTTGACTTTTTGATTCTTTGACTTTTTCTTGATTTGGCCAATTGGGAAATGTTTAGAATCACATTTGAAACATGTTCCAATTCCAAAACCATCATCATACCACTATTTTACCACATTTTTGACCATAGTTGCATAAGTTGTCATTTTGTGCAATTGGCTTCAAAGAGTAAAAACAAGGTTAGCATTTCACAAGTACATACAAAACAGCAAATCAAATGTCCTTTTCTGCTCATTCCAAGGCCCATTCGACCAGCTTGCTACACCCTCCAATTCCACATTCTTCCACTTAGCAAAAATGCAATTGTCTCTCATTAAGCTAATCAAGCTTACCATTCCTAAAGCCAACTCAAAACAGCACATATTTAAGCTCCATTCTGTCAATTGCAACCCTAATTTTGACGGCCACCAAACAGAAAATACACTCTCACTCTCATCTTGCATTTTTGCAAAAGCACAATTTCTGCAAAACCCTTGAAGAAACTCGAGCAAGCCTTGGTTCATCCACAATCCAAACAACATTTTGAAGCTTTTGGAACAACCATTTCTCAACTGGAACTTCATCTGCAGAACCTGTTTTCTCCAAACATCTCAAATGGCAATTCGAATTGTGGAAGTTTCCAAGCAAGTTTTGAGCCAAACAACCTCAAGACTTCATCATTGCAAGGCGTTGTGAGCATCTGTATAGGGCTGCAACACCAAAACAACACTGTATCATCAATTTCTTCAAATCAGGTAGGATTTTCGACCAACCCCTTTCTCAAAATGATGACATGCTTATGATAGTTTACTTCATACTGATGCCAATGAACTTTAAATCATTCAAAATGATCCACTGTGTTGAGAGAAATATGGTTTTGAAGTTCTATGCTCAAACTCATTTGTGTGGAATTCTTTGCTATGTGCTCGAGTTAATGATGATTAATGCCATATCCTTGTTGTTTGATGCTTACTGATGCTGTTACCATAGCTAATTTTAGGATTTGAACACTTTGATTTCTGCTCGTGTTTAGGTGGTACCCTGTTCATAAAACCCTGCCCAGTTTTTCTTTCATGATTAAGTGTTTTGTTGTTGTTTGAGTTTAGGTGATGATAGTAGATGCATGAACCTTGTTGTTAACCATGCTAAATGATTTCGTGTTGATGTTGGATATCATGTTGAACACCATGCTGCTTGCTTGCTATTGTTCTTGATGATTGCATGATGATGATGAACATGCCTTGCTGCTGTTTTGAATGTGCCTAGAAAAATCCATATGTCTGTGTTGTATGATGTTGTTTGCTTGCCAAATGCTATGCTGTTGGATGGTTGATGTTTGAATTCGTTTGGATAGTGATTGAATATGCATGAAGAGCATGAACACATGCTGTTATAAACCCTAGAGCTTGCCAGAATTTTGCATGAATGTGTATGGTTGATTGTTGTTGGGATGTGCATGAACATTGTCGTGTTATTGCCCTGCTGTTCACTATGTTGGAATTTTGATTGCATGAAGTTACATGATGAGCCATTGCTGTTGTTAAACCCCTAGGGTTTTAGAAACTCAGAGCTTTGAAGCTCATTGGCCACGTTACTGTTCTATTGGCTGGGAGCCAATCAGAACATTTTATTTGCCTTGCCAAAGCTGTGTCGTTTTAGTTAGTGATGCTGAATATTACCAAATTGCCATCCGCTGACTTATGTTGACCAATTGCCATACCATTTTGTTCATGTTTGCATCATAATTTCATCCAACTTCCACAATTAATTTCTCATTCATTTTTATTCCAAAAATTGTGAAATTTTTTCCTCATGATCATGAATGTGTCCTTTATTTAATTGTGATTTTTAATGATTTTTCCATTGGCTGGATTTTTTATGGTAATTATTTTCCCAACATGTGTGCATAAATGATACATCTTACCATTCCTTTTGTGAAATTGTCATGTTATATCCATTGCCTTTGAAATTTTTTGTGATAAAACTAGACATGTTGACCTTCATTTTGGTATAAAGTTTGTGGATTTCCCATTTGTGGTTTGTTGGTTATGATTTTTTGAAGTTATGTGTTGCACTTGGTGTCACAACATGATCATGCATTTTCCCTAATTTTGTTCACATACTTCCTTGCATCCAATTGACCCCAAATTTTGCATGAATGATCCCTTGTATGTCTATTTGATGTATGATTTCTCTTGGAATTTATTGTGCAATTTTCCATTTGTTTGTGATTTTTCTTCCCTGCCTAGTCCATGGTTGACTTTTTGTGCTACATGTTGCCAAACCTTTTGGGAAATTCTCATAACATATTGTATGTCCATGAAATTTCATATGTAATAACTAGACATCTCAAACTTTGCATTGGTGTTAATCTCACTCATTTCTCTTATGTTTTCAAATTGATATGATTTTTTGAAGTTGACCTATGCTTGTTGACTTTCACCATGCTTACTTGAACTTGGTTTGACTTCATGATTTTAATTGACTGCCTTCCTCTCATCCAAATGCCATGAAATTTTACATGTATACCATGTTAGATGTTAGGATTGAGTGTGATTTATTTGATGATTTTTGAAAATGTTTGGGTTGACTTTTGATGCAAGTCATTCTGTTGACTTTTGTATGCTTTCCTTTGCCTTACTTTGACTTCAAATGTTCATGAAATGATCATAATGCATGATTTGAATGTGGGCCCAATTGTGTTTGCTTCCTAATTGTTTGACCTTGACTTTGGTTGACTTTTACTTGCTGCTTTGACTTTTTTCTTTCATCCTTGACCCTAGGCTAGTCCTAGTGGTCTTCTGTGCTTACTATTGAGTTCCTGTTTCAGGTTGAGCACCATTGCCATTGAGACCATACAAATGTGATTGGTTTTGATTAAATATCATGTACTAACCTTTGTTTTGTAGGTTTGACTCATGTGTTTGGGTCTGGCTTTGCACAGTTGACCTTCTGTGGTTGACTATTTATTCATTTCCTTTTGCTTTGAACTGTTGACTTGTTTACTAATAAGTTTGACTTTTTCAGGTACACTTTAGTTGCTTTAGTTGCTTGCTTTGCTTTTTAGCATTTGCTTTGAGGTATAAACATTTCTTCTTCATGTAGTCTGGAGACCCGGTCTGTTATTTGACCGGGCAAACTGTCTGAAGTCCTCCTTAAGAGGCAATGCCTGTGTTTGTTTATATTTGTCCCAAGCAGGAAAAGTCCTTCAAGTAAGGCAATTGGTGGAAGGTAGGGATAAGTAATCTATCCCCCACTATTCAGTGTGTCCTCTCTTTGCTCCCATTACATGGTTGAAGCAATGAGATAAAACCCCAAGATCTAATCGAGTCAATAATGTGGAGAGAGTTCCTACTTTCTGAACTCCCACACTTTCTTACATGCTCTCCCTGATCAGGGATAGAAGCAATGAGGCACACCCCTCATCTCCTTTTTCATCTGCTTCACCTGAGCCCCTCAATGGCCAGGTTAAGAGCGACCTTCACCCATTACAGTGGACTTTTATAGTCAAACCCTCTTGTGTGAGCCCCCTTGTTTGGCTATAGAGTGTGTTGTTTGATTCTCATTGGCTGTTTGGTTGCTTCATATGCACTTGCTTGCCTGTATGTTATGCATTTATCATCATCAATTACCGTTAATGCATGAGCATCTCTTTTGTCTGTTTGACATCATTATTGTTGTTTACCCATTGAGGACAATTGTAAGTCCTACGAGTTGGCATTTGTTCCTATGATATGGAAGTGAGTATAAGTCCATCACATTGGCCACTCATCTTATCTTTGCTTGTTGTATTGTTTGTATGTGAGGATACAATTGTAAGTCCCACAAGTTGGCAGTTGTTGTCCTAGGATCATACTGTGTGTTAGAGTAAGTCCCACAAGCTGGCATCTGACATCCCTGTTTTGCTTTCTTTGTTTGTGAGAGGATGCAATTGTAAGTCCCACAAGTTGGCATTTGCTTTCCTATGATCATGTGGGGAGTTAACCTAAGTCCCACAAGTTGGCAGTTGATTTCCATATTCCATTCTTGTTTCTTTTTCTTTTTGGGGAGATTAGTGTAAGACCATTGAGTGGCCTCTAATATCCATTTCTGTTTATGGAGATTGGTGTAAATCCAGCTATTGGTATCCGATATTCGCTTTGTTTGTGAGATTGGAGTAAGACCATTGAGTGGCATCCGGTATCATTTGTTTGTTTATTTCATCATTACTTACTTTCCATTCCAAAGGACACCCTTGAATCATCCTATATATGATCTCAAGAAGTGAACCTCCTGAGAAGCTTTACTTTCCATCCTCACTCATTCATCCTCATTGTGTCCTAGAACCTTTTCACACTTTGATCTTAAACTTGACATAGACGTTGTGCAAACTTCTTCATGTTTTCAAACTAAAAACCTGGACTCAAGTCCTTGACTCTTTTTGCAAACTCCATTTCATGATACTTCTTTTGAATTAATCTTAATCATACTTTGACTTCACTTTCATAATCACAATCAATTAACTTCACTCATTCACCTGTTTTGGCCATGTCCATTAATCTTTTCATGCATTAGCCGTAGGTTTCAATTATCATTGTGGTTGATGTAAACCTCACCTTATCTTTAGTGAGTCGACAGTAAGACTTCCGTACTGAAAATAGGGTTAACCCCTCTCGTACGTCGAAGCTATCCTCGCATGGTGGATGTTGGTTTTGGTCGAGTGTTCTCCCATTGATAATGAAAAGCCTCAGTGCTATTGTTTAAAATTGAATCCAACTCACTTTTGGAAATCTTTTAGCCGAACTACGGTGTTTTGATCCTTACCTTTGATGGAAGGTACGTAGGCAGCGGGTTCATCCGCTCAAACCCAATAAAACTTGTACATTCTTTTCTCATCATCTCACTCATGTTTGCACAATGCATATGTCTTAACAAATAACAATCTTTTACAACAAGTGTGAAAAGGGCTCCCTAGGAGTACCTAGGACGTAGTGGGTGCCTAACACCTTCCCATTGCGTAACTTACCCCTTACCCGGAATCTCTGATCTTTTATTAGTTTTCTACGTGTAAAACTTCTTAGGCTTTTGTTCGCTTTTTAGCCAATCCTTTGGATAAATAAAAGTGCGGTGGCGACTCGAAACTTCATTGTATGCTTTGCTTATGATTTAATTGATAAATCATATGGCGACGAATACACCGCTACAAAATCCACTAGGGATAAGCTACAAATCCACTTGTTGAAAATTCCACTCATGCTGGGATTTCCTGCTCACTCTGCGGGAAATTTCCAATCTGAATGAGGGAAGGCCAACTCTCTCGAAAAGATAACATATCAACTTATCAATCTATAAGGAATTTTAGGTCAATCCACACAAGGGATGACAACCATATAATTGATAAAACACAAATGCTAGAACCAGACCCACAGGGGAGTTAGAAGACTGAGACCAAACTTCAGGCTTTCTGGGGATCTTGGTGGAGTATTACCTTCCTGCGCTCACGGAGGAGACAACCTGAAAGATCATAAAGAGGATACAGGGAAATTCTAGGAATATGAACAAATGTCTTACCCTTTTGGAAATCATACTATCCTTGGGAGAGCACTGAAGACGTCCCAATTATCCTTTTCAGTCTTTTGTGAATGTTCACTTTGTTTAAAAACAGTTTGTAAAAACTTTATTTATTTAAAACAATTATATTCATCAATTAAAATATGCAAACATTTGTTAAACAGAAATAAATAAGAGTGCAAAGAATTGGATAAAGGCTAAAATTTACTTGATGGAATGGTAGTCTGCAAATGGCAAGACTCCATGGATCTTTACAAATTTGAAAATTGGTGATATATATTGGAAAGGGCTACATTGAACATAATGACCATTTCTCCACCAACTCTGAATCCAATGTATTTGAAGCTTCAGTTGATGATGACTGAGCGAGAATCTTTGACAGATGACAGTTGTAGAACAAAGTCTTGTCAGGATGCAGTTACTTGCCAAATCCCTAATTTTTTCCTAGATTGCCCCAGGATGAGGTACTCAATCTAGCGGGATATATTCATTTTTTATGTCTCTAACTTTTTTCTGGATCGCCCTTTCAGGTTTTCAATCTACCGAGACGCTCATTTTTGCCTAAGCCGCCCTTTCGGGTTTTCAACTTAGTGAGCTATTCTGTTTTTATTTTAGGCGAAGTATTTCTTGACTGCATCTGAATTCACAGGACGAGTGAAATCCTCCCATCCATAGTTGTAAGTATCAAAGCACCGCCTGAAAAGGCTCTCTTAACAACATATGGACCTTCATAGTTTGGAGTCCACTTGCCCCTGGAATCGGGCACGAAAGACAAAACTTTCTTGAGCACAAGGTCACCTTCTCGGAACACACGAGGCTTGACCTTCTTATCAAAGGCTTTCTTCATCCTTTGCTGATATAACTGACCATGGCACATGGCAGTTAATCTCTTCTCTTCTATTAAATTCAGTTGGTCATAACGACTCTGAACCCATTCAGCCTCAGTCAACTTGGCTTCCATCAAGACTCTCATTGATGGGATCTCAACCTCCAAGGGGAGCACACCCTCCATGCTATAAATAAGAGAGAAAGGGGTTGCCCCTATCGAAGTGCGGACAGATGTACGATAGCCATGCAAAGCAAATGGCAGCATCTCATGCCAATCTTTGTATGTAACAACCATCTTCTGGATAATATTCTTGATGTTCTTATTAGCAGCTTCAACAGCCCCATTCATCTTGGGTCTATAAGGAGAAGAATTATGATGTGCAATCTTGAACTCGCTACACAGCTCTTCCATCATCTTGTTGTTCAAGTTAGATCTATTATCAGTAATGATCTTGTCTGGCACACCATAACAACATATGAGTTGATTCTTGATAAACTTCACAACCACCTGCCTGGTCACGTTTGCATATGACGCCGCTTCAACCCACTTGGTGAAGTAATCAATTGCTACGAGAATAAACCTGTGACAGTTCGACGCCTTTGGCTCTATCATGTCGATCATGTCAATTCCCCACATAGAGAAAGGCCATGGTGATGAAATAACATTCAGAAGTGTCGAGGGAATATGGATCTTATCCGCATAAATTTGACACTTGTGGCATTTCTTCACATATTTGCAGCAGTCAGACTCCATTGTCAACCAATAGTAGCCTGCTCTCAACATCTTCTTAGCCATGGCATGTCCATTGGAATGAGTACCAAATGAACCCTCATGGACTTCAGTCATCAACAGGTCTGCTTCGTGCCTATCCACGCATCTGAGCAGAACCATGTCAAAATTCCTCTTATAAAGCACATCGCCATTGAGGTAGAAACTGCCAGATAATCTCCTCAAAGTCTTCTTATCTTTAACAGATGCCCCGGGCGGGTAAGTCTGACTCTGAAGAAAACACTTGATGTCATAATACCATGGCTTATCATCTTTCACTTTTTCTACTGCAAATACATGAGCTGGTCTATCTAAGCGCATCATAGTGATGTTGGGAACTTCATTCCAATATTTCACCATAATCATCGAAGCAAGTGTAGCAAGAGCATCTGCCATCCGATTCTCATCTCGAGGAATATGATGGAAGTCAACCTCAGTAAATAACGTTATAATCCTCCTCGCATAATCTCTATATGGGATAAGGCCAGGCTGATTCGTCTCTCATTCACCCTTAATCTGATTAACAACAAGGGCCAAATCACCATAAACATCAAGATGCTTGATCCTAAGATCAATACACTCTTCCAATCCCATAATACAGGCCTCATACTCCGCCATGTTATTCTTGCATTTGAAAGTTAGCCTTGCTGTAAAAGGAAAATGTGTGCCCTGAGGCGTAATAATCACTGCCTCAATACCATTTCCATACTGATTAACAGTGTCATCAAATACCATGCTCCACCGGGAACCAGGCTCTGGCCCTTCATCGAGCGTAGGCTCATCACAATCTTTCATTTTCAAATATAGAATTTCCTTATCAGGGAAGTTGTACTAAACAGACTGATAATCCTCAATTGGTTGATGTGCCAAGTGGTCAGCCAAGATACTACCTTTAATAGCTTTCTGAGCTCGATACTCAATATTATACTCAGACAATAGCATCTGCTAACGGGAAATCCTCCCAGTTAAAGCAGGCTTCTCAAAGATATACTTGATTGGATCCATTTTAGATATCAACCAAGTCGTATGATTCAACATATATTGGCGTAGGCGCTTAGCAGCCCAAGCCAAAGCATAACATGTCTTCTCAAGCATTGAGTATCGAGACTCACAATCAGTGAACTTCTTACTCAGATAGTATATAGCATACTCTTTCTTCCCTGACTCATCTTGCTGACCCAATACATAACCCATAGAGTCTTCAATAACAGTCAAGTACATAATCAAGGGTCTCCCTTCCACAGGAGAAGACAGAATCGGAGGCTCGGACAGATACTCTTTGATACTGTCAAAGGCCTTCTGGAAATCCTAGGTCCAATCATGACGCTGATCTTTCCGGAGGAGCTTGAATATTGGCGCACATGTGGCAGTCATGTGGGATATAAATTTGGAAATATAATTCAAGCGGCCAAGAAAACCTCAGACTTGCTTCTCAATTTTGGGCGCAGGCATCTCTTGTATTGCTTTGACCTTCGCAGGATCAACTTCAATACCTCTCTCACTGATAATAAAGCCCAATAAGTTGCCGGAACGGACTCCAAATGTACACTTGTTCAGATTCAAGCGGAGTTTGTACTTCCTCAAACGCTGAAAAAGCTTCGACAAGTGCTCTATATGTTCAACTTCCGTTCTCGACTTTGCAATCATATCATCAACATATACCTCAATCTCCTTGTGCATCATATCATGAAACAAGGTAGTCATAGCTCGTTGATACGTGGCTCCGGCGTTCTTCAAACCGAAGGGCATCACTCGATAACAAAATGTTCCCCAAGGTGTGATGAATGTTGTCTTCTCCATATCCTCGGGTGCCATTTTAATTTGATTATATCCGGAAAATTCGTCCATAAACGAGAAGACATTGAATTTAGCTGTATTATCTACCAACATATCAATATGTGGTAGAGGAAAATCATCTTTCAGACTAGCTTTATTCAAGTCTCTATAGTCCACACACATTCGTACTTTTCCGTCTTTCTTAGGCACGGGCACAATATTTGCCACCCATTGAGGATCTGTAGAAGTCACCAGAAACCCCACATCAATTTGCTTCTGAACTTCTTCTTTAATCTTCACTGCCATATCAGGATGAGTTCTTCTGAGCGTTTTCCTCACAGGCACACACTCAGGCTTCAAAGGAAGGAAATGTTGCACGATATCGGTATCCAGACCAGGCATGTCTTCATATGACCAGGCAAAGACGTCGACAAATTCTCGTAGCAACTCAATCAACCCCTTCTTGACAGACTCTTCCAGGAGTGCCCCAATCTTCACCTCACGAACACAATCTTCAGACCCCAAGTTGATTGTTTCCAGATTCTCAAGATGTGGCGGAATGATCTTCTCTTCGTGCTCAAGCAGACGGGTAATCTCATCAGGAATCTCTTCAATATCATCTTCTTCGGCCTCAAATACAGGGAACTCAAAGTTGGGAGATGGTGTTGGATCATTATGTTCAATGGGTTTGATCAACCTGCATAATGATTTTGGATATAAAAGAGATTTTAGAATTCAAGCAAAACAAATCATTATGTAGATGAAAAGATTGATTTTATTCTATTTTTAGGGTTTTATGTGATCACCAATTTCATGCAAAAAAGAAAAA